>NW_010972991.1:9608365-9613597 GCF_000737465.1 Haliaeetus leucocephalus | reverse complement strand
GGGGGGGGGAAACAACAACTTTTATTTCCCTTGCAATGGGTTTGGCCCAAAGATTTAAAGTAAAAAGCTATAAGTGCAGCTAAATGAATTGCAATTAATTGATCATAAGGTATGCAGGCAATTGATCCTGGCTGCACCTGCTCATCAATGCTAAAGATTCCTAAAACTTTCCCTCTGCTGCTGGAGACCAAGGTCCAGCTCCACCACACCTGGATGACAGACCCACAACAGCCTGAACTGGTCTCTGTTGGAGATACCCAGGTAATGCCCCCTGTCCTCCACAACTGCCCCATCCAAGCATTCCCACCTTCCTCTTTGCACTCGGTGGTGTTCATCCAGACACATCGCCCCATGCCAGGGAGCCAGCTGAGCCTCTGGAGCTGGCACAAGATCTCAGCAGTGGGATCAGAGTAGTGTCAGCACCAGTGCAAGACGGGCAGCAACTGTCCACCCTGCACCAGGGGCACCATGCAGGGCTGCAGCTGCAGGCGTTCTGGAGCACTCATCCTCCTGAGCCTGGAGTGGAGAAGAACCATGCAACAAGTACACCGCTTGGCACCTGACTGTAGAAGCCCTGAAGTCCCCCTTTCCTGGCAGCTCTACCGCCAGCTCCAGCAGAGCCAGGAGGTCCCCCTACCTGCCCAAACTGAAAGGAAAAACATGGAACAGTTAAGTAGAGGGTTTAAGTGTATGGGAGCAGACATCTTCAGTGTATTGTACTTCCTACGAAGAGTCTCTCACAAGCAACTCAAGCTGCCCAAAGTGAGTTCAAGCCAGCTCTTTCTTCCCTCCCTTTTTCACCCTACTTCTCTTCACAGGACCACACTCATAATGATGGAAGATTTTGAGTTAAAAGTGTCATCTACATAAAGGTTGCCTAGATACTTTGAAGACAAGTGCCACAGAATGTGTGCAAATAACAGGATTTCACTTTATGTCACATTTAAAAGAAAATGCACCCAACGCTACCACTCTGCACACAATGGGAAAGAGAACAAATAGTGAGTCCACGTCACACTGGTAGCACGACTGAAGCTAATGGCTTGGGGGGGTTGCTTCCCCCACACATATTTACACTGGTAAAGTGAAACCCACTTATTTCAGAGAAAAGAGGAGTCTGAATCAGAAGCTACCCAAACTTTTAAATACAATTCTGTAATTGTGAATGCAATGCAGCTCTGGTCTCAGAACATTCTGCAGACTTTAATTAATTAAGGACCAGTAGACTTTCCAGGGAGATGTCTCCCAACTCTACACGAGAGAAGCAATATCCCAGAAAAAAAAAATTAGTAACAAAGAAAGATGCATTCTGGACCTTGCCTGAAAAAAGTAAGTGGAACACTGTACAGTGTGGGGAGGTGTCAAACACCTTGGACCATTTGACTCGCAGCTGGACTCTGCAGCCTCTGACATACGTGGCACATTAGCTCACGTGTGACACGAGACTTTGCAGCAAAAGGACACGTTTACACATCAGCCTGCAATCACGCGCCCATCCTCTGCTTCTCTGGAGGAGGGCAGGCTTCTATCTGAATAGATCAAAGACTTCTGGCCATGGAAAATAACGTAAGCTCGCATAAGGCAGCCAGGTGCCTCCTAACACCTTACCTGCTGCTGCTAGCCATCCGCTGGCTGAAGACCCAGAGCAGCCACAACAGTGTTGTTAAACAACTAAAGCCAGCAACGTGCGGATTACACTAGCACCCCCAGATAAGATGACAAGAAAAGCATATTTCAAGGAAAATGTATTTCGAGGAAATGACTCCAACACAGGGCAGCGGCAGCTCAGCACGTGGCTGTGCCAGGCACTGCTGTGGCCCAGGAAGCAGAGCTTGCTGGGGGAGCATCTCCTAACCCCCCCCAGCAGTGGGTCGCTGCACCCGGGGCTGCTTCACCGCAGCCTCTTTGCAGAACGAAAGATGCAGGGAGTGAGACGCTTCAAGAGGGGGAGATTTCTCTCTCAGCAAGGGTATCATTTAGCAATTTGTTACGTGCTCCCAACCCCATGGTTTCCGAGACTCGTGGAAGAACAAAAGCAGCTGCTAATCAAGATTCAAAATTACAAGGCTTGCCTTGCAGAGAGAAAGCAATACCTAAGTCATATCTGCTTTTGAGAAGGCTACAATTCACATAAAAGCTGAGCGAAGCTGTATTTTCTCTTCTATCACTTTAATTAATTGTGCAAAGAACAGGGTCGAAGCAAACGTATTCCAAAGCATGCTGGAGTTGAAGGTGCCTTGCAGCCCCACAGCTTTTAGTTTTCATTATGAAAAAGTGGATTTTTGCTTATTACTATCTTAAAGAAAAATAAACAAACAATAGGCTTAGACTGTGAGTCTTCTAAAAGGATTTGGTTTTCACACTTTACCTTTGCAACAGCCATAAGCCAATCGCACGTCTCACTTTAGTATCTACTTGGTTTAAATTATCTAGTTTCACTTTTTCCCAGGGAAAAAAAATACTACCATGTTGTGGCAGGAAAGGCTTTTGCAGGGTTACAGCAAGCCGCCGGGAAACAAAAAGGCCTACTACCTACAAACAAATAGCAAACAGTAAATCTAAGGTGAAATGAGTATAATTAGGCCTTCAAAACTGCTGAATCCTGTTCTAGGAGTCCTGATGACCAGACTAGAGGTGGATCAAGCCAGCAATGCTCCAAAGAGATGAAGATATGGAAGAAGTTAATGTCTGTCTGAAAAGCAACAAGGGCCAAATCAAAGAGTCCTCACCCATACCCAAGCACAAACATGGACATACGTCACTGTCCTTCACACTGCCAAGGATAAGGAGTGTGCAGAAAGGGCTCAAACCCAACTTTAAGGCCCACAGCTCATAGACGCTGACCTTGTTCGTGTAGCCCACAGATTTTCCTCCCTCTTACTTTACCAAAGCTTTCAAATAAAACCCATTGTTTGGATGGGAAAATTTTCCAAAAGGAACAGAAAAGGCCTCTTCCCCACCCCTAGAGATCCACCGGTGCAGTCCCGTGCATGCACTCACACTACCTTACACCCTTACGCACCAGGGTTTAAAACACTGTAATAACTGATTCTCTACTAATTTGGAGAGGGGCTAAAACCATACAAAGACATCCTTTATCTTACAAGTAGACCAAAACAAGGCAGAAACAAGCTCATTCTTAGCCTTATAAAACAAGCCTTTACAGATAATTATGTTTTATTACTCTTCATTTTATGACGATTGTGTTACACAAAACAAATACCAGATGCCTATTTGTTGCATGGAGGGGGGGGGGGGCAGGGGAGGGAGGAGGAATCTCTGCAAGCACTGCTGTAACCAGCCCTGCTTTTAATTAAACACAATAAATTCATAAAAATTAATACTGTTTGAAACCAGCAGGTAGGAAGCAAATGCATGAACTGCAGCTGCTGAAAGACCCTCTCCCCTCCGAGCTCCTGCTGCAAGAGCAGCCACTCATGCCTATTGCTCAGGGCTGGTGCTCTCTGAGCAAGGCTCCTTAACATACATGTTTCCTGAAAAAAGAATACCAAACTTTGCAGATAACTAAAAGCTTAAAAAAAGCTGGGGGGTGGGGGGGACAGCAGGATTTAATGCTAATTCTGTCAAAGAGACACACAGACTCAGCCAGGAAAACCATGTATTTAAGAATCAAGTAGCTTAAAGATGGGGGAAGACGGGAGAGGAGGTGAGGAGGTGTAAAGGGATTTCTGGTGACCTTAAAATAAAGCAACCATCCAAAATGGGCCAGATCCTTCAATTGTTAACTGGCCAGACTCATACAACATGCTCCCAAATGGCCTCACAGAGTGTACAGGACTGGACCCCACGCCTGAGATGAGGAACACGCATCTGAAACACGGGGACACAACCAGAGGGAGGCAAAGCACACCCAATACAAGAGCAAAAATGGGACACTGTTCCTCAAGGACAGTAAAACACAGCCAACTTTCCAGCAACAGCCAGATGTCAGCCATCCACCCCCCCAGAGGCACCACTAGGAAATCTATTTCCCATTTTCAATGGTGGTTTCCTTTTTCATTTTAATTGCATTAAGATTCAATCACGGGTTGACAATAGACACTTCTTACTCAAGGCCGATACCAGCCCTACATTGTAAATCCTGTTTTCAACATCATGCCTGATAATGCTTTAATGTTCTGCAAAAGAGACTGAAATTGTGTACGCAGGATCTCATTGCAGTGGGGAGCCTTTTTCTAGAAAGATTTTTTTTAAAAGAGAGATTTTTAAAGACATAGTGCAGCAGTAAACACAAGGTAAGTAGCAGTGGGATGGTTTCCACACTTTGCTGCTCATTTCCAGGTTTCCATCTGTTGTAATTATTGAAATTGAGGATGGGTCTCCTCTATTATCCTCCACCAGTGCATACTCTCAACCTACTTCCTAATGAAGTTTGTTTACAAATATTCATTAGATTCCATGCTTTATTAGCTCAGTCAGTTAATTATAAGACCACGTTACCACAAAATGCAATTATAGTAATCAGTACATTGATTATTGTGAAACACGGTTACCCTGAGACTAAAGTTAAAGCATATAAGAACTATTGCTATAACCAGTAACCACACCAACAGGGCAACCTGGGATCACACCAGTATCTCTAAATCCTTAGATCTCCAGTTTTATAGCCAAACAACGCAGACGATCTCACTGATAATTATTTTACGATGACCTGTGTCAGATTTTTCATTAAAAATTAAAGAAGAGTAAAAAACCTTTTTGCTAGAAAGGACTGTTATTACAGGCAGCCAGAAACACAGCTAATGGAACAAAAGCTGAAAACCTGTTTTCACTGCAGTTCACTGATGTTTCGATGCACAAAGGCCAGAGACGCGTGTCCGGACGGCTCCGCTGGTTATTTTGGTTCCCAGCAGCAGTAACCGAAAGGGACACCGGCAGGCTGGGGGCAGCGAAGAAGTCCTGCGAAAGATGGCAGGTGCAAAGTGCAATGATTTTTTGACACCTTCAGAGCAAACGGTCAAGACAGAGACGAGGATCCCCGTGCAGAGCGAGGGGTGCTCAACCTCCCAGCTCCACAGCAACGACAGAGCAGGGTCTGGGGAGAGGCGACGCGGGCAGAGGCGGCAGCTGAGGAAAGAGCCAGCCCCGCGGTCAGCTCCGCATCGAGAGACGTGCCCGGAGAGTTTAGAGACGAGCGGGGACTCAGGGGCTCCCCCGAAGCCCTCGCGCTGGATGCGGAGCTCGGGGAGCAGCACCTGCCTGCGGCCGGCC
>NW_010972991.1:9595947-9608355 GCF_000737465.1 Haliaeetus leucocephalus | reverse complement strand
CTGGCCGAGGCGGGACACGCGGGGTCGCTGCCCACGCGAGGCCCCTGCCCACGCGAGGCCCGGCCGGGGGCAACCAGGCGCTGGTCGGTCTTCCAGTTCTCCTCAGCCTACCTCCGGCGACCCAGAAACGGCATTTACGGGCAGAGGGGACAATGAGGTGCTGACTGAGGCTGTTCTTAGCTGACTGAAAGCCAGCGGCCGCCCGCTATCAACAACCCCGGTACTACTTCCTAACACGCCACGTCTTACAGAAGCCATCTTCCAAGGAACAAAGCTAAGACTTTATTACCATTCTCTGCAATCGAATTTTGGGAGGGGCGTAGAAAAGCGATCGCATTTGTGTACGCGTGAGCTCACAAACTGACCCCAGGAACCCTGTTTATGGCAGGGGGGTCATTTACCCGGCGAGGCGAGAGCAGCAAGAGCCGGTACCCACCAGCTTTGATGTGTCACCCACCTGCCTTCACACAGCTCCAGCCGCTTGCACACTTTGATTATCCCAGCTCTCCCCGCCACCGCTTCACTCAGTTGCTTTAATCTTGCCACAACAGCAGCACCGTGAAAGAGAAAGGGGGAGAGGGAAGAGGGCGAGAAAGAGAAATAAAAAGAGAGAGAAGAGATGAGATTCCGGGCTGGAAAAGTCAACTTGATGGAGGAATCTGGAAAGATCTGACATGCCGTCAGCCGGAGATGAAAGCGCTAGAAATAGGGGATGTGTTGCGTGTTTATTAAAATGGTGGCATGATTCTCATAAGGAAAGCACATCTTTGATACCTGCTCGAAATCACTCCCATGAAAGAGCCACCCAGCAATCTAGGACTGCTAAATTTACCACCGTTTTTATCTTTTGTCAAATATGCATAAAAGCTCCTCAAGACACGTGTCGAATCCAAAACTAAAACAAAACTTATTTTAAAATCTTGCTTAAACTGATCCACATGCCAGACCAACCATCAAGCCTGAGATGATGCCAAGTAGTGAAGGGAAACCTAATGCCAGCTTGAATTAAAAAAACTTGCAGAACTGTAGTTAAAAAAGAAGGCAGGGAAGGGGGGGAGAGCAGTTATGAAAATGCATGATCACCTGAAATACTTCTCCACCTTCAAAAAGTGTCGCCTTGAAATTCCTACCTGCTTCATTCACCTTGCTGCTATCAGATTTTTTTACTACCCTCACTTTTGAGGATTTCGCTGGCACTTAGTATGCAGGAGCGGTGCATGGGAATAGATCCCGCTGCCATAGATAATGCGGTTCTAAGGGAAACCCATCAATTGTTAATGGCCATGCAAATTGTTGAAACTAGAGAGTTATTCACAGTTATCTCGCTGTGATTTGGTAAGTGTCCATGCCTGATGTGATCACTCACTTGATATATTATTCCATTACAATTCAAGTAGTAACCTTACCTTTCCGTTTTAGGGAAAAAAGCGTGAGAGAGAGTGGGAGGGTGTGAGGATGTTATTTGTTTTAAATTATTTTAAACAGTCATACATACCTTCTCATGCAAAGGTTTTACAGTACAATAAATCCCTCCCTGAGACTACAGTTGTGCCTTACCAAAATGTTAAAATCCCTCTGATCAGAAACTAAAGGAGTTTAGCGTGTAATTTCAGACCCTGATCTTGCAAAGCACTTTCTTACATTTCAGCCATACACATGGTTCCCACATCCTTTGTGGCACGGGATATTCCAACAGCAGGTTGCACTGGTTTACATTTTCTGATCAGGGTTTTCTACTGGTTACGCTAAAATTTGCTGACATTTAATAAGCTATAGGCAACTCCTCAAATCCATAATGCATTCACTCTCTTGCAGCACTAACTCACTGATCATTAATTTTCAGCTTTATTGCAGCTCCAACATATCAGATGCCTTTTTTTTTTTTTTTTTTTGCTTCTTGTCTGAGATTTATTACTTTTAGCAAAGTGTACTTTGGTTTTTTATTTTGTTTGCTCGTTTTAAAAGAGGCCTTAAGGGGGAAATGTTACTCTTCTTTATAAAGTAATTCTGAAATCACAGTATTAAAAAATAAATCCTATAATTATGTTTCCCATTAGGATTAGATAAATTATATTTAATTAAAAGAAAAATCTGCTAGCACCCAGCACAATGGTTGGTGGCAAATCGAGGAGATGAAACATTTATGTGTTTATCTTCCTGAGGCAGCTGATTGAGTCTATGAGCAGACACACCCAAACAAGCCTTCAGAGATATAAACTTAGACATTATAAACAAAGATTTGTCCTTCCTTTCAGATAAAGGTTCCGATTTTTAGAAGCAGCCTGTGATTTTATTCTTGCAGACTACAGCAACTACAGTTTTGATGGGCTTTCTGGCAGTTACACACTGAACTACCTGACTGCACCAGGAATTAATTCCAGGATTGCAATAAAATGTCTGAAATTATTCATGGGGCAAAACACAGTATCAGAAGTCAAGATCTTCTAGGAGAATGAAGAAAATCAGGATTCCTAACCAAACTCTGCCACACTCACCCCTCTCCGGCACCGCTGTTGGGCAGGTGATGTTCTCCATCAGCCTGATGGCTGTAGGGGCCATAACGCATACTGCAGTTGTAGGAAACGATTTATACCGTGCTCACTCCTTTTACAGCCTCAGAGAACTAATTATTAACAGGACAGGGTCCCCCACGTACACTTTGCAAACATTACGGTATGCATTTTCCATTTAGGAATCGCTGCCAGTATTGCTACGCGCAGCCCGTCAGCCTCGCGCTCTCAATTTTGTTTAGGAGCTGAAGAATGATTGATCTTATTGATTTGTGTCAACAGTATGACATGGCCATATCGACCAGCGGTAATTTTGTGGGAGGAGCTGGAAGGGGAACTGGAGATAGCATTTTCTGTAACACGCCATCCTGCCTGAAGAGAAAATGTCGTTAGAGATGCTGGTACAGCCATCGACGGGACTGCACTGGGATTCGAACCGACGTGAGCGACAAGACATTTTCCATCACTGTGTTTACAGCAAATCCACTGCTAAACACCCAACTGCGTAATTATAATCTATTACAATTATGCAAAGAAGTAACATTTCAGAAAGGCCTTCTCATTTCCCATTCTTAGCATTGAATACTTTTGTTTTGCAGCCAATCAACTAAATTAGCCCTAATTCTGTTTCATTCACAAACACAAAGAGTATATTAGAGGGAAAAAAGTGAACAAACAGGAAATTCACTTAGGAAACCAGGAATTATTTCGTTTTCATGTATTTCTGGACTAGAAACCATCATGGGGAAAAAAGTCAACTTAAGGCAGAAGAGCTTTACTGAATTTGCTAACTGCACCACAAGAACCCTTGGAGGAGTGATCAGAAATGGCAGTGCTTCAGCGCCTGGAAAAGTGGTGGACTTTGGTAGCATCTGAGGGAAGCAAGGAGAGTTAAAAGGCTCATATACTAAACGTGACCATGTATCCTGACCTCGGACAAATGTCAAACTCCAAAAAAGCTTTTGTGGGCATTTCCACACTGATACACACAGCGAACAGCTGCTTTACGCCGCTTCTGACAACTATCACATTTTATCAGGAAAGGTCACAATTTAGACCTACACTCACTGTTGCTTCCTGAGAAGCAGATACAGAAAACATTAATGAATAATATTTCAGTTTTACATTGCACTTTCTCTAAAACGTTATGAAGCACTAAAGTAACCCCCAAAAACGCTCAGGGAAAGCAAAGCATTCTTCCCCACCTTAAAGACATTAGGAAACGTAACCACGGTGGCCAGTGGCAATCCTAGCCGTCAGACTGCGGTCCCGAGACCACGCATGCTACAGGCAGAAGGCGGCAGGACTCCTGCGACAGCCCTGCCAGCACCACACCGCACCCAGGGACTGCAGGAGCGAGCAGAACTCCGTCTTACTGGAATATGAAATGGGATTTAGCCAACGCAAACGCCCCAACTCTACCACCTTTCAGAGAACACCCGCTTAGCACCCCATCTGCATCCCTGCCGAGAAGACAGCGCTACACCACCCGAAAAACTGAGGTTAAATCTCAGTGACAGGCGGTGGGAGAGATGAGAGGGGAAAACACAAGACAGTTAAAGAAAATGGCATCTTCTTTCTCTCGTTATTGAGGAGGCCTAACCCTCCTGACCGGCTTCAAGTTGTTTTCTTATTCTAAGAAACAGTAACATTTTAGGAAGTCAGATTGCATTTGGAAAGCCATCAGCCTGGCAGCACTCACACCAGTTCTTTCCCAGCAAAGCAGTTTAGGCACAACATTTTGCTGAGATAGGGCCTTTATTCCTTAAAGCATTACTTCCCTCTTCTCATGTGAAACGAATCTCCTCTCTTTTGTTCTCATTTGGAATTCATTCCTTAAACTAGCTTCTCCCGCACCACTGCATCGTGCTGATCTCCATCTCTCTGCTTCCAAACAACCTCCCCGGCCTCGCAGTGCCCGCACTGCAATACCAGCACAGGGACTGCTCCAAGAACCCTCTTCGGTTTCTTCCAATGCATGGGTGTCAACTGTTATAATTTTGTCCGTAAGTGGAAGAAATAACGACTCCCACCATCCTCTGGCCTGGATCTTTAATTGCTCCCGTGCGTGGCCGGTGCTGCAGGCCCCTCTTGCGCCAGCTCCCTCCCTGCCTGCTCCGGAGATGTGGGGATGAGTTGCATCAGCATTACGTGGCATTGATGCTCCCTCCAGTTGACTGAGGAGGCTCCTAAGTTAAGGGCAAGACAGCGATGATATCCTGTTTCCTCCTGAAATTTGGATTAAAAAAAAAGCCACAGAAAACTCTATGTAAAAGCACAGCATAGCCGGATGAACAGAAGGAGGAACAAATCCACTGCTCAGTGTAAACCACGAGAAGGCTTTGAAACCTATACATCCCAAAATACTTGGCAACACGGAAAGCTGCAGAACCTTAAATATAACCTGAAGTTATACTCACACATTCCCACATGCTGAACTAATCTCCATACGGCATGGGACAGGAGTATATATCTTGCATCATCATCTAGGCATAGCCAAGTCCTTGAGAAGTCAGTCACCTTAGCAGCACGGAACACGGCATTTAACTCCCTTCACAGGCCAGACAGTTATCTACATACCTACCAATTATTTTTCTCTGGTTAGCAAAACGGTTTGTTTACCCAAGACCACAAAACTCTGTGGATTTTCTGAAAGAAACCCTGCAGAGAGAAAGGGAAAACAATCACAGATAATACTGCAGAAATCATCAGATTACAGCACACGCTCTTCACTCACATCTGTTGAGTAAATAAGTGCTTCATGCCAACCAGTTTCATTTACCTCCCTCTCCCGCAAGCAGCTGCCGGTTTACTTTCCAGTGGGCTGTTCCAGGGCTGTATGTGGGGCAAAAGGATTACCTCCAGCAGAGTCAAACCAGTAGCCTTTTTTGCTCATGTCTGTTTTGAGCTGAAACTCCTCTTGTTCAGTCCCATCCTCCCAGAGAGACACACCACGTTAGAGCTGCACAGATGCAAAGAGGTCTATGGCTGGGAACAGCCTCAATGCAGCAGAGTGCGGCAGGCAGCAGCACGCAAGTCCCCCCCGAGAACCCCAAATCGGCCACCCCTCTCCCTTAGGAGCAGTTTCAGTGAAGCTCCCCCTTAGGCTGGTACAAAAAGTCCTGCACAAAGTGAAATACCTGGCCAGGGAGGGCGAGAAGGCAGGGGCACCGCAGGATGCTCTGCAGCACCTTCTTGCTGAGGGCACCTCGCTGGGGACACGGCAGGGCTTCATCTTGCCCAAATGGGTAGCTGGAAACATTAATTTTAGCTCAGTTCTGATCTGGGTTCAATAAACCCTTCAAAGTACCCATTGCAGGATTAATTCTGCTTAAAATTAAAAGTGACGACCCAGATCATGGTTTGGTCTGAGTTCTGTTCTATCGCCAAGCGTCTCTTCAGTGATAATTATTTACCAATAAATTATCCTAGAACAATTTTGCCAGGCAGGAAAAATAAAAGCAGAGCCCCTCCGGCCTTGAAAGCAGCATTCACGTACGTTTCTGCATACAGAAAACGCCTGCTCTGGACCAGATCAACCATCTCCTGTAATGCTTTGTCACCACAGAGCCTCGTATGAGATGCTTCACAGAAAGACACAGAAAAGCCTGGGGCAAGCAATTATAATAATAACTCGCCCTACACGAAAACTTAATTACTTGAGGTTAGGAGGGTGCCTGGTTTAAGGCCCGCGGGCAGGGTGGGCTCCTCTGCCGGTACCTGACCCTACACACCCGGCCACACACGCTGCAGCGCTCGGCGCCGCTTGCACAGGGAAACACGCTCACGCACACGCGTCCACCCTCTTCCACCCCTTTTCCGAGAGGGAAGAGCCTGGTGCAAACGGCCAGGCTGAGGACTGCACCACTGGTCACGAGCGCAAGGATGCTCCTGTTGCCCCTGCTCCCAGCTCCTGCCAGGCCATCAGCCCAGAGCCTCCCAGGTGGAAGCTCCTAGCCCCCCCGCCCCGGGTGCTATTTGCATTAAATCAGCATCGACAGGCACATAAGGACACTTTGCAATACATACAGAGAGCAGGAGGAAGAACATGATAGAACAAATCCCGTATTTCTCAGATGTACGTTCAGGGTTTGTTATTTACTTGCTTACTGCATTTTGGAATAAACACACTGTAAAACAGGCAAATTTCCAGTTTCTCAAAAATTGATATTAAAATGAAAAAGCAGTCTGGTGGGGATAGGTCTCTGCAGGAGCCAAGATACTCTGGGAAAACGCCCAAGATCTCTCAGTAGTTCCTGAGTTTCATCCAAGCTCCTGAAGCAGCCTGGTGATACACAAGATGCATGGACTGGTTCCCACCTCAGTTCAGATGTCCCGGACAACAGCCACCCTCAACCTGGGTGATTTCTCAGCCCTGTCCTAAACAGCTGCAAAGGAGCTGACTTGTGAAGGCTTTTAAACAATTCCAAAAATAATTCAGTAAGTGATTAAGTTTGGCATTTACATTTATATTTTAATACAATGCACTGAGGCTCAGTATGTTGAAAATACAAGAATTTTGCCTTTGCTCAAAACATGCACATACATGCATATGCAGCGTCTAGATTATCATCACATGTTGGACGGGCATGCCTAAGCCTTACTTCAGGTTTTCATACCAGTCTTGTGAGTGGCAAAGTCATCCCTAGCGTCTAAATCTACCACTTCTTTTTTCATATGTGTATTTTATTCCTGGTGGAAAGGAAGCGAAACTAAAAGTTGCTTTTGTTCCCGTTCTGTGCTTACTGCATAACTGTAACCTTTGCTCAGGACAGCATTTACACGGGTAGGAGGTTCAGCCGTGATCGACACACGTTCCACCAGTAGAGTGCACACCAGGTAAACCTATCAGGTACCAGAGACCAATGAAAACGTTCGGCTGGATATTTTCACCTGTAAAAATACATACACAACCCTGCTCAGTGCTGTCACATGCCCTGCAGAGATGTCTCACAGGCATAAGCACGCGGTGTGCTGTTGCGCTCTCCCTCTTCTGCCAGCGCCCAGCAGCTCCAGGTAGGTCCTTCCCGTAGGCTCCTCCTCAACCGCACGCCTCCAACCTCCTCTCGCAGAACCAGTCTCACCTCGTGAGGTCCTGCGTGTTTTGCCTGCCTTTCTCAGTTCAGTCTTGATCACGCAGGCTTTCTGAGAATTGACGAGCTGAAAAACTTATTAAGTCTCTGAAAAACACCTCGCTACACTAGTTGTCCTCCACCTAAGTTCACGTTTCTCCAAAAACACATTTTTCGCTCACTTCCCCTTCTCCATCCTACTCTCTTCAACCCTGTTCATTATTTGTTTTACCCCTTTGTTTCACTACCAGCATTAACTTAAGCTATCCTGTGCAGATATGAGCAAAAAGCCTCCTCGAATGAGCTTTTGACGAGACTTTATGTTTTTGGATACCATCACTCTCAGTCTTCCAAGGGCAGGGTTGTTGCCAACCAGAGGATGCACCACAGACAACATCATTTACTTTCCTAGAAAGATCCCCATTTTGGTGCAAATCTCTTCTCTGCATCTGGCTCTACTAAAACATCGCATTCCTCCATTTCTTTCGGTATCCATAGTCATTTATATTACCTTCCAAAAAGTAATTATTTGGAACCAGTTAAGCCTGTACATGAATTCTGCCTTTGTTTAAAACACATTGTACATATGTATATATTTAGACTGTCATTAAATATTTAAGAGGCTGTCTTCAAACTTCAGCAGCAGCACTGTTTATTTGCTTAACCCTTTGTGAAACAAAAAGCTTGACACTGAAATCCTACCGTGGAGGAATTCAAAAAGCCCAGCTGCCCTAGCGCTGGGTGACAAAGGCCAACTTTGACAGTCAAGGACACTGTAAAGAAACGAGAGTTTTTCTTTGTTTTCCTTTATATCCTGTTTGCTAGTAGTTTAATCATGATAATGCAATTCATTTTAGTCTGCATCAGCTTCATCTGCTGAGATGCATAACTGGGATACAAATTAATTAGCTGTAACATACAGATGGATCTTTCAATACAATTCAGGAAGACAGTCAAATAGGCACATGCCCTTCCCTCCTTCTTCCAAATGAAATAAGACTCTATGCATTTTCCATAGGTCAAGAAGTCACCTTTCTTGGCTTTTTCAATCTCCTAGAGAGGAAACAACTCATCCTGCAGACAGGTGTACGTTGTTCAAACCCAACACCAGATGTTGCAGAATAGATGAAACCCCATCACAACCATCTTACAGAGTGCACTGGCACCAAGCGTAACACAGTATAACACTACCACCCTACTGACACAAGATTACCATGTTTTAAAATCTGGTCGCCTAATTTACACAGCTTGGTAAGGCCTCTACCTGGAGCCAATCATTCATATTTTGCCCTGGCAAGGACCGGCATCTCGGGGCCAGCTCTCCATGGCCAGGGCACCCACATTCCTGCCGTCCACACAAAGTGAAACAGCGTAAGTGTCACAGCAGAGGATGGGAAAAACAGGCACGGAAGAGCGCAATATGCAACTTCCCCAACTCTATATGTATATGCAAAGACTCATCTCTTAGAGAATGCATTTTTCTTCCTCTAGATTAAAACCTTGAGGACACATTGTTAAATCCAAGCCTGAAAAGCCCCAAGAGAGCAGCTCTGCGTGCAGTTTTCAAGGCTCGGCTGTATTTAGAGACATTTCTCTCCGAAGCACTGCAGCTTCGTTCACGATCGGACACTGCTTCAGGTGGGGCGAATAGCGGAGTCCCTCCTACAGCCTCCACACCTGGGTTACACATAGGGACAGAAGCATTTCAACTGGCTGACCACCCTTACGCTACCTTGGGGATGGGATCTTGCTGGATTTCATAAAGGGAGCGGAGCGCCAGGCACGGTCCGCATTCGCACAGGAGAGACAGAGAACGCAGGCCACCGCAGGACACGGTGCTGGGAGATCAGCAGATGGCATACTTTGCTGCAAATTGGCGCCGAAGCAGGAGTGCGAAGGGGCAGCAGCACGCTCCGGCAGGTGCGCTCGCTCAGATAAGATGCCAGGTTAAAGAGCTTCAGCATTTGCAGTTGTTCGCCAGAGCGAGCCCGTTCATCTCAGTGGCCCGACCACAGATTCAGCCTGCCTAGATTCTTGGAGTAAACTTATTTCCTTGCAATCTTTTTTTACTTCCTGTCTTTAACAGCAGCATTGCAACAAATGTTGAAGTCCCCATACACCACCCCAGACACGGCCACACCTTAGTGGCAAGTATGTCCTTTGTATGAACAGCAAGGTGTACCAGTTGGGTTCACGCTTCCATATCCCCTGAGGGTTGACACGTACAAAATAAGCGGCAAAGACACTTTTTAGGAGAATTGTGGGGAGAAATCTATCTTTTTATTGGACCAAATGGCATAGCTGTAAAAAAAAAAAAAAATTAATACGGCCCTACTCGGGTCAAACCACAGGCAGGTATGTTTGGTTTTATGACAAGTCGATAGCACACATGCTGTAGAACACAGCATATAACCAGGACTTTTCCTTTCTGTAAGTTAGCTCCAGTTGCTGAGATCTATGCCAGAAATCAGCACAGTCTGCAAGGCTACAATTGTCAGGTCTCCCTTCTTCCCCCTCAAAAAATATTCCCTAAAGGAGATCACAAGCCAAAGGGACTCCCAGGTGACGAATAACACAAGCTTAGCTTAGTATCTCTACCAATCACTCAGTACCACTGCTGTATCGCTTCCACATGCGCATCATTTCACCGCTCACCCATCACTTTTCCGAAAGTGAATGGGATTAAAAGTCCACCAAGTATTTGCACTGCTATTCCCCCCCTGCTCTGCGGCAGATTTACAGTAACCGGAGGGCGAGCAGAGTTCGCCCAGGCACACACTGGCTTCCCAGCGTTGCGGTGCTGACCTTCCCAGTCTCTCCCAATCCCCTGCGGATAGTTTTGGTGGAGAAACAGGCAGCCAGCTGGAAATTTTGATCACCATTAATGCCACCGTAGTTTCTTCCCAACTGCCCTCCAAGAGTATTTTTCCACCCACGTTCCTCTGTGCATCGCAAACCCCTCTAGCCGTTGGCAGCTATCGGTGCAGCTCCACTGCACGCTACTCAGCGCTATACGGCTGGTCTGTTTTAATTCAGCGTCTAACTCCTGCTACACGGGAAACATTCTCATGCGAAAAACTTCATATATAGACACCTGCTCTGCAGCAAACGTAGCGGTGATCAGCATTGAAATGAACTAATCAGTTGCAAATGGCTTAGTCAGCATCGCAGTCCTGGAGGTAATTCCCAGGAAGCGATTTTCCCGGCAGCAATGTATACAAACCTGAAAAGCAGACTGGAAGACAAGGGCAGCACCACAGCGACAGAAAATTTGCCTACACAGTGACATTACCAACAAATGAAAATAAAAATCGGGGAAAGCCAAGAAACTAAGCATTCACAGAAAACACATGCCGTGCTCGCACCGCCGGCGTATCCTCTCACATGTAAAAATCAGAAACTCAGGCACAGGACACGAACGCAGTCAGCATTTCTTTTTCCTCCCTTCTTTACCGATGCTGTGCTGGTTTGAACAGAGAGGAAAAAGACGGCAGGGCAAGTTACTGCCTCCTCCGTGGAGATACACAGACGCCAGACAGACACACACCATTTTTTGGAGAGAGCATCCCGGCAAGCACCCTCAGCAACTAACCCACCGCGGGGGCCAGGCTCACGGGCGCGTTGAAGAGGGCTGAGGACTCACGCAAACTTTGTCCCGGGCCAGGGAAAGGCCGGGGCCGCGACCCCAAGAGGCCCCGGGGGGGGGGGCGGGGGGGGGGGGGACGGACACGAAGGGCAGCGCCAGATGCCAGAGCATCCTCCAGCAACATCTTTGCTGCCGGCCGTGTTCGCGAAGCCAAAGGGCTGCGACTGCAGGTCATCGCTCCCCGGGGCGAGCCACGCCACAGCCGCTGCCGGACGCCTCCCCACCGGCTTCCCCGGGCCAAGGCAGCGCCTCGGAGCCAGCCGGCAGCCTCACCGGGGACAGGAGGAGCGAGCGACCCGTCCGAAGGAGAGACCGCGACTTTCCTCGGGCCCGCGAGCAGCCGCCAGCGCCCCGGCGCACATCTGTGCACATCTGCCCGGCGGCCGGGGCCGCCTGCGGAGCTGGGCACGCCGGCACGGCCCCGGGGACGCGCGCACGGGGAAGGGGCACATGCCGCTCACTTACTTTTCGTATTCGGCGTTGTCTCGATCGCAGCGCGAATCCTTGTGCTTTTGCCAGTCTTTGCCATGCTTGCAGGTGGTCAGGAGGACAACATCCTCTCCGTTATGGACATGATATAAGGCATTCCTGGTGTCTGACCCTATCCCCGTCAGGTACCTTTTCCCCTTGAATACCAACATGTACTTCCTGAGAGGAGGGATGGTGTTAAACCTCAAAAATCCCTTCTCCCCTCCTGTCCTAGGATGATCCTTAGAAAAGAGCGGGATAGAAACGTCAAAGTTGGGTCTGAAGTTTTCAGTACTGATGCTGGCTTTGGCCAGCATGGCCTGGCCGATGTCGAACCCCACATCCTCGGTGTAGTCGGGCCAGGTGCCGGAGTACAAGTTAAAAATCAGGTGGTTTCTGCCGTTGTTCCACAGGTGGAGGCTCTGCACCTTGGAGCGGAGGTTGTGCACGTACTGGGGGGAGAGCTGGTCCCGGTCCAGCGTGTCCAGGCTGAGGACGAAGAGGCAGGCCTGCCCGGGGTCGGAGGTGTAGAAGCGGGAGCCCTCGATGGCGGCCAGGACGTTCTGGTAGCTCTCGGCGATCTTCTCCCCCTTCTGCTGCGGGTAGACGTAGACCTTGAAGCCGTTTTTCCGGCACTGGCCGAAGTCGAAGCAGGACTCCATGCGGCAGCGGCGCCCGCGGTAGAGGCCGGCGCTGGCGTCCCGCCGCTGCC
>NW_010972991.1:9595706-9595937 GCF_000737465.1 Haliaeetus leucocephalus | reverse complement strand
CCCGCAGCCGCACGCCTCCCAGGTAGAGCAGCAGGGCGAGACAGGTGCCGGCGGAGAGCAGCGTCAGGTAGCGTTTTTTGGCCTGCATGTGTCCGGCGGGGGTCCGGGGGGCTGCGGAGGAAGGGCGGGGGCGGCCCGAGCTCGCCGGGCGCCGCTCTCAGCTCCGCTCCGCCATCTTCCCGCCGGCGAGCGCTTCAAACTCTCTTCGCCCACCTCCGCTCGGCGCCGTTC
>NW_010972991.1:9527026-9595406 GCF_000737465.1 Haliaeetus leucocephalus | reverse complement strand
GGGGCAGCCCGGTTCCGCCCGGTTTCTGCCAGCGGTGCCGCCGGTGCTGCCGCCCCCTGCCGAGCGCGGCGCCCCCGCCCCGCTGGAGCCGCCCCGGGGTACGGCTGGGCTGGGAGCGTCCCGGGGGGGAACGGACCCAACTGCCCAGATACGGGGGCGAGACCCAGCAAAACCCCGTGACGAGGCGCCCGGGAACAAGCGTCCTTCGTGGCGCGGGCAGGGCCGGGAACCGTGGCCGTGGCCGCCCTGGCTGCCCTCCCGCCTCGCCGGTGGGGAAGGCGGAAGAGAGAGCTCTGCTGCCCGAGTGGGGCTGCTCTTAAATCCGGGGGCACCCGGCGCTCCCCGCCATCGCCAGCTCCGGCGAGGGCGTGATGTGGTTGGCATCCCTCGGGAGCAGGCCCTGCGCCCCGCCGGGGTGGATGCTCGGGGCTGGCAGACACCGAAAAAATGCTGATCAAATGAGTAGGCTGCGGGGAGCTGCCCAAGCACCTAACCATCCCTGCAGCTACACGTTTGTGCTTCGTCTCATCCACTCCTCGGCGTTGAATTCCATCACCGGCAGCCCGGGTTACTGGGGAGAGCCCTCGTCCGTGGGGCAGGCTGGTCGGTGTGGCAAACCCAGGGCAGGGCCCGGCTGGAGGGGCTGGCAGGAGCACAGCCGGGAGGCCCGGCTTGCTCCGGCGTGCACGGCGCTGGAAGGGGCGATTGCACTGCGGACGGGTGTGTGTGATCCAGTCCTGCTAGCTCAGCAAATAATAGCAGGGAGATTGGATGGGACAGGCTTCAAGCTGCTTGGACAAGACCCTGAAAGTCAAGAAACTGTCCCATGGTAAAGCCTGTGCCAGAGTGCTTTCCCTGCTGCTCGTATCCAGCGTTAAAGCCGTAATGGATTCGCCTTCCCCGGGCTGCGATCCCACCTCCCACTCTCCTGCTGCCAGATCCAGAGGTGTCTCGCACCAGCTGAGGGACAGAAACCCTGTCTTGGCCAAAAGCCTCCCCATCCCCGTGCTGTTCCATGCCCATCCCACGAGTGAGCTGGGGCTCCTGTCATGTCCTCTCCTCCTCTCCCTCCGCTTCTGTGGAGCTGAGGAGGAGAAACGGAAGGATAACGTGTGTGAAGACGGTGTGCCTCCTCAGCGCAAGAGGTGAGAGCCTGCCATGGAAGGGCGCATTACTGACAGTAAATGAGGTTCGATCTTGTAGCTGGAGCCAAGAGAAGACAATTCCCTTCCAAAATAATTTGATTCATAGGGAGGACTGTTGAAGGAAGGAGGCCAGGGTTTCAGGCAGAAGAAAGGAGATGGGAATAACAATAAGTCAGATTCTGAGAAGAAAGTCATATTTATGGCCAGTGTAGATTTGGGTCCAGGAGGCAGAAATTTTGGCCAACGACCCGGTAGCGGAGAAGCGGGATTAAATATTAATGTGTTAATTAACCCTGTAATCCTTCCCCGAAACATTTGTCACAGCCCACATACCAAAACTGGGATGCTGTTCAAGAAAAAAGAGGTCAGCTTCTTGAAAGGTGAACCAAGGCTGCTCACAGAGGCACCTTCTGTCAGGCGCGGGAAGGTGGAATCCCATTACTGTCTGCAAATTAAGCCTCTGGGGACTGGTTTCAAACAGAAAAAGAAGCCTGTGAGCTTTGCTGCCAGTGCCAAGGACGGTAACTGTTGCAAGCAGATTTTGAGGATGGGGTGCTGCTGAGCCCGCGGCATGAAAGTGCTGCTCACTGCAATAGAGAAGTGTAGGAGGAAAGTGAAAGCTGTTGGGTTTCGAGCTGAACTGCCCTGCACTTGAGGTACCCACGGTGTTGCCTGCTTCATAGCAGTAATGAATACTTAAGTTTTAAAATATTTGGTTCCTGACAAAGGCAGTTAGGGTGTCATTTTAGAGCACAGAGAGAGAAACCTCTGCATATCACTGCTACCAGCCTTTATTCATAGGATTCCTGAGTTGCAGTACGAGCGCTCTGGACAGATCTGGATCCCATTGTGCCGGGCAAGTCTTACTTAGGGAGACATGTGCATGTCCCTAACTGTGGGGAGAGGGGCTATGGTGATGAGTTGCCTTTTTGAAGACCGCCTTTCTAATCCAGCTGTCACCCACTGTTTGTAATTTTCCTGCGTAACAGAATGAAATCGGCCCGCCTCCAGCCCATTTCATTGCTGCTGCTCAGGCCCTGTGGGCAACGTGGCAGCCGACAGGAATCACCCAGCCTGCCTTTGGCTCTTCGGCCGGAGAGTTATCCGCAGCCCGGGCAGGCACTGGAGGCAGACCGCTCCACAAATGGAAGCCTACCTTTCCCTGCGGTAATAAATCTGCCTGCATCTGCTACCAGGCAGGTGGATGGTGGAGCACAAACCGGGGTGTAATAGAAATCCTGCCTGGAGAAAAGGAAGAATCCGTGGTGAAAGGGTATTTCAACGTATCCACGTGGCCAATATGCAAGTCGCAACCCCCAGGTTTGCTCTGGCCACTGGTGCCTGCTAAGGGTCTGCAAGCTTGCAGGTGGCTTTTGACCCTGGTCCATTACCCTTTGCACTCTGCCAAATAATTTATATCTTCATATGGCTGGCAGTTGTCTGGGAATCTGTCCAAGCCCTCACATGAAAGGCTAGGAGAGGGAATCAGTTTTCTATTTCTGGCTTTGCAACTTAACACCTGCCCAATATGTGGCAAGTCACTTGAGGCCAGATTCTTAAAGAGGTGTGGACTCCACATTTTGGGTCTTTCTCTTGGTGTCCAGCTGTAGCTTTAGATGCCTCCAAAATTTAATTCCTCAGAGTTCCCTGCTCAACTGCCGCCTAACTCTGGAGGAGCATGAAGTCCACAGTACCTTCCACTTTTTTTACATGAAATATCTCCTACTGCTTTGCACACTTGGATGCACCTTAGTTTTGATGCTGTTGAGTAATGTCCTTGACTGACCCACTGGGTGTTAGATGTTCCTCCATCTACTTTGCCTACAGGGTTCAAGCCTGGACCTCAAAACATGCTTCTTGGATTGAAATCCAAACAAAACATAAGAGAAAATGTTGTCACACTCTAACCTGTCCTTAACCCCCTTTTTTTTAAGCTGGTAGCTCTGTGCTTAGAGTGTTTGCCCAAGTAGGAGACCTGGAATCACCCTCGTGCCTTCCAGGAGAGCATCCTCCCAAAGTGGGTGGAGTGGGACTCCCCTCCTGAGACCGGCTTGTTACAGGTAACTACCTGGGGTAATCGCTCTATTAGATTGCCTGTGGGCCTCAGATTTCCAGCTAAATGGGGTTGCTAATGCTTCCCTGGCTAACAGGACAGCACGAGAGCTGATTTATCACCATTGTCAAGTGTGTCATGATCCTAGGGAGAAAAGCAGCATAAAAATGCAGCGCAGCTAAGATGCTTGGAAAGGCTTGGCAACAGGCACGTGTGCAGTTAAAAAATGTTACCCTGTTGCTTAATTAGCTCAAACTGCCATTCTGCGTGCTGCGGACGCACTTTTCCATGGCTAAGTGCAGCAAGGATTTCCAAAGAATTAAGCAAAACCTTGCAGAGCCGGCAGCCTGGAGCTCCAGGCTTGGCTCTATATTTACAAGCCTAAATGAAAGCAGCCCGGTTTCCGCAGATGCCGAGTACCCACAGATCCCACTTTGATTTGTGTGATTATATGCAGATTGAAGAATGAAGCTTTTAGCAGAAGTCCTCACCTGAAGGCCGTGGGAGAGGAACCGACTCCTGTGTGACGTTTGCACACCTTCTGGTGGGAGCCGAGAAGGTCCCCGGGCAGCAAAGTCAGTGCTCTCCTTTTATTCAGTAGTCAGCAGTGCCGGGTTAAACTTTGGAAAGGATTTTTTGAAGTCCACTCTGCAGTCTGGAAAGATTTAAGGCTGGCTTACAAACTGTCTCTGCCTTCAAATAGCCCTTGCCCAGGGTTGTGTTGCTTTATCAAAAACAAAAGGAAGAGGGGAAAAAAGGAGGGAAAGACAGAACAGACTTTCAAATATTTTTTTGTGGAATGGTAATACTCTGTTAAAATTATTCCTCAGCTTGGAGCAAATTAAAGTGATCTTTGCTCCACAAATTAATACTAACACTGTGGTTGTTTATCACGTCTTGGTAATATCACATGGGAATAAAAATATCAACTCTTATCCGTTGAAATAGCAGAGATGTAACTGTTCAAGCTTCAGCATTGCAACAGCTGTTTCTCATGTCCTCGGAAATAATTGGTTGTTACAGAGGCTGTTTAAATGTGAGAAAATCACTGCGGTTTTATAATTAGTTTATATTTAAGGAAAAACATAACTGCCCTTTGCTAAGAAGGTGAGCGTTTCAGGTGGGATGGAGGGATAGCAGTGTAGGCACCTGATTTACCGTGACATTAAACAGATAGTAAAACCAGAGGCTTATAAATATTAAGATCTTAATCTCACAGCAGAGCTCTGCTGGGGGAAAGCCAGAGACAAATAAGGCTTTGCCTGAAACTTGCTGAAGGGTCGGGGCCCCAGCGCGCTGCATTACGGAGCAGGATGACTGTGCTGAGAGGGTATAAATACAAGCAGCTGGCTCTGACAGTAGCATTGTATGAGATTCATTAGAGGACTTAGGCACTCCGTGGCTATTTTTAGTGCATAAATTCATAAAAGTCTCTCTTTGGGTGCCGCCGGATTCGGAAACACCTTAAATCCACAAACATCTAATGTGGTGGGATTGGGAAAGCTCCCTGGCTGCCGGAACGTCTGCTCTCAGGCGCGACCAGCATTGCAGACGGCTTGGGAGCCACCAGCGGCAGGGTCCCTGGCTCACACCTGGCTCCCTGGGCACAGAGCTGGCGGCCCAGTTCCCCACCTGGGTTTAACTTTTCCCTTGGTAGCCCCCGGGGAAGAGCCTTGGCCAGCGGCCGCTGTGGGGAAGGGCCCCCGCCGGTTTGCTCCAGCCCGCTGGGTTAGCAAAGAGGGAGCGGGACAGGGCACACGGGTGGCCGACAGCATCCCGCCAGACGCCCTGCAGAGGTGCTGTGCCACGGGTTAAACCCCCACCGCCGGTTTTGGGAAAGAGCTGGCGAACACTGCTCACTTTGCGAGTGAGTTCGTGGCCGGGAATCCCCGAGGAGGGGAAAGGAAGGCACTTAACAACTGCACGCGGCACGACCCTACCCCCGGTATTTCATCAGGGCTTTTTTAATTATCGCTCTGCCTATTGCTTTGCCTTGCGCGTCCTTGGGTTTTGCCGGCCGTTCCCTCCCCGGCTGTGCTGGACGGGGAGCGCGTGGTGGGTTGTGCGGTCTGCGAGGCGTCTGCACGCAGCCGGCTGGGCTTTGGCCTGTAGCTTCACTGGGACAAAGAGTCGGCTCGAAGGGCTCCTCAGACACGAGCCGCAGGGCTCTTTCCCGCAGCATGTGCTTTCTCTGCGGGCTGCCTAATAAAAACTGTTTCATGGCAAAGGCAGGCTGGCGGAGGGAGTTGTAGCTCTTAGGCGGGTGCTATCCCCGAGAGCACCGGCAGTCTTAGCAGAGCCTATTTATTGGTGCTTCTTCCTTCGAGGAGCAATAACTTCCAGATTTACTCCCTTTCTAACTGAGCATCTTTCAAAGTGGGTGTAGAACTATTTAAATAGCTTCTGTGGAGGTGGGATGAGAAATTGCTCTTATTCCATAGTCTGCAATCGGCACCAAACAAGCACTTTTCTCCACTGCACACACAAACAGGCAAGCATCTGCCAGCAGCCTCAGCACTTTAGATCTGATTTTCTGCTTGCTGGTGTAAGACACGAGGAATTCCACTAACATCAACAGAGTTTCAACAGTGTAGTTTTTATTTTATTTTATTTTTAATCCGGTTAAATCTCCATATTATTTTTACCCCAGGGACTCCTCAGCGACTGCACTCCAGGAGGAGGCAAACCCCCACTGCGGTGCGTGGGCAGTGCAGACCCGCTGCAGCCCTGGTTCTGCATGGTTCTGCACAGCCCTTTGCCTGGGTTTTGGAAGGGTCAAGGAACGGCTCTGTGCCCCGCTTCTTCCCAGACAGCCAAATGCATCCTCCTGCACCGGAGAGAGGAGCTCGCAGCATCCCTGGAGGAGGCAGAGGCTGCGGGTGTCCTGCGGTGCCCTGCTGGGACATCCAAAGTTGGGCCCTTTGCTTTGCCAGCTCACCTGTGGGAAGATCCTCAAATCCGAGGGCGGATCACTTTGGCAGAACAGACCCAGTGAAGAGTAAATTTAAAGAGTGCAAGGCCCCAGACTGCTTGGACGGAGCAGAAATGTGGTGGGGAGCAAAGGGTACAAAGAAGCCCCAGGCCTTCAGAGGTGGTGAAGTCAGAGGAGAGCCAGCCTCTCCGGTGGCTTCCAGAGACAGCCCTTGCCTATACCAAATGGAAGTGTAGCCACTCACCCTGGCAAACCCCAACAAAAGTCTGGGTCCTTGCTGAGTCAGTTCTGTAGCTGGCGATGTGTGGTATTTTCGTGCACCACTTTTTTTTTCTTTTGGTGCAAACATGGGTGGCAATCTGATTAGCTTATGATTCACGATTTGGCTAATGTCCCCACTTCCCCCGGTCCCCACCTGTTCAAATAACTACTACTGTAATGTAGGCAGTTAACTCAAAATAACTTTTCCAACCCCTTTTGTAAATCAGCTCTGGAAGCTGCTTTAAGTCTCGTCCATGGGCAGAAGTTGTAATCATTTAACTTAAATGCTTTTAAAACCAACTCAAGCTGGTGCAAAACTCCACGTGGGCATTTAGGAAGAAACAAGTTCACTTCGGGCTGTTCCTAATCAGCTAACGCCGTGATCAGACATGCTGTTCTGGGAGAGCCTGGTTTCTAGCCCCCGCTGCTCAGCGCTGCTTCTTGCCAAAGGCCATCCCCTCCCCAGCTCTGCCGTGCAGAAGTACTGCTCCTCACCCAGTCCCAACAGCAGGAGCCAGATGGGCGAACCCTCCTGCTCAAGCAGTCACGGCTGATCTGGAATGTTGTGCTGGACTGGGAAGAGGAGGGACTGCTCCATGCAGTTTGATGGCCAGACCTCAGCAGAGCGGAGGGAAAGCCCGCATGAGCAGCCGCGGAGGGTTGACACTGCATCTTTGGTCACCTGGTCCCGTGCCCACCACTCATCAATGCAGTTAAACCAACCTGAGTGAGTTACACTAGTGGGTCCATACGTCCTTTGCACCAATTTAAACAAATCAATCAGGCTCAGGGCAACCTCCGAAAAGACCTAAATTATGTAATCGATACAGTGCAATCAAAAAAAAAAAAAAAGGAAAAAAGGAAACACTGGTACTGAACTCATCAGAGGATTGATTTATTCTATTCCCCAACTGGCCAAGATATTGCAACAGAAAGGTTAGGTAATTTTGAAGCACACGTGCATTTCAGCCTCTGTGCTTACACCCTCGTCAAGACCATTAGGCAAATCCCAATCTCTCCCAGTCCTCTTCTGACCATGTGTTCCTCTACAATCACCTGCCTCGTTCCCTGCACAACCCTCAACTGCTGGTTTGGTGCACTGTAGTGTTTAGCTCTCACTTCCTCCATTGCAACAGATGTCTAATTCTGCTCCTGTAAATTCACCCTTCCCCAGCGGCAGGTCAGCAGGTTGGGGCTTGCACGCAGCGCCCCGTGCCACGGGCAGGGCGCAGACCCTCTGGACCTCCCAAAACCAGCACAAAGGCAGCAGGGAGAGGAGTGGTTGTATGACCATGCTGCTGCAGTCAGGATCCAGGTTTTGCACCAGGGGAGGTAGATGCTTTGCCTGTGGGTAAAAGCAGTAGGTTCACCAAGGAAGTGCCTCTCCATAGGTGGTGTGCTAATTTCACCCCTGGCAAACAGCATTAATATAATACATCAAAGCTGGCTGCATTAATAGCAAACCAAGGGAAAGGATTTGCTATACATGCTAGCTACTTTTCAAATGCAAATGTCTGTTTTAAATCAGATTAAGACAGAAGGAAGCCTAGAGAATGCCAATAATTAATACATGATAAAGGAATAAACATCCAGGGCATCAAAAGGTAAAACACAATCACAAAGATGAAAGTAATCCATCTTCTCCACGCAGCCTGCTCTGCTGCACAGAGTAAGTGGGTGTGAGTCCCCGTTCCCATTTCCATAGGTAGGTGGTGAATGTAAACCCAAAACAGCTGCTGAGGAAATAAGAAGAATCCTTGAGCTCAGCCAGGGGAGTGGAGAATCCCTGGGCTGTGCTGGGCTGGGCTGGGCTTGGCTTGGCTTGGCTGGGCTCGGCTCTCCGGACTCCCCAAGTTTTGTTGGTCATGCTACTGCAGAGAGGGAGGCCTTAGCAGTCACTTCTATTCATTGGCATGACCTCAGTCCCTTCAGGGTGTGCATGTCTAGCTTCTGTGGCTTTAAACCAGTGAGAAAGGTGGTGTTTGGGATCCCTACTGAGCCATGAGTGGACCTCAGAAATGTTTTGCCTTGGCTTCCCTGCCTCTTTTTCCATACATGAAAAGCAGACCAGCCTCTCCCCCTCTCCCCTCACTCCCCCAGACCTGCATGTTGAGTCACAGCTGAGGTTACAGCAGGATGTATCTCATCTACCTTGAATCTTAAAAGAATAGAAATAGGAAACTTGAGGGAAAATGTTAACAGACTCTATGCCCCTTTCATATTTCTTAAAATTCACACAGTGCTGGCATTGGACCCCGGGCAGTGCCCTGTGGTTTTACTTCCTTCTTCAGCTGACACTGAAATAGCAGCACTTACTCTGGCTTTATTAAGCTTGCATAAGGCACCAAACTGTGGCAGGCCTTGCATATCGATTGTATCAAGAGATAAGCAGGCCTGACTTGCACACAGTCCATGCATGCGGGAAGTGAGCTTCTCCGAAGGCAGATAAACATCGCTGTTAATGTTTGAAAGCTGCTGCTCAGCGGTGGGCTCCATCAGAGAAGCCCTGTGGCTGCTGGTTTCGCTGACTGGTCTACGTACCGGTCCCTGGATTTGGAAAGTACTTATCTCACCAAGTGGTTCTTTATTTTCAGCCCTAGATACCAGAAAAGAAGCAGAAGTTTCTTCCCAGAACTCTTAGGAGTTGTGTTCCTGGCTTAAAGGTTCTCAAAGTGCTCCCAAAGCAGAACATAGAGCTTAAAAGTCAAATCATAGTACCACAGAATGGTTTGGGTTGGAAGAGATCTCAAAGATCATCTAGTCTAACCCCCTACCATTGGCAGCGACATCTTGCACTAGATCAGGTTGCTCAAAAGCTCAAAGCCCCGTTTGATCTGACCTTGAACACTTCCAGGGATGGGGCATCCACAACTGCTGTGGGCAACCTGTTCCAGTGCCTCACCACCCTCATCATAAAAAAATTCTTCCTTATATCTAATCTAAATCTACCCTCTTTTAACTATTGCCCTTTGTTCTGCCACTACAGGCCCTGGTAAAAAAGTCTCTCTGTCTTTCTTATAAGCCTCCTTTAAGTATTGATAAGGTCTCCCTGGAGCCTTCTCTTCCCCAGGCTGAACAACCCCAACTCTCTCAGCCTGTCTTCATAGAAGAAGTGCTCCAGCCCTCTGATCATCTTCATGGCCCTCCTCTGGACCCGCTCCAACAGGTCCATATCTTTCCTGTACTGGAGGCCACAGAGCCAGACACAGTACCCCAGGTGGGGTCTTACGAGAGTGGAATAGTGGGGGAGCATCACCTCCTGCATTACCTGCTGGCCACACTTCTTCTTATGCAGCCCAAGATACAATTGGCTTTGGCACACTTTGCCAGCTTGTAGTGATTGCAAATTATTACAAACTGCACAGTAAGGATACTCTGGGCTCCTCTCTTCTGATTTATGATCATCTTCATACGGACGAAACCCTTGGAAGCCCAGGAACACACTCTCTTAAAAATAAACTGAAAAAATCATACAGTTCCCACAAGCCTCTTTTATATTTCTCTTTCTTTCTGATCTTCATTCAAACCTCAAGTTGGGCTGAAGGGAGCCCCAGGCTCAGCCACGGTGTGGACAGATTGGACAGCGTGGGCAGCCAGCCCTTCCCACTGACACAGCAGGGATGGAGGTTACTGCCTCCATTGCCCACTGATAAATCTGTGCTTGCTGCCAGCAGAAGCAAAGGCAGTTCCAGTCATTCTGGGAGAAAAGCCCACTGCAGCCCAGAGTGTCCATGCCATCATAGAATCATAGAACTGTTTAGGTTGGAAAAGACCTTTAAGATCATCAGATCCAACCATAAACCTAACACTGCCAAGTCCACCACTAAACTATGTCCCTAAGTGCCACATCTACACGTCTTTTAAATATCTCCAAGGACGGTGACTCAACCACTTCCCTGGGCAGCCTGTTCTAGTGCTTGATAACCCTTTCAGTGAAGAAATTTTTCCTAATATCCAATCTAAACCTTCTGTGGTGTAACTTGAGGCCATTTCCTCTCATCCTATTACTTGTTAATTGGGAAAAGAGACTGACACCCACCTTGCTACAGCCTCCTTTCAGGCAGTTACAGAGAGCGATAAGGTCTCCCCTCAGCCTCCTCTTCTCCAGACTAAACAGCCCCAGATCCCTCAGCCGCTCCTCATACGACTTGTGCTCCAGGCCCCTCACCAACTTGGTTGCCCTTCTCTGGACACGCTCCAGCACCCCAATGTCTTTCCTGTAGTGAGGGGCCCAAAACTGAACACAGTACTCGAGGGGCGGCCTCACCAGTGCCCAGTACAGGGGAACGATCCCTTCCCTGCTCCTGCTGGTTCCCGAAGGTGAGGTCTCTCATTGACTGGGCTTTACATTCAGCTCCATAAATTAAGGAATCATTGCTGGCATAAAAATCAGAGAATCACAGAATGGCTGAGGTTTGAAGGGACCTCTGGAGGGCATCTTGCGCACCCCTCCTGCTCAGGCAGAGTCACTTAGAGGTGATAAAGTAAAAAAGATGCAGTCAGTGCCTGTGGCTGTTGGGCTCTTAACCACACATAATGACAAAAATCCAGACAACCGTCCCTGGCTGATACTCTCCCACCCAGCCGGTGGGATCAGTCAGAGGGACTGAACAACAAGCAACCAGTCCTTGTCCAGCCCTTCCTCACTGTGGAGGACCCTGGCAAGTGTGCAGATCCAGATGCGATGGTACCATCTGTGCTGGCCGGATTGCTTGAAGAGGAGATTGCCGTGCCACCAGCAGCGTTAATGTAACGGCACATACGTTACTGCCTTCCTGCCAGCACCTATAGGTCTGCAGAGGCCATTGCAGCAGCCAGCAATGCCTGCAATCAGCAGTTATCCTTTGGAAGACAAGCCGGGCCAGCAGAGAGGACAGTCCTCTGGATCTTCTGAGCAAGGAGTGTGTATCCCCTCAACCAGTGGTTATTTAGGCTTGCCCATACCCCTGTTGACAAAGCCTTCTGGCAGATTGCAGGCATCAGCATGGACTCTGATCTTTGGCTGCTGTCCACAGAAAATTATTAATCACTCTGACAAGCACTATCCTAAGCAAGTCTAAACAAGTAGTGCTCCAGCATTCAGGATTTCAGGTAATATGAAAGTTACGAAAGGTCTGAATTTCGATCTTGTCCTTGGGACCCCTACCCGACCCAGGTTCAGTCCTACTAATTAATGTATTCATCATGACCAAATATTGTAGAAGTGCTTACCAGCCTTGGTCAAGGGTATGTCTGAGATGGAAATTACCCAGGGGCAGTGCTGAAGCAAACACTGCTTCTAAGACCTGCATATAGTTACTTTATACATGAACCAGAAGAGGGTTGTGTCCTCAAAAGATGTAGGTGATTACCATGTGCTGGACTAGATTACACGCAAGCCTTTACTTGTGTATGTATGGGAGAAAATGACCTTTTGAGATATATTGCGATTTTGCCCTTGATTTCAAAAGGACTAAAATCCCACTCAGGCAAATTGCACTGAGGGCTGGGCTCCTGTAAGGAGTAGCCAAGCCCACTCCCTGCTGGCTTTGCTGTTGAAGCCTGTTTGGTTTCACAAGACATTCTAGTCTTAAAACCCAGCATTTATCAATTTTAATTCTATTAAGTAAGTAGGGCTTTCAGTGGGGAAAGAAACCAGCAGGTCCTGGTGGATTTGGGGTTTAACTTCACAAACAATTTACTTTTGCTGTGTTTTTCTGTAATTTTCATGACCGGAGGGAGCAAGCTGAGTTTCACAACATTTTAGGTTCTGGTTGGGCTTCCATCACAGACAAAGGTGATATTTGCAGGTTGAAGTACAGCCCTTATTTACCTTAGTGGCACATCTCCCAGCAACTTCAACTAGGAAAGAGTTTTGTCCGCGATGTCTTTCACTGGTGGGGGTTTTGTTCCCATGGTCAAGTCGATAACCTCCCCGTTCACCTCCGTCCCTGCGGTGTGATGTCAGGCAACAGCCTTGCTCTTCTGCAGCCACAACAGCTTTACTCCCTCTCATAAACAACCGCTTGCTTTGGGTTAATTTCTGCCCTAAACAATATTTCTTCTTATAACTTCATTTTTATTTATTGCCTAAAAGCCTAGATTAAATGCCATCTCCTAGCAACTGGTATATTTTTGTCCCTAGTCTGCTAACTTTCAGTGCTTAGAGGTTGCTCTCTGTTCATTTTGCTGTCTCAGATAAAAGAAAACACTAGTTTCCACATACCTAGTGGTATTTACATTTGTTTGTTTAATTTCTAAACAGTCAAGTCAGTTAAACAGCTAACTTTATATCCACTGTTTGTTGCCTCTATAGATGTGCTCCAGAAAAACAAAAATACACAGTGTAGTCCTCCTGTTTGGTGCATCTTTAGAAGAAAGAGACACGGGACAGGAGCTGCTGCCTTGGTGGGGGCACCCCACCTGAGATGTTTTGGGATGGGGCTGTTTTTCCCACTGTGCAAAGCCTTGACATTTCTTGACATGTCAAAGAAACATCAAGAAATGTGCTTGCTACCTCTGCAGACTAAACCACATGTGTCCTCCCAGCAAGCCACGGCAAAAGCACGTGTTGAATCTCAACAGGACGATCGGGGTTGAATTATGCCCACAGTGAACCTTACACGGTAGCGTGTGCCTGTCCTGTGAAATGGGTGCAGGAAGAACCTCACATCAAAAAAGAGCCATTTCTTTTTGGCTGTTCAGCTCAGATTCCACAACATGACTTTTAAACATGTGTGTGGAGAGGTATTTGCAGCTTTTATCTTTGTAGGTAGCACTGCAGGAGCTCAGCACACTGCAAAGAAGCGCTCGTGCATCAAACCAGGTATATCTCATCTGAAATTCTCAAAATTATTAGGGACTTGTCTGTGAATTTTGCCTCAAGGAGCATTGGCAAGTAGGGTTCATCTCACCTACCTTTAGTAAACCACAGTCTTTATCTGAGCTTGCTCTGATGGTTAACAGAGGGAAATGGCAGTTTTTAAGGTGCGCTTTGCCATTGTAGCTGCCTATTTTAGGCTGGGATGGAGAATCCCCAAGTAGAGCCCATAAACAGACATTGCAGATGTTTACTGCTGGTCAGGTGGATCCTACTAAAACAACAGTGCTGAATCCATCCTTAGACTCACAATTTCTTGTTCTCAAAGCCGTATCACTTTTCTATCCATGCAAACTTGTCTTCAGCTATTTTTTCTCTTTGCAATGGTTATAAATTGAATTTACATGTAATAAAAGATGCTGTCCATGAGCATAAAAGAACAACTGATGATTCATGACTTTTATTTCTGTAACTTCTCACTTCCAGAATATCTATTTGACAAACTGTGAATCATATATGTTGGCTTGGATGGATATACTTAGCTCTGATTTGTACAGTGAGATGTAAATAATCAGTTAATTAAAAGAAAATTTTCTCTGTGAATTACTGCCTCCCCTCTCTCCCCTTTCCCCTCCCTTCCTTCTGCTTTAACTCACCACTGTTCAAAGGCATGATCCTGTTGCCTGACAACCTGAAATCATGCCACACACCTATTCCAGCAGCAGCATTTCATTCAGGACCATTGGCAGGTATGAAGATTGAAGCTGTCCATGACTTTCTGCAAAAACAACACGGTACCAGGACTAGTTACAAGCAATGGGGCATTTAATTTTACAGCTCTGCTAAAAAAAGTACTTCCTGCCCCACACTTCAACTGTGCTGGCTCAGACAGAAGGACACTTGCGGCATTCTTTAATACCACTTTGTTTTCCTGCACAAGCCCCTGCAAGGTACTGGCCAAAGCTCTGCTTTGACAGATGAGCCTGAAAGGGCAGATTTGCATCCTGCTAACTCTAAAATTCATACAATATCTGTGTAAGGAAAGATGTGTGCGAGTGATCCCCTGACGGCTGAGTAGATAGCTGTGAACACCCGATGAGAACATGAATTTTCTCTGGTCTTGCTGAGCTGGTTGGGTCTTGCCTGCTACGTGCTATGGTCTCATTAACACCTACTGACAGATGTTTTCCTCTCGGTTTGGCCAGAGGTGCCTGCTTGTCAGTAGGCAACGCTGAGTGGAGACGTGTGTCAGCTTTTGGCAATTTTATGCAGTTTGGCTCCAGCAGGATTAAACTCTGCTCATAACACAAAGTAAGGTAACCGTTGTGAATTCAGACGGAGACCAGTTGTGCAGCTGTGTATAGCAGTATTAGATTAAAAAATGCTGAGCACCGAGGCTTTGTAAAAGAGGGTATTTGTCATTTTTCGTAGAGCAGAAGCAGTGAAGGCAGTAGATTGCTTCTGTGCATCCTTTCTCCTCACTTCCCTGTTACCCCAGACAGAGCACTGCTTGCATGCAGAAAGCAAGGAGCTCTTCTCTGGAAATCAAAGTCTGGAATGGGCTTTTCAATGGTCTGACCTTTCCTCCTCTGCAGCCCACTCTCCCATTGTGGGACCTCCTGTTCCTTGCCTCAGTTTACCCTTATTTACAAAAAGAGCTCTGTGGTGCTGGTCTCCTGCCTTCGAGCTTATCAAGCTAGGTTCTTTTAGAAAGATGGAGAGCCTTAAAATACAGGCTGTGTCTAGATGCAGACTGTACCATGCTGGTTTATGTCTTGGAATGATATACAAGCATTTAATAACTCACATGAATGATTTCTCCCTGTGCCGGAATCCAGGTCTTTCACTGATACACCTTGGCAGCATTCCCTTGATCTTGATGCACCAGCCAAGGATTTGGTCTCAAACAGCTGAAGGCTGGAGGTGATGTCCCTGCAGTAAATTGGAGAAGCACGAATACATGTCTCACATGTCTACAGCTCTATCACTTTTTAATGCTCCATCTCCCTAGGATTTACCTTTGTACTCATAAATCCTGTGACAGTCTTGAAGACCAAACCAAGCTGCCAGGAAGATGATGTGCCACAATCTCCCCTCCCAATTCCTCTCTCTTCTCGCAAAAGGTGGATTTTCTGGCCACATTTTTCCTGCTGTAAACCTTAAGCTATAGAGGCAGTGGCACGAAATGGTCACAGCTTAAAAGGAGGTGTGGCTGCACCTAGTCTGCTGGGAGCAGCTGCTGCCAGCACCTTTTCATTTACCAGCACGGATGTGTGTTACGGGCCCTCCCCATGGACTGGTGCTACACCACATGAGGCTTGTTCAGAAAAAAAGAAGGCAATAAAAAAAAAAAAAATGAGCAAAGCAGGCCATGAGAGGCAGGAGTGAGCTGGTACCAAATGCGACAAAGAGGCAGAGGTAGGGACCAGGGTGTGAGGGGCAGGAGATGTGTTGTTGGAAAGGCAGAAGGGAGACCCAGCAAGGCAGGCAAGGAGACATAGGAATGGCAAATGATCTCTCCAGCAGCAATTTGAATGGACATGTGCCAGGAAAGATTTAATTTGTCAGGGGCGGAAGGAAGGATGTTGCGGTGAGACATGAGACGATGTGAAGTTTAGCTGTGTGGATGGAGGGAAAAGGCTGTACCTCAGCTATGGTATGAAGGAAGAGTCTGGAAGGCTTCAGCATAGCCTGGAAGTAATTGAGGGATGCCCTGTGGCCTCTGTTATGCACAAGGTCAGATTAGATAATCACAGTGGTCCCTTCTGAGTTTAGCATCTATAAATCTGTGAAATAGGAGCTTTAAACCACGATGAAGGACTGAGTCCTTGGAGCATCACATTGAAAGCCTTGAGTATCCTGAGATATTGCCCTTTAATACTGGGATTTGGGGGTATAGGAAATCTATTTCAGGAGATTTTTTTTTTTTTTTTAAGGTTTATTTCATCTACCTGGTTTTACAGGCAAAGTCTATAAAAAAACCTCTAATAAAATATTTAAAGCCCTCTAAATATCGCTAAAAGAGTCTTTTCATAACATGTGTTGCATAAACAGGCTAGATGCTGCTGGGATGTGATATACAGACTTCATTGCTTTGATAGTTTCATAGATTTCACAGCCAGAATGGACCACCACGGTGGGTTCCTCTGTCCTCCTGCATAATGCAGACCATGGAGCTTCGCCCAGCAATTCCCACACCAATACATGAGCTACATCATGTAGAAAGACATCCACGCTTAATTTAAAAATCTTTTTGGGTGATGGAGAACCTACCATATCCCATGTCAGCTCCTCCAGTGGTTAATTACAAGGCCATTAAGGAGAAAAATGTGCCTCGTTTTCAACTTGATTTTTTTTTTCTTTTAGCTCCAGCCTTCCCGGCTTATATGCCTCTGTCTGCTAGATTAAGTAATCCTCTGATACTGCATTCCTCCTCCATGTATAGATATTTATAGATCTTGATCAATTCATTTCTTATACTCCTCTTTGATAATATAAATGGATTGTGTTCCTTTGGGTCATTGTAAGATATGCTTTCAATCAGTCTCATAGCACTTCTCCCAACCTTTCTCAGTTTTTCAACACAATTTTTAAGTGTTGACAGCTGAACTGGACTATTTTAGTCTCATTAATGTCAGGTATACAGCTAATACGTTTCCCCTACCAGTCAATATTCCCATTTATACATCCTAGGGTCATATTAGCCCCTTTAGCAAGAGGATCACATGGGGAACTCATTTTCAATTGTTTCTCCATCGTGACCTCTAAAGTAAACAGCCAAGAACAGCTTCCTGAATATTCCCTCTATAAAAACTCCCATGGGATCACTCTTCATTTGCAACATCTCTTCAGAGACCTGCCATTTAACTGCCTCGTAATCCATTTAAAATGTGCCATATTGATTTTTTTACAGTGTTACCATTCAAAATGAAATGAATGGCAGAACGTAACCTCCAGAATCACTCAGATGCTTCCCAAGTACGTTATTTCCATGGAGATGCATGTCCACATTTTGTGTTTCACCAAGTTGTAACCTGGGCAGCTCTGTGCCTTGGCTGGGAGCAAGTGAACGTGCAGCCACCCCAACTCCTGTTTCTGATGAAGGTCTCCAAGTCTATAATGGGAAGCAAAGGAAATCGGAGCAAAAGTATAAGCCAAGAGCTCCGAACAACCAGAGAGGGTAAAACTGGTTTAAAGCTAACACTTTCAGAGATGGAAGAGCTGCTATTTTTGTGCTTGGATACCAATGCCTCTTGATGGCTTTCAGAGAATATTTTGAGACAATATCTTACACTCAGGGGGTTCCAAACTGGCCTGTGGAGAAGTATCAGTTTGAAAATCCCATATAAATGCCCTGCTGCTAGTGCTTGAAACCACACTGCTTTTAGAGTGGTTTTAATTTAAGTTTAACAGGGAGGGGTGTGTGACTGGTGACCCAAGAGAAATGCTGAAGGCTGAGGGTGGTCCATGGTCCAACACGTTTGGATAATATTCCAGACAATCTTGGGTTTCCTGTTGGTTGCCACATCCCTCATGGGATTAGCAGAACACTGTCCAAAAGGTCCATTTTTTGGGATTAAGAGGCAGCCTGTTATGGGAATAGTAACACTGAGAAAGAGGGAAAGCATGAAGAAAGCCTAATCCCCTACCTAATATTATACAATTCAGGGAAGCGGAGGCAGGGGGAGAAGAGCTCCTTCCCCAGGGTAAAACAAGCAGCAGTTGCCACCAGGTGGAATTAGGCAATGGGAGCCTCAGGCTCCCGCAATTCCTCATGTTGCTGACAAAGTTTTACCTCCCAAGAATTGCCAAAACCAGGCTGAGTCTGGGACACGAGGGACATGTACAAAACCAGTTAGCATAACAGTATCCTTCATGCTCTGAGTTAAAGCTTAAACAAAGGCAGAAATAACTGTGCATTTTCCCCAAAGTACTAAAATTTCTTGCTGTAATGACGACAGGCAAGGGCTTATCTGGCTTTCCTGCATGTGGGAGCATTTTTATTGTGCAAACGCTTGCAGCTGCACTTTTCATGCAGGGCAACTTTTGCAGCTAAATAAAATTGTTAAAATGAGTTAATCAGCTTAGTACAATGGTTCCCAATATTTTCCATAAAACAATTTGCCTCCCACGTAGTCTGCATCTCTGTCCCATTTCACAGCATGGAGGAGAGCTGAAGCGTCCCTCAGGCTGAGCATCCAGCGCTCAGCACCGACCACACTCTCCCATCTTGCCCTGGAAAGTGCCAGAGCAGAGTGTTCAAGCTGAGACTTATGATGCGCCCTGAAGTGCTTCATTTCTCTGCAGTAAAACTCTCCAGTGAAGGAAAAGCATTTTTCCTAATCAGCCTACAGCTTTTGGTGAAGCCTGGGGATGACCACGCACACCCTCTCAGCCTGCCCTCTGCAACGGATGGCTGAAGCTCTCAAGGCTTTGGTCAGCTGGCCATTAAATGTTGCCTCTCTTCAGCTTATAAGTGGGCTCAAAATATATATAATTTTTTTTTAACCCCCTCATTCCAACAGTCTTCTCCACCTAACCCTGATGGTGCCCAGTAAAGACCAGATGCAAGTCCGGATGTTGGAGTTGGGCTGAAGCGTGATCCTCATCCTGACCCTAAAGGCTGCCACCCTTTTTGTGTTCTTACTCTCACTAATTGCTGCTATATGTGACCATATAGCACAGGAACTGGACTCTTGATAAGCATGATGATTTTGGGAAGGGAAGGTGGGCCCAGTCCTTGCTGTCACCCCGGGCTCTGCCTCTGCACCTGGACCAGCTGTGGCAGTGGACATGTCCCAGTTTCTCAGCTGACAGCCTGAAGTATTGACTTACATATTTCAGTCTGAAGTTACTCATAGCTACATAGTAGTAGGCTTTTACCTTGAAGAAGTAGAAAAAGAAGAGCTAAATTCAGTTCCAGTTGAAACGTAAAGTAATGATAATTAACATAGCTAACTCTTTGCTTCCCATTCAATTCTTGCTTGCAGAAAAATTGGACTGAAAGAGATTTTGGTAGACAACTTGTTCTATCCTCTTGCCCTACCACAGGGTCAGGATTGCTGGTGGATGCTTGTCAAAACCATTCTCCATCTCTTTAAGCAGTCACTACTGCTTCAGCATCCCTGTTCCTAGAAAGCTTTTCCTAGTGTTCAGTGTTCGTCTTTCTTGCTGCCATTTCAGCCTGTCACTCCAACACAGACATGAAGAAGAGGTTAATCCCCATGTTGCCCTATAACAAACCTGTAGCAATTTGTCCTCTGCTTTATCTTCTCCTAAGGCCAGTGCCTTGGTGCCATTTAGTTAAAGCAAAACTGCCTCACTTGGAAGTACGTTTCTTACATGCAGTAATTCAGTGTATTTCCCATGTGATATTAATAACAGTAGAAGGCAAGAAATCACGTCAGGTGCAGAAAAGCAAGGAGAAGGCAATGACAAGGCAGTGACATGAGTGAGACAAAGGAGTGCACAGAAGAGGAATAAAACTCAGGCAAACCGAGTCCAGGCTGATACGACACCTCACCCATGAGAGTGTCGTGCCATGCACCGAGACTCTGACAGATCAGCGCCTGGGTGCAGCGAGAGCGGAACGTCAGATAAGCATGAACTGTGGATGGCAACTTCTTGCCTCCCAAATAAAGTGTTTCTTTTCTACCAAGACGCCTGGTCTGTTCAAATCAATCCCACTTGCAACACAATCTTCTTGGAAGACTTACAGTTTCTCCATTGAGTTTCAAGGTTTAACAGTGACAGGTAAATGTAGTTCCCGTTTTACAGATAAGGAGGTAGGACATGAAGAGGCGACGTGAGGGACTTGCTCTTTCACATACAGCAGGTCAATGGTTGGTTGGGAACATCACTTGTGTTTCTAGGGTTGTACTTCATTCACTGGACTTAATTATGGACTAAGGACATTTGCTCAAACCACAAGGCTTTGCTCAAATGAGCACAGATCTGCTCAGCTAATAAGGTCTCAGCTCAGGAATCCAATTTTTGGACATGGCATTGGAGGCCAAGGGTCCAAGCAGCACAACCTGCACCTGTAACCCACGATAGCTGCTCAGGGTAAGCTAAGCTCTGAGGGACCCGTGGGATGTACATGGATATAACGTAAGATCATGCAAGCTGCATCAAGGACTAATTGTCACTGGAAGGAAAACAACCAAGAAACCAAACTGCACAACCGGTTGTTCCACTGATGATTTCTGAGGAACAAACTGTGAATGAAGAAACTGCCACCCCATCGGTGAGATTTATAATGCAATACCCATACGAGCACACATGGAAACTCCTTGTTCCACAGCATCAGTAGCTATTTTCTCTGTCTCCGGGGAGCAGTATTTTATTATCATCATGGTAGCTGCTGTATCATTATAAAGCAGATCTGATTCAGGTGGCATATTGTTTATAATGGAAATAATCTTAGTGTGCAGCACCCAAAATAGTAATAATATGATGCCACTGTAACCCCTACGGAGACCCCGATCGTGAAAAGGATATGTGACATAGAAACTGTTTCCTTTACTTGTATGGTTGATCTAATTTCCTTCAGCCCCAGATGCAATGTGCACAGATCTGTGCAAAAATGGGCCTTTCCCTGCTAAGATATTCTTCTCACTGACAAATTTTATGGAGTAGAAAGTTTTTTAAGATATAAACAGAATTTAGTAAATTGCAGCCCCATCACGAGATGTTACAATAAAAAACATGATTTATGATTTTTTTTACATGACAATTTATCTTGACTTTGTCAGTTATACTGCACACTATATAATTTTGTTCTATTATTTTGTATTAAGCCCAGTATTTTGTGTTTGACCAAAACATGTCATCAGTCTCTACCCTACAAATGTGAGAACATTCAGAATTATGGCTGAAAAGATAAAAACACATATATGGGAGAGCATAATATCATGCTGGAATTTCAGCACTGGTTTTTCTGAAAACTGCCTTATCCACTGACTTTTAAATTACTCTCATGCCATAAATGCTGAGAATAAATGGGGGGTGGGATGGGAGTGAAATGCCATGCACCATAAACAGTCTACTACCTGCTCCTTTTGTGATTTGGTCCCCTTAGAGGATGCTTCACTGCTTATAAGGGCATCCCCTAAGTCTTGAGAAATAAAGGCAATGAAAGCAGAATTCGTCCTTGTAGAGTGCACTGTCTGCTTGGCAGTTGCGTTGCACTAAATCCGGAGTAAATCAAGCGAAGTCAGCGGAGTCGGTCTGGATTTACACCCAAACCCTGCGAGCCGAACAGAGCCCTTTGCTCAGTTAACACCTCCTGTTACATCTGTGAATGTGTTGCATTTACGTAGCACCTGTACCCTGTACAGCAAACCACTGCACAGACCCGAAGTACTACAGCTGGGGAAGGAGATATGTGGGCAGGCAAAAACTTTGCCCACCTTCAGGTGCTGGAAACCCCCCAAATAAGACCGGTCAGAGTGTCAGGTGAGAGTGGTTGCTGGCAAAAACCTCTGGTTTATTTTTCCCCCTCCTGTTCTTGCAGTGAATCAAGCCCTTTCCTTGTTTAAATCAAACAAAATACTTTTACTGTATAATAAAAATTCCATGTTTTAATACATCGCCATGCACAAATGAAGTCAAACAATGCAGAGTACAAAATTGTCAAATATACAAAATGATAAAGCAGATATCCAAAGCTTCCAGAGATCATGCCCAAAGATACCAAAAATTTGATACTGATTTTAATTTCATTGTTTAAAAGAATTCCTCCCTCCCACCCGGGTTTTATTTTTTGTTGATTTTTGAAAACAGAAGGAATTAAAGAGTAAATATAAAAACTGTAGGGTGGAATTAACAGTGATGGCCACTTCATATACTAAAAATCAGACTGCATGATAATTTCTGTTTTGGGGAAAAAAGCACTGCTGTACAAATGAACACCTTGGATGCCTGGGGAAATGCAGTGTACGTCAAACAAAAAGGCACACTTTTGTCTTATGCCACCTCATTTGGCTCCTTCTTTAAAAAGTTCAGCCATAGACGGAGTGGGAATAACAGTCCGTTCATTGCTTTTTAACCATTAGAGTGCTGGCATTTTCCCAGATTTCCAACCAAGTTAAAATTAAAAGGAGATCACTGACTTAAGAGTGTTTCCTTAGTGCATGTAAAGCAGAACTGACTCCAAAGGCAGCTGGACCAGACACAACTTGCCGCCTCCAAGAGACCGTGTTGACCACACAGCACGGCCATGAGCTTGCACTCAGCCTTTCTGCATCCAGCTCTCCTGCACCAGCCCACCGATTTCCCAGGACCTTGATCCCAGCCTCCCTCTTGCTCCCTGCAGCTCGTGTCCATCATCAGCTGCCGGTGCCAACGCACAAGCGCAGCCTGGCATCTGATTCTGTCCATCAGCTACTGAGCTGGGGGCACCTTTGGAAACAATTCAGGTGCGGCTATAATTCCAGCTGTTAGTTACCTGCTCTCCCCAAAGTCAGGTTCAATCACCCTCAAATTCAACTCCCCAAAATAGAGGAGCCCAAATTTAGAGCCCCCTTTGCTTGTTTACGCTGTGCAGAGCCGGGCAGGCGTTACTCCCATCTTACCCTGACTTGCGAAAAAGAAATAATAATTGTGAGGCAGGTCCAGATAGCTACAGTCCCTACAGAACCTGAAAACAAAGCCCAGCACTTTCCAAACCACGTCCCTGCCATTTTCAGATTCTGCAATAACTGTGAGAAAGTTAAAGGTATGCCTCTTAGGCTCGCCAAGAGTATCCCAGCAGCTTAGTGCAAAGCAAAGGAGTCTTCTCTTCAGAGCATGCAGCCTCTTTGGGGAAATGCTGGTCGTTCCCACTGCCAGAGCATTGCCCTGTGCAGTTCATCTGCATTTTAGGGAAAGCCCAGCAGGCAGCAGCAACCTCAGCTGACGCCCTGAAACATGGGAGCCGATTCTGCAAGGTAATGTGTCTCCTGCAATGGCTTCAAGAGAGCATTCAGCACAGCACAGGACACCAGGCTTTGCTTGCGGGTTAGCCCAGCATGGCCCCATTCCTCTCCTCGGTCAGTGGCGTTGGACTCAGGGGCAGAAGTCTGAGATCTGGGTCTCATGCTGAGATGCTTTGCATAGGCTGGAAGCTCATGTCCCTCTGTGCTTTCTCTATTGCCACTTAATCTCCAAATTTGGTAAGAGGACTCCAAATATTTCTTTATCTGGACTGGTCTTGAGACCAGAGCCTGGCTCAGTAGGGAAAACCTCTGTCTAGATGTAAAACCATGCTCTCAATAAACAAAACCAACCAACCAACCAAGTCCCCTAAGCATCTGATGGGGCAGACTGTGGGGTTTTTTTCTCCTCTGCACAGCTTCTTATTGCTTACATGCAGTTTTGCTGCAATATTGATCTCCCTGCTTTAAAAAAACCCTGTGTATCGCTATTTAATTTGGTGACTTATGATATTAAATAGATGAATTCAAGGGAAGTGCTTAATAGAAATAACGTGACTAGAGATGTAACAACAGCTACAGAGGATTTTTTTTCCTGAAAAAGTATTTAGATGTATTTGGAATTAAAATCGGAAAGGAGCTTTTCATTTCATTCTTGGACTAAGCCTGGCTGTGTTTTAATAATGCTGGCAATCCTCCTTTTATGACAGAAGCAGAAGTTATACAGTCATCTGCAAGATCAGCTTCTTCTCCGTCCAGCCTGACCCCAGACGTGCCTGTTAAGGACCGCTCTGCTCCAGAGCTGCAAGGTGTCTCAGCAGCCTGAGGACACCCATAAGCCATCACGCACCGAAGCCAGTGACTCCGCAGAATTTATTTGATAGGCAGCAAGCAGGTACCAATGTTCTTTAAACAATAAATCTAAACCAAACTCATTTTCTTAGGATTTCACACTGGATTAGAGCAAGAATCCCCAAAGATCTTTATCTTCTTCACTATGGCTGTAGCTAGCTCCCTTCTTGTTTCAGCTTCTTGATGTTGATTCAATACCAATTTGCACTAAGTATTGCTTTTATAGTTTCTCATGTTTGCGTGAACTGTTTACTCTTTAACCATACATCCTAGTTTGTGCTGTTCCCCACTGCCTGATGAAGCCCGGTAGAAGGTGGCTCTGATGGTTCACTCTTGCCTTGCACCTATCAAGAACAGTTTTGGGAGACCTGAATCAGACACTGAGCGCTCCTTTGCTTATTTCTAAGATACAACACTCAAACCAGCCAACGGTAACGGGGCCCAATCTTGCAAAAACCCACTGCTGGGAGCAGCTCTCATTAGTCTGGGTAGTCCCACTGAAGTCATTCCACTTCTAGGGCTTTATTAACCAGCTCCGATGGGGCTCGTCACCACAGCAGAACAGTTTGCTGTCTTTGAAGCAAGGAACTGGTGTACTGCGTTCAGCTGCACAGCGATACAATATAACTCTCAATCAGCACAGGGGCTTCTTCACCGGCTGTTGAAGGCAGGAAAATCTTTTTCTTGCCAGCAAGATGCTACCTCCTTATTTAAGAGGCAAACCCATAGTTGTTATTCCTTGCTGAGACTACACATCCACTTGGCCCCATCATTTGAGTGCAGCATTTTGTCCCGGGTTGTTATTAATAAAAACCAACACTTTCTCTGTATGTCCAAGGGGTTTTGTTGTCCTTTCTTGTCCAGTTCCCTTCCTTTAATTATGCACAGAACCTTACAGCTGTGAGCAGACCTACAGACGCTCATACCAAATGCTAGCAAGCACAGCTGTGTTCATACAAGCTGTTTCAATTACGACCATTTTGTGTGAAAAAAATGGATATAGGTTGCCCTGCTTTCCTGTAATACTGGAAGCTTTAAGATACTTTTAATTCAGAAGTTTACATCTGATGATCTAGTCTAATCCTTGCGTAACCCACACCTAATAACCTCATCCAGTAATTGCCGCACCAAGCCTGGATTTCAGTTTGAGGTAGAGCTTATTGACTTAGAAAAATACTCTGCATACATTTAAAGACTTTATGTGATGGAGAACATGCCAGGTGACTAAGTAAGTTGTCTCCACAGGTAATTATCCTCCCTGTCGAGCACTTGCACTTAATTTCTAGCCTGAAATCAGTTTCCAACCAGTAGAGCACATCATTCCCTTTTCTTCTAAATAAAAGAGCTACCTGCCTTCAGACAGCACTTCCCTGCCCAGGTAGAAGACTGTGATTGCAGACAGAGATCAAGTCACCTCTTCAAATTGCCTCTGATAAATTAATAGCTTGAGCTTCATTAGCCTGACACTATAATAAGACCTGTTTTCCTGCCCTTGAATGACCCTGGGAGCTATTGAAAATAATCTTTCCAAGTTGTCAATACCCTTTTTGAAAGACAGGCAGTAACCACACAAACTGGAACAGCATCCCTATTGCCAGGTCCTACATCCCAGCTGGCAAGAGCATCTCTGATGTTGAATGGATTATTTATCACACCTTCACAGCCGCTACATTATTCCAGACGTACTTCCCATGCCTCCAAGTCGGACTTGCTGCAATCCCTCCTGGATTTCTGACTTTGTCGTCCTCCAGGTTACTCTCTACCACTGACCTGCTCTCTATCATTATTTACCGCGCCCCTGCTTTTGTCATCTCTCGCTGTTGCCAACAGTAATTTTCCCTTTCCCTGGGAGGAATATTGAAAATAGAGCATACCTTGGGAGGAGCTCATTAGAAATAGTCTCACTGATGATAATTTCATATTTACAGCTATTTTTTGTGATCTAGCCTGTAATCAGTTTTAATCCACTTAATATGGGCAATATTGATTTTGCATTGTGCTATTTTGTTCTTTATCAGAATCGAATGATCTATAGGAAGCTAAGTATAGTATACCAGCAGAGTTTCTTTTATCAACAAGCCTTTGATATCACAAAAAATGATAGCAAGTTTATTTGGCAAGATACATTTCTATTAAAATCATTTGGAGGGTTTTATCAATTTTTAATTGCTTTAACGATTGTGCCATATCAACCCTTCCATGATCTTGCCTAAGACTGATAGGAAGCTAATGAGCCTATAGTTTTCTGGGTCAAATCACTCGTTCTTTTGAATTATTGGGCTTTTGGTGTCATTCAAAGCTTCTTTTATGCTTTTCAGTTCTGAAGGGTCCTAGGCAAGTTTTCCTTCACTTTTGGATTCAGTTAATAGTTCTACAAATTTAAAAATATGTTTGGATAGTTGCTGCTTAATATTACCCGTAATTACTGATGGAGTAGGAGGAATTACATTTTAATGTGCAATCTGACTCCCTCCTTCTACTGCTTTCAAATACAAAACAAGAATATTTGTTGGTTTTTGCATGTACTGTGAGTAATCACTGTGCTGTGCCCGTCTAACATCAGACTTAGCTTTGCTATGATGGTATTTATTAGGATATATGTAAAGCTTTTGGTCTAACCAGCCCTAAGCTATTGGCCACTGACTTCCCATAAATTTTTTGGCTTCCCTCATTAAACATCTACTTTTCTTACTTGCTGATTTATCCTCATGAGCCTGCCTAATCACCCATATGTTATGTTGGTGGGGTTTTCTGTACTCCAGATAACTCTCCTGAATTTTACTATAGGAGGTTGCAGGTAATGCTGGTAGTACTTTCCCCCTCACCCATCAATTTTAATTATACCAGAGAACCATTTCTGTTTAAATTAAAATCTTATTGACCACAGTCTATATATACCAGGGTCAATTGCCGCACAGTCCTGCAGTGGGGCTGTTCAAGGAGACTCTGATAGCAGAGATATTAATTGTTAAAAGGGGACCGATGTGAAAGACACGGGGTTTTATTTTGCTTGCCTGAGACAATTTTGAATAACTGCGATCTTGTGGCTTTGTGGCGGGTGGAGGGAGGTTAGTTTAGTTTTAGCTATGACAAGAAAAACACCCCAGGCCTGGCTCCACGGCTGGCACTAATCAACACATCTCCAGAGACTTTGATGGAGTAGCGCCAATGTAAGTCTGCCGGGGGTCTGGCCTCAGGCCTTCCGAAAATTCAGGGCAAAACAAAACCAGAATTTTGTCATTTTTAATGGTTTGATTTCCTCAACTACACTGCAGCTGCTGTCGAGCGACAACTCTTGCCCTGAGGAACAGACAGGGAGGGATAAACCCATCGGTAGCGCATCGCCATGCAGCTGGGCGGGCAAAACCAAGGAGCTCGTGGCTTTTTCAAACTCCGCTCCTGGAAGGCTGCATGTCCCTTAACAGAATAAATGGTGGGTGTTCAGGCACAGAAAGCCACGCAGATGAAAAAAAGGAACAAAACAGTGCAAAGGATGCTTTTCAGCCGCAGTGTGCTTTCTGGGGAAGCAATTCCTTCGGGTTTCTAGTGCAGGACTTGTCGCGGTTTGAAGCACTTGGGATGGCTGAGTCTCTGTCAGCGTTTCTTAGCGGGGTCTGACGCTGCAACCTTTCTCAACACAAAGAAACCAGGCGAGCGCGGCGGCAGGGAGAGGCACCGGGCACGGGAGGAAGGCTGCAGGTCTGCACCCGGGGAACAGTGTCCTGATGGCAATACTGGTTTGTTTCAGAGATAATAACTAGTGATCAATGTAACGGCAGCACTGGCCTTTGCGAATTTATCTATCTCCGCAGGGCTGATAATTGCTGTTTTATGAAAATAGCGTTAGTCTCCCACTCCTTTGCACCGAACTAATGGCTCTGAGCGTATTTAAATTCACTTCCTTTGCCAGAATAACTTATTCGTTCCCTTTCATGTTGACTTGGTCTTTGGCGCTCTCGACATAAATGATTTATTGACTAGAGATAAAGCATTCTTTCCCCTGAACTGTTCCTGTGACCCAGGCAAAAGCGGATGTGTCTGCTATTAATAAGGTGTTCGGCATAAAAAATGCAATAGAGTTGATTGTCTGCACTCAATAGCCTTTCCGAGAACACAGTACCTGCCCCCATTCATAATAACAAAAATCTCTCCCACATGTTTATTTATATTAAAAAGTTTTCAGAAGAATATGCTGGGATCCAGATAGTTGTTCAGGAGATGTTGAACAATTTCATAAATATCCCTGAGGAAGCATGGCCTACTTTGGGAGAATAACAGTGATTAAAAAATCCAAACACAATGAATAGTTAAGTACAAGCCAAAAAGTACAGTTATTTCCTTATGGCTCTGGCAGACAGTTACACACGTGAGAAGTGTCACGGGGCTTGGGGGAACTATGCTTGCAGTTATCCACATGCACAGGCTGGCTGTAGGATGGAGACCTACACCAGCTTCAAAGGAGATTTGTCCGATAGGCACCTACAACAGACTTCTCATCGAGTCTGGCTACACAAGGGTCTGGACTTGATTTTCACATTTCTCAGGGCCTATAACACTGCTTTTCTAGGTCACCATAGCTAAAATCCTGGGAAGCTTTTAAAACAAACTGTTTTAACAGGAGAAGTGCACACATCTAAATTCATGCCCATATACTGGAAGATGTTCAAAACTAACATTGATACAAAAAATGCTTCTAGTGGCTCTCTGCCTAACTCAACTCGTACACCCTTTTAAGATAACACTCTCTGATAAACTCTTCTTTTATCATTCAAATTATTCCAGATTTTTTCACTGGGTAGTAAAATAAGAGAACTCCTACCGTAGAAGTACAGCATTCTCCTTCTTTTTAAACAACTTACATCAAAGTGGTTTTTTTTTTTTAATTGCTATACCAACATGAAACTGATGTCAGTTGCCAGAGCGTGTTTTTAAAACCTGTAGCAGAAAGAGCTGTAAAATTTGCTGAAGCTTACAGTGGACCTGTGCCATGCACACGGCCGGGTCTCTTGGTATCAGATTCCAACCTGTAACCCTATGAAAAGCTCTAAAAAGTGCAAATGTTGCCGTTGGCAAAGATTCTTATGTCTTAAGGAGAATTTTTACACCAATTAATTTAAAGTTAAGGACCAAGATTTTCAGAAAGAGAATGTAGAAGCTTACTGCTTTGTAATTCTTGGGAGCTCCATTTGAGAACCCGTGGAAAGACCCAAACCGTTAGAAATCACTAGCGACTTCTGAAAATCTTGGTCATCAGTAAAAGTAATTTGCTTTTGGACTGAATACTGCAGAAGTATCCAACATGCTGAATCTGAGATGGGTGGAGAGCTGAAACCTAAGCCCATACCCATCTGAAAAAAATTAAGCCCTGAAGATATTGATCCATTTGTTGTATGGGCACCCTCAGTCATTGACCTTCCATTCTCTAGCAATGAACTGTACAATAGTTTTTAAGAATTATAACACAGGAGCTTTCTCTGAAAAGGTCCCTTTGACTTGATGTAGCTGCACGTTCTCTCCATCGCTGCATCTTCACACCAGTATGGCATCTCACCCACAGTTTGGCATACATGCTAACAGCGGCTCTATAGTACCTGTCTATCAGGCTGGAGAGAGTGATGGTCTTTAAATGCACAAAAAAGCTACCTTTGATTTTAAAGAAAGAAGGAACAGATAGGTAAGTCCCCTCAGCATGTTGATGGCATCAGTTCATTATAAAGAGTGTATCAAGAAGGTCCTGATGTGAGGGACAGACACTAATTCTGCTGAGTCCCCATGGAAGAAACAGTACCACAGCCAGCTGTGATACAACCAGTGATGAGGCCAGCCATTCAGAGACTGAACAAAAAACAACGTTCAGATTGAATGCAACAGTCTTGAGCCTGCTACAGTATATTGAAAGGCTTATTGGAACCATTTGCTTATTCCCAGTTCCTACCAAAATACTGTTTTGGATAGAAAGTGGAAAAAGTTAATGAAGAAGTCTGCCCTCTCCAAAGGGAGTGTCTTGCTCCTTAGAAGTATAGTCTTACACTTTACCTTGTTCAGAGAGTTTGGTTTGGACTACAATTCCCCAGCCCTGCCCGAAACATAAATGGTGGCCAGCATAAAGAACCTGAATTCTTCCAGTTTATTCTGGTTTTATTGTAGACCAAACCCAGGGTCACACACATCTCTGACAAAGGCTCTCTCCCTTGCTGCTCCCTCGCTGAGTAAGAAAACACATTGGCACACTACAAACAAGAACCTTTGATATTTGGTGGATGAGAGGGAGAGCAGACACAGCGTCCTACAGCTCATTCAACCTGCCCTGTTCTTGGCTACCTCTGTGACAGCTGTTCCCTAAGTCTCGATAAAAGAAGTCACACCTCTGCCACGTGCAAATCTATCTACACAATCTACTGCGAATCGGTGAAGGTATGCTAGTAGTGGACTTCAGTTTGGATGCAGTCTCAGCACAAATACTGAAACGTATCCTCAGTATTTTAAAAAAAGACCATTATATATATATGGACTGTGCTAGTTCTGTGCAGAAAGCACATATGAAGTGCTGATATTGTTTAACAGAATACCATTAGACTGCAAAACTAACATATACAAGACGTTTACATTCCTATCGGGGTTTAATATTGTGAACATATCCACTGAGATTGGAGAATTGCTGTAAGTTTTTCCTAAAACATCATGCCATCTGCATACATAATAAAAGAATCCAGTAGTTGCCATGCTAAAACAGGACTTCTAGTGAAGGGCATAGACAGTCCCCTAAAGGGAACTCAAAAGTTATGCACAGTGATGAAAACTGGAAGAAATTTTCCAGCTAAAGGTCTGTCAATGACCATTTTCAACAAATTAGCACTGGATATTATGCACCACATTTTTACTCCACAGCAAACCAGCTCTTCCCAGAATGCATCATCTTGAGTGGGCTGATTTTACTTCCAAGTTTGTCTTCAATCCTCCATGGTCACCTTCTGGCAGTGCCATTTATTATGTTCTTTTCATGAAGGAAAGTTCACTTTAATATCAAGTGGCAGGACAGCAGCTTTAGAGGCTGGAAATGTTTATGGAGAGCTCTCTGCTGGGGCTGTAAAAAACAAAACAGAAAACCAAAACCAGACAGTGAGTATAGAACACAGCAAAGGAATTACCATGTATTTCAACTAAAATAAAAAAAGTCAGGTTTGAGCTGAGTAAAGTAATTCTGCTGTAAAGACAAACTACTCCTAGAATATATATTGTGACCCTGGTGCTTTTTTAATCAGCTTTACTCATCAACCAAAAAACTCAGTGCTTAATTAATTCCTTAGATAAATATAAAGCACAGAACAACAATCATTTGTATGATTTAACAAATCCTACTTGAATTTTATTGCATCATGTGAAAGTACTGCTTACTCTTCTTCTAGTCTGAGTACCAGAGAGTAGGCTCTTCTGTTTGGTTGGGCTGGCCAGGATGATGAGAGTTGGCCATTGCTGCGTAGGAGATGTGAGAAGAGCTCACCCACTTCCTTCCCTGCTTCAGACCCCATAAGACAATTAGGGGGTTGCAGAGAGTTTCTCTTTCCCTGCTAAAAGCAGTAGAGCACACTCAATTTTGGTGGCTGCTATTCCTTTCCTGAAAGCCCTTGCAAAGCTGTAAGGTCATCACACCATAAAGGAGGAATATGTGCAGGTTACTTGTAACTTCTCCTCCCCTACACCCAAACTTTCTTTGAGATGCACTGCAGAAGGACAAGACATAATGGACACAAGATGCAACAAGAGAGATTCCAGTTACATACAAGGAAAAAAACTCTCCCTAGTGAGGGTGGTCAAATTTTGGAACAAGTTACCTGACCAGGTATGTGATCTCTACCTACAGAGATATCCGCAACTCAACCAGAAAAGGCCCTGAACAACCTAACTTGGCCCTGCTTTGAGCATAGTTGAGTGGGACAATCTCCAGACGTCTCTCCCAACCTAAATTATGATTATACATTTTCTGATGGGGATTTGTGCTCCCTGTTCTGCCTTTCTGAACAGGAGATGAGTGCCTGTGCAGGACTGCTCACACTGAAGCGGACTGAGTCATTTATTCAGTATGTAGCCACGAAAATGCATGTAAACCCATCACAGGCTTACACTAGCCTCTGGAGCCAAGGAGCTGTGCAGAGGCAAGTTCACTGTGTTATTTCAACGTGTTTGGACACAGCTTTGTTTACCACAGAGCCCTCACATATCACCAGTTTTACCGACCAGATCTCTGACCAGGGCAGCGCTGAGGTGGGCTTTGCACCCTTGCCAGCTGATGTCCTGCTTCTTGCACAAATGTACGTGTCTGTATGTGTGGGAAGAGCTGGATCGTTGGGTCTTTTGGGCCGGATTCCAATTGTGAAGCTAATGGGATACTGCTGCCAAGGCAGCATTCATGTCAGCTGAAACTCAGGCTGGCAGTGCATTTCTGCTTCTCACCCCTTCAAAATCATGCCCGATGGGCTCTTTTCTGTGGGGTGCAGACTGACTGGCTCTGCCAAGCTGCCAGTTTGCCCATATTTGCCTCTCCCAACCCCAAACTCTTGTAGGGATGGACATGAAGGTCTGAAGAAACAGGGAAAGGATGGGATGTTAAATAAATAGGTGCTGGAAGAATGCTGAGTAAGATTCAAAAAACCCCACACCCTGCCATGAGCACTTTACCCTTCAGTGTAAATATGTTCTATGGAATAGAGGACCAATAAAAAACAGTCTTCTTAGCTATTTCCTTCCTTATGTGGGCACATTCACCTGATTACGGTGCTACTTTTGACTTCTGTTTTTACAGCTGCCTTGCTTTTATTCTCAAGGTTCTCTAGTGTGATGATCCCACCACCACCTACTGTCATCTACTACGTGAGATACCCACGTCAGTAGCGGCCTGAGAAAGATGCACGTTTGGGATTCAGCAACTGTTTTATTCCACGGAAGAAGATATGGGAAGGTTTTGAGCCTTCAGCTGGTCTAGACAGATAACTGACCACATCCCCCAGGACAGAAAAGAAAGCAGTGGTGACATTAAGCAGATTTGAAGATAGATAAAGGGGAAATAGAGGGGGGAGGTTTTAAACTTGGAGAGAGGCAAACTGGTACCTCACATTGGAATTGTTTGATTCCAGGTGAATGGGAGGATATCTCCCCTCTGTGTAGCATCAACAGAGATGGGCCTGTCTCACAAAGGAGAAACAGGACTTTTTTTGAGGTTAAATAGCTCATCTGCTGCAAAGAAGGGAAAAATTGAAAAGCTCTCCCAAGCAATGGAAAATACCTTGCCTAGTCACAGAATTGCAGGCCTAAAATAAAATGGGTAAACCGGCTCATTATATCAGGTCAGGCCTCAGGATTGTACTCGTGCTGAAATTCCCCAATCATCCACATTGTCTCAGCCATTGGCTTGTACTTGTGCTTAAGTTTGAAATGAGCCAACTGGCCCTTCAGACAGAAACCTGTGAATGAGAAGAAATGGGGACTGATCCCAGCGTGAGCTCCGTCCACACTACAGAGGGAGCACAACTACTTCAAGCCATGCAGGACACCTAGCAGAACCAGTCCGGATACAACTGGTGGCACTGACCAAGGGAATAGTAGTAATTCTGTTGAGCTCTGCATTTAAAGCAAGCAAACGGAGGATTTAGTGGTCATCTAGCCTACTTCTTCTTGCTTTGTCTTTTGAGGACAGGGCTTTAGAAGCACTTATTCTTCCTCATTACCTATATAATGTTTGGTGCCCAGCTGGAGACTCCTCTAAGGACCCTGGTTTTCTAACAGTATGTACCCAGCGCTTTCTGAAAGTAAGATCTTTTTTAAAAGGTATCACGAATGAGCAGTTTTCTTTGAAAACCTTGCCTGAGACTGTAAGCTCTTGGAATGAAGACCACCCTTCGCAGGGGGTTCGTACGCTTACCAAGACAACGGCGTACAGATCTAATCTCACATGACATTTTCAAGAAGCTGCTGTGGAAAGACAACAACAATTTCAAAGCCAGAGATGTATTTCATTTTTTAAGTACCTGTACTGTGTGATTTTTTTCTAACTGGGAAAGGGACATATTTTTCATTCATTTTAAACACATGTTAATTCAGCTCAATGTAGCAGTATTACCTATTTGTCACGTTTTCATACTTGAGGGACTCTGATAAAGAAAACAAGTGTCTATTATCTTTGCTAGGTTTCTTCTCCTGGAACTAATTTTATACTATATTTCTAAGGTCAGGACATTTCAAACATGGGATCATTATAGAAAATACCTATTTCCACCATCCATATACCAACTATTCCTTGGAGTCTGGTGAAAAACTGCATTCAGCTACATTTACTAGTATTTTTCCTGTGTCAGAAAGGCCACAGGCATCTCACTTCATGCTACTCATGTCACTTGAGACATTATAATACTCTGTACATTATTGTAGACTTGTTGCATCTTGCTACTTACTGATTAGAGATATTACTAGCTTCACAGAATTTTGTACACTGACAAAAGGAAATGGCTGGCAGCCCATTTGTAGATTTACCTTTTTCTTTATTGTGCATTGAATTATTACCACTGAGGCGTGACAGCATGAGGTGTCTCCGTGAGGCTCATGGAAGTTAATGTAAAAACAAAATATCTACTTGGGGAGCTGCTGATCCTGGTCAGTCGCCATGGTGGAAGGAGGAAGGAGGATTAGCAAGCAGGGGCTGGGAAATGCTGCAGCAGGACAGCCTTGGCAGGGACAGGAACCATTTGCCCCAGGTCAGAGGAGACTGAAGTTGTACCAGAGTTTGGTTTCACTCTATCACAAAACCATTTCATTACTGTTCTGGGTGGAGAACAGCACCAGTTCTTCTAACCTCTAGGTAAATGCAGCTATTGCTGCACATCCTTATTACCTAACAGGTTGCTGATAAGCAGAGTCAACAGTGCCAGAAATCCAAGGTTACCTCAAACATTTGCACGCTTGTAGCTAGCTGAAGCCAGCATGAAGGAGGTGGCGAAGCAATGCTTGCCAGCCTGCTCCGTCCACTTCCCAGCCACCTCCTCTCGTCGGAGCAGCCCCAGCTTCTACAAGCAGCAAGTCAAGCCTCCAGGCTGCACAAGGACAGCAAGCTGCCTTGCTGCAAGTGTCACAGCCTAGCAGCCTGTGTTAAGCAGTGATACATTAATCAATGGACTGAATGCAGCACCCAGCAGCCGAGAGAGAAAACAGAGATGTGGATGGTTTTTGATAAGACTGCCATCCCACCCAGTCATGTATTGGTCTGGCTTGCCTGATTTTCTCCTCATTACCAAGACCTGGTAGCTGATACAGTCCTGAAGGTTATTTAATGTTGTTTGTCAAACACAGTGTCAATATGGTAGAAGAATACTGAGGGGGAAAGGAAGGAAGTCTCTTCTTGCTTCTGATTTTTTAATTTGCTTGCCAAGCAGGAAAAAAATATTTTAGTTTTGGAGTAGCTTGAAAGAAAAGGTGGATCTATGAGCACAACATCTAGAGCGTCAAACACAGTAATCCTAATCCCAAGTGTTCAATATTTGTTAATAAGGCCATGCAAAATAATTATACAAGCTGAAAATATACGGAATTAAAAATAAATGTTACTTTCCCTTCACCCCTACTTTTTTTAGGATACAGTTCATGACAAATATGTCCTAACTATGAAACCCAGCCATGAAACAAGACATTTTTTGTTCAAGTGATCAGGGACATTGATGTATCACCACAAAACTCCAGGAGCAGAGTCTTTATCCCATAACCAGGTACTCTTAATCCTCCTGGATATAGTTTTAATATCTGTTGATACCATCATCATAAATACACTGCTGAATAAATATTCCCATATGGGATCTATGGAAGAGAATGACTTTACATGCAATAAACTCCTTGGCGTTATTTATGTATTGCTATACTGCTCACTCCGAGTGGTTCCAGGTCCACAAAAGGGCTTTGAGATGGCAGCTGGCATACAGCTTGCGCACAGCCTGCTCGGGCACGGCACTGTGTGTGACGCTGCCTGATGCGGTATGAAAGCCCTAATAAGCCATCACGAGTACGTGGGTATGTGGGATCCTGGCTCGCTCACAGATTTGCTGTCTGGATCAACGGCAAATCTCATCTCGAGGAAGGCTTACAGGGTGGCCTTCAAAAGGCAGTTTAGACAGAACACTCAGTGCTTCAAGACAGATGCTGAGCATTGAACAAGGTCAGGCAAATCCTTTCCCCCATATTCTGACTCAAGACAAAACTCACTTCTTGCCTGTAATGCTGGGCTCTATAGCCTGCATCAGGCAATTCTGAGATGAAACATTTCTGGGGGAATGGATGTCATGGCAGATGCTCTCAGCAGGTAACCTTCTGAAAAGCCAATTAGTCAGAGGTTATCGCAGCTGCTCTGTGGAACACAGTTGGTTCACACAGAATGGGTTGAAAATGTAGTTGTCCAAAATGTGTTTCATTAAGCTATTCAATGATCTCAAATAGTAAGATTAGCCGAGAGTCTCTTCATGAGTCACGCACAACTCCAGCTTCCCTACCAAAGCAAATCTCTCAGCAACTTTACTAGGTTAAACAAAATGAGGACACACACTGATTCTGTGTACAGATGATTTATGCAGGAATTTCAGTTCCTTGCCCCTTCCTTCAAAAATGAGAGTTCATGGTGGAGAACTCTCTAAAAGGCTTGAGCTCACACTCCAGCCTTGCTCTTAAAAATATCTTAAAAACCTTTTAGCATCTTCCGGGCTTGATTTTACAGCGTTAATCTGGAAACCTCAGAACAAAAATCTGTCCCAAGCAATTATGTCCTTTTTATGCCTGAGCCTAACCAGCATGTGAAAATTTTCTGAGCGTAAAATTTTGTTCAAAAATCAGGCAAAATCCTGGGAGAGACTCTTTTTTCTTTCAAAGTGGTTCATTCATCTCAACTCAAGATGCTTCGTGCATCCCACCACCTACCTGCTGCTGCAAACATACAAAGAAAAAAGAAAAACGCTTTTGCATTCAACAGATCACAGTGATTTCCTTGAACTAACAAGCAGTTAAAATATTTTGAAAAAGTACATGCAACCACTTCCTTAGTGTTTCCAGTTTCTTTCAAAGAATTCTCTTGATCTACTGCACACTTATCCATCACTGTGAACAGTGAACTAGCTGTCCACCAGCATCCTTCTCTAGAGACTCAGATTATAGCAAACAGAAAAATTTAAAGGAATGTGATGTTAAGGAGTCTGATAGTCTCAACTGGTGCTGACTGAAACTGAAACTGCATATGACATTGCTGACTTTATGACTTATCATGCATATCTCTCACTGCCTGCCTGTAATCAGTTCTTGATCTCACAAGTCCTTGTGGGGTGCTCTGCAGGAAGTGAAAAAGGTTGTCACAGCTGAGCAGTCTTCCACACTCTGTGGCTCTCAATAGCCATTTGCACTATATGGTGAGCCTTTGCATATCTATTGCTTTTGTCTTGAGAGACTGGGTTTTAATATGAAGCACCAGTAACTGTGCAAAGTGAGTGAACTTAAAAAAGACATGGCCTTAAGTGGTATCTTCAGCATGCACATAAGGTGCTTCACACAGTCCCTGGTAGCCTGCAGTGGTTTGGTGGCTGTTCTGATCATCACCTGGAACTTGTCCTTGCGTTTCTTCGGCAGATTCTGCAGGACACTTTCAAGCCTATCCTGTTCACAAGCATGCAGCAGCATTTGGGAATTAGCTCTGTCCATGATATCATCCTATTACTTGCTTTAGGATCTTCAGTGAAATATGCATTAAGTTTACAAACATAATCAGATGAAACCAAAGACTTGACTAGAAAAATCAAAAGTATTACAGCAAAAGGGTTTGGAAACTCTCTGGAGCTACAACTCCCTTGCTGCTTATGCAGAGCTTATGCAGGATTAATACGTGGAACAAACTATCCACCTTTAGGGAGATACTCACTATGAGGTTCCCTGAAATGAAAGTTTCCATTCTGTGAAGTGACTAACCAAGCGAAAAGGGAAGTTATACCTACTAAGACCACCTAAAAGACTGCACTTATGCACACACACATTTACCACAAACCAAAACAAAAACACATCATGAAGCCTACAAAATCAGCCTCCCCAATTAGTTGAACAGGCAACTTTATTTAGCCTTTTGGAGGAATGAATTAATACATACCTTTAACCTGTATTATCACATCGTATTATCACTGTTTTCCCCAGGACCTTGCACTGCTCTGAGCACCAAACAGACAGAACGCAGAGAAAGAGCATTTCAGTACCATTTGGTACTTGCTTTATAGTTGCAGTTCGGTGTGTGGCCCACCACCTCATTTAATGCACAACGTCCAACCACCATCTGGAAAATATTGCTATCCTCATGGACACAGTGTCCAACCATTTCACAAAAAAACAAGCGCCTCAATTTCAAAATACATCAGTGACAAGATATTGCCTTATTTTACAGTTCCTAGTTAGGCACAAACAGAGTTACAAGGCTGCACTGGTGTTGTCTGTCTAGCTCCTGGCTCCAGCACTAAGAGCTTCAGGCTGTCAGAGCTATGTAGGGCTCCTGAGTTAGGAGACAACCCTACAGAGGAGAGGGGGTTTGAGGAGGCTTCTGGAATATACACTCTGGGTCTGGAAGCTGCAGCTCCAAGGATGGATACAAGCAGGACCGCAAAGATGGCAAAGTCTGGGTTTGATCATCTATGCAGACTTCTCAATGTGCTTTTAGATAATGTCTTCTCCTAATCTGCTCCAAAGTCTGATTTTATCTGGAAACTGTCCCTTACTGATAGCCACCTGAAGGGGAAATCGCTGGACTGTCAATGTTACAATCCAGCATGGCCCTCCATGGCCACTGGATTGTCTAGGAAAAAAGCAGTAACCATTTTATCCTCATCAATCTGGTTGCGACCAGAACGAGGAACTCTTCCTAAGGCATCCTCAATAAGGCCTACAGAAAAATTAGCACGGTGCATATTCAATTCTGTTTTAAAAATCAAATGAAATAAAAGGGCCCTGGTCGAATTCTCCCAGCTGCAGGACCAAGCTCAGGGAGAGTGCTGCAGCGGGGGAAGGTCCTGTCCAAGGCAGAGCTCTTCTTCCAACCCCACAACTGATGCTGTGACAAGGCAGGCAGCCCAGAGTGCTCACCACTCTGCAAATCAAGCTTCAGGTCTCTATCTGGGCAGCTGGAAAATGAACTACAGAGATCAAAATGAGTTACCACCTTCAGAGAGTTCCCTAGGTGATTATTAAGACTGTATCTTGATGTATAACCACCAGAGAACCTAGATACCAGTAATGCTGTGCCTGCAGAAGGGCTTGATAAATGAAGGATGGGCTGATTGTGTCGAAGAGGTTCTTAAGTCAGGCATGAAGTCCAAGGCCTGAAATTATGTGGGCTGTATTGACGACAGAGCCAAGTGAAGAAGTCATTCATGAAAACATGACAGGTATGAAACAAAGAATATCTAGCCAGTGTTCAGAAGGCATGAGATGTTCAGCCATTCAAGTTTTGGGGGGAGTAATAATTAGCTCAGCACAGGAACTCTCTCATCGGTTGCAAATTCTGCTTTACTCTGATTTGCCCCTTTTCCTATTATTTTAGTTTGGAGGCTATCCAAAGCACCTGCATATTTTTCTGTCCCTTTCTGCATCACGCACATGTTCCTGAAAATACAAGTGCACAGAAATGTATATAAACTATTTCAGACCACAGTGGCTGTTCAATATGCTGTGGAGATGATGCTATATTTGGTTGCTGCCATCCCAAGCAAAATGTTGTGTAATGTCCCCCTTTGCCCAGACTAAGCAATATGAACCATGTCTGCAATGTTTTGCAGGTGGGTCCTGTGAGGCAGATTACAGGACCTGCTGGAGTAATCCGTGTCCCCCTGGATTCTTGCAAACCCAGCTTTCCTACAAGGGAAGGCCATGCTTGGGAAGACAGCACACTTCCCATCCTCACCCTCACACACAGTCACCACCGGCCGGGCTGGGCATCCCACACTGGGGGCTGGGACGTGATCTCTCAGGTGCTGCAGTGGAGGCATACCTCGTGTAAATCAAGGACAGGACCGAGGTACTTAGTGGCAGAAAATAATTCAATACCAGGTAGAAATTGACCTTTAAAAGTCAGACAGAAGGGCATCACCACACTTTAAACAGAGAGGTTTTGGGCTAAATGTCATATCAGAAAAAAGACTTCCATTCATCATTCAGATTCTTTGCTTGCAGAACATACCAGTATGGACTGATGGATTCAAGACAGTGAAATTTGCAGCAGAGCAGCAGCTCCGTGGTTAAGGTGAAGGCCTTATCCACCGTATCATAGACCACTACACTTCCCTTTGCTGTCTAGTTAAATAAATACATAATTGTTCTGCACAAAAGTGGAACAGCATCAGAAAAAGATATATACCCTATCTCCTTCCCACCTGGAAGCTTGTCTTTAAGGTTAGAGATGTAAATAAATAAGCTTGCATGGACTTCTGAGATGATTCAGTTGAACTTCTCCAGGTAGCTTGGTTAAAGCTAGCTGGATATTTCCACACATAAGTGCAGAGTGCAACCTGGATCTAATGCAAATCACAGATAGAAGTGGGATAGGAGAATGCATCCCTGCCTGTGCTGAGCTATGAGAAGTAATTCCCTCTGCAGAGCACCAGCACCAGCACTTGGCTCTGAAGTCTGTGTGGTGGTTACATAGACAAACTCATTTCACCCATCCTAGACAGGCAAGCTGGTTATCTAGGCTTCTTCAACAAGCAGTGGAGAAAGACAAGGCTCTTGGAAGAGTGACCCACCTACTTAATTGTCATATTGGAGAAACAATCCTTTGGCAGCTCCTCTCTTCACTGATTATCAAGAAAGCTGAATGATGAGCTTGGAGTAGGTATCCAGCAATTAAATGGCAAACAAGAGGTGACAGGAATTGCAACTTTACGCTTAATTTGATTGTTACAAATTCCAATTAGCATGTGAAATGTAGGTACCACAATGTTCAGGATTAGCATGTTTAATGCTTACATTTCTACTGAAGTCAAGAATGATATAGATTCCAGGGAGGGATAAGAGCCCTAAATTCCTTTGAGGCCTTAGATATTGGAATTTGACAAGGAAATTACACACTAAATAATCTTCTTAGAAATTCATACACACAACTGAGATAATGAGATGCTTCCTGCAAACAATCCACAAAGTACCAAAGTTTTTTACAGGAATTATTTACTCAGCACTATTGGTATCATTTTGCAGCTGGAAAATTTATTGTCTCCATGCTGCCAAATTGCTTCGATTTGCCAGTGATTTGCTTTTCATTTCCACTTGCAATATATGAACAAATCGACATTACAGTCAAGGAATTCACATGGGTAAGTAAAATTAAAGTAAACAAAAATAACGCTTTGCTTATTATTAAACACCTTTCATATTTTAGCTATGGTAGGCAATTAGATTGATAGGAATTTGCAACTGGAGAAGTTCTACCACTTTATCTCAGGCCAAACAGTTTATCACAATTCATGCGCAGACAAACTTCTGTGCTTCAAAAATCAGGGGAAAATATCTGATGGGATGTGGTATTTGTCTTCCAGTGCCAGAAAAGCACAGATCCCAATTAAATTTTTGCTTCAAGGAAGGAAGGAAAGAAGAATTTCTGCCACTGGAGCGTGAAACAGATTTTGGCTAGAAAGAAGATGGACAAGATTTTCAAAAAACCCCAAGTGATTTGCACACCAAAGTCTCATTAGAAGTCAACAAGACTTTGATTTCCAAGTTACTTGTGAAAATTTCCTCTGATGATTCCTACAAGTCTTTTAATATTTATCCTAAACAAGTGCTGACACATCATTCAAAAGCAGATCTGCAACAAGTTCTGGTAACCCCTCAAGACATTTATAAAGCCTCACCCACCAGAGATTCGAAACTTCTGGCGTATACGTCCGTATGTCTGAAATCTTCAGTCTGCATCATGCATTTGTCTATTTAGGATAATTAAGGGTATGCCTCCATGAACACATTACTGCGAGGTAACTGGCATCTGGATTTAGTGCAGAACAGATGCTCTACTGTAACTGTCCATGTGTATGCCCTTACCCCATGGCAAACGCAAGGCAGCTCAGTGCACGGTCATTGAAGAAGTGCATGCAACACATGTTCAGCATTCACACTCCGTCTTCCAGTTGCCTCACTGTAACTTGTGCAGGGAGCCACGCTACCAGGTTTGTTTTACAAGCCCGACCACCATCACAGACTGCCCAAGAATAAACACAGGCAGAATATCTTTCACTAAGCCATTTTTTAGCCTGTTCGCTGTCACCCACAACCCACCCTTCAAGGATGTTGTGTTCAATGGTCATCCCCACTTAGGGCGCACCAGGCTGGGTGCATCATGAAGAAATGGATGCTGGCACTGGTTAGCTAGGAGGTTAGCTAGGAGGATCTATGCCCTAGGTTCCCAGAGAGGCTGTATTTAAACATTGTACTGATAAAACGCCTAAATGGAAAAAACAAAGCTATGACGTTGCAGAGACTGCAAAACTAAACAGCAGCCTTGTCAGAAAAGCAGTGTGAGACTTTCAGGAACTGCCACTTAGTTCACCCCACTAACAAAGGTTTTTTCTCTGGAAGAGCCCCAGATTTCAGGATTCTGGAGTTTGGTCCCAGAGGATGTGGGAACCGAGAGAGTTGTAAACATGTTAAATATAAACTTCTTAATGACACTGACATTCAGCTTCTACTTTCAATTCTGAGATTACAAAGAGAAATGATCTCACCTCAGTAGGGTGTAACTACAACATGCTGCTACAGCTCAGGCCTCCCCTTTTTTCCAACTTTCTCTGGTTAGAGGCTACCATGAGATTACTGTATCTGTGGCCCTACTGAAGCATGCTGGAGATGTCTTGGTGATCACTGGAGCACAGCCTGCCAACAAGAACTTTTGTCTTCAACCTCTTGGCCCAGATTCCAGATCAGAAATTCATTTTAATGTCTCATGAAATTATGTCTTCTGACACAGTTGAAAAGTGTTTCTTCATTGCACAGGGATATTGTTCATAGCTATTACACAGGCCAGGCCACTCCAGTGAGCATTTCTAAATCCACAGCTATAAATCTACCCTGACCATCAGTTGAAGTTACGGAAATCCATCCATTCCAGATTTTCATCTTGCAGATACTACTGGCTTTAAGTAGAAAGCAAAAAAAAAAAAAAAAAAAAAAAAAAAAAAAAAAAATTTTTAAAAAACCCCTTTTTGCTTCTGATTCAAAGTCTCAAGAATTTAACCAGTAATTAACCTGTGATATCTCTGGTAAAAAGGTAAGACTTCCGAATCTGGTATACAAAAAATGTGATCCAGTAATTCTGCCCTTCTCTCCTGGAAAGCAAGTTTTTCTTTCTGTTCTAGTTTCTTATGCTAAAGTATATGGTTTATACAACGCTGGGATTGGGAATATCTATGCAAATTCCACATGGCATTTTGGGAATATCTACCTGCTTTTGGAGTATGCACATTCTGACTCCCTTCAGGCTGCCTAATGGGAGTTGTTCTGTTCACCACAAAGCTAACTTTATCTTTACACCTTCGTGCAATGGTAAGAAATTCCCCTTCCACCCCTGAGCTGAAGACCATGGCTCTGCTTCCAGCATGCACACAATACTGGGACCATGATTCCATGGGATGAAACATGCAACGGTGGAGACAGAGGTGGTCCTCCAATCTTTCCTTCCCTTCCTCCACTGCCCTGCTGCTGGGCCAACCCTGCTGCACAGTACAATGGACCTGTGAAATAAGCCCACAAGAAAAGCTAGACCAAAGCTTTAAACCAATTCATTTCCCAGATCTGCTTTAGAGCTCCACCACAGCTAGAGGGGTCCTGGCAGGGAGCGGGGAGGAATGGCCGTGGACAGCAGCAGGAACCAGCTCCGCAATTGAAGCATTCATAACGTGGAACTGTATCTTGTGTCTCCCCGAATGCTGACTATGGTCTCCCAAAGAACACTGATGTTTAACTCGATTTAGAAAGGTAATAAGGAATAAAGCCAGCAGCCTGTGAATGGACAGACTGCACTGTAGATAACAGGCACAGCTAATTCTGGTTTTAAATAACAATAGGGACAGCAGCAGACCCACTGGCAACAGCCAGAACATTTCTTCAAATTATGCATTCTCTGACTTTCCTTTGCTACTGGAGGACCCAACTCTGCAAACTATTTTTAGTAGCGTTACTTTGTCAGTGCCCAGCCATGAATCGGGGTCCCACTGTGCTATTCAAACACTTAACTAAAGGCTGGTTTCTGCCCAAAGACTTTGAAATCCAACTTACAAAAATCCCATAGGTTTAAATGGCAGAAAGAACTACATTAGGAGTACTTTCTTTTATTTTCTTTTATTACTTATTTTACTAAATATTATTTACTTCATTTGTGGCAATCAGAGTAGAATAATGAAAAAAATGTTTCCAAGCAAAAGCCTGGAACAACTCTGCAGTACTGCTGGTGAAACAACAAACCATTTCAATGAAAGAAACTATAAGCATTGAACAGCGCAAAATGGCTTCTGCAGAGCCACAGCAGTATTGTATGCAAATATATAATTTTGTTGTTTTTATGTAACCTGGCTATTTTGTAATCATAGAAGTAGGGATTAGACAAGTGGGGCATATGCCATTTGTAAAGAAACTACATGGGAAAAATATGCACTGCCGTTATAGTCTTGATATTTAAACTTAGATACTCAATAAACACATTGTCAGCTAACAGCAAATTACTCAGTTTCATTAATGATACTGATTTGGAGTTAAAGTAGAAGATACAGAAATGAAGGTCTATATATGTACATGATCTTTTAAAACAAATTTTAATGAATGGTGATTATCTTGCTTTTATCCAGTGCTGTTCATCTAAGCGTGCTTTACAAACCAACTGCACAATCGCATACTCATTTGCCCATGAACAAAGGAGTTCACCGTGTCTATCACTAGACAGCCATCATCTCTGATGTGACAACATGAGGTGCTCATAAGCGTGCACAACACTTTTAAAACATTTTTTGCACAATAAATGCAAAATATTGACAGGTTCTGTGTCTAGAATCTAGACAGGCTATGTGTCTACAATAACTCTAGCTAAAATGTCATGAGAAACACATATATATCACAAAATCTATCAATCATGACTATATATATAAAATAATCACAAGTGATTATGACTAAATACCTACATTCTGCAGATCCAGCAAGTCATCCATACCACCATGCTGAGATATCATTTGCAACGACCTTTAAAGAAAATGACCCCTATTCCCAGAGAGCAGACTGCCTGCAGGACAAGTGTCTAGGATACAAGCTCATGATGGAGTGGCTAATATCTTCACACAACTCCAGTTCACCTGATCTAACATGAAAAACAGTTTTGAGACCATGGTTTTTGCCCCGTGTTTCAAGATTCTGCTTCCAAAACCTTTGTAGCAGCCTCTAAGAGGTTTTTGGGAAGCTTGATAACCTTCTCCATTAAAGCCAAGGTGAAGACACAGCCTTCTGTGCTTCTGACTGCCAAAGCTTAACTGGATCTCTCCAAATGGTCTTTAAAATCTGTGGATTCGTTCTGAAACCACACTGAGTCGTCCACCAAAGACCAGGACAAAAGTACCATTGAAGGTGACAGCAGCTAATTGTTTAAAATATCCGTTCCCCATCACACATTAGCTACTTACATTGTATAACACCTTCAATCCAAAGTCTACCTAACCACGCTTGGTATTTTTGGGCTGCTGTACGAGGAAAGGTCTTGCAAATGAAAGTGTGGCCCAGATTCATCTGACTATTTTTAGACACCTACTGCTGTTACCTGTATTACATCTGCAGACTGTCTACACAGTCAGTGCAGAGCCAGTCACCTGCCTCTGGTCCTCAGCCCCAAACCTGATTGCTCTCAGGAGATCCTTACTGCTGGCTACAGTGGGAACACAGAGAAACCTGGGAGGTACCTGCAGGTAGATGGGACCTCAACATTTGATTTAATGACACAGAAGAGCAAGGTTTTTATTGATAGAATAGTTCAGTTGGAAGGGACCTACAATGATCATCTAGTCCAACTGCCTGACCTGTCCAACTGTTAACCTCAGTCAACAAGTGAGAAAATGAACCGTGAGCTGTGCTGCATCTACAGAGCTAAGGGGAAAAAAAAGCAACAAAATTATTTTAGTTAACCAAGGCTGAACGCATGGATCTGAATACACACAGGGAACAGATTTTTTTGAGTAAGGCGGTGCCATTTTTACATACTGATGAGTAATAACACACTCTAAAAACATTTTATAGGATATGATTGTGAGACAAAATTAGTTTGGAAACTTTGCCTTTTGAAGACCATGGCAACCATTAGAAAGGTGAAAAACAGACTCCCTGGGTCATTTCTATTGGAGGTTTCTGACAGTAGCTTGGCTGGTGCTCACTTCTCTGCATGGCAGCAGAATTACTGACTTTGCTGGGAACAGCCAAGACTCCTTGGTTAATACCAAGTTATGATAAATCACTGCTAATTCTAATGCCAGCTATAAACTGCATTAAAATCTTTATTTGAGTTTTTAAGTACCAGAGGATTTGGAGGACTGGAATGGAAGTTGTGCCCTGTTGACCAGTTTCCCTGTTAATTCCATACAGGTGCCTTGATTCTTGGACCTCTCCTTTCTCTCAACAAAAATCTTGAAGGTCTGATACCAGCTGTCTGCCAGCTGTTAAATGTCCTTCTGTGACTGCACAGCAAATCACTTCAGTCTATTCTGACTGGCAGTAATGGAGCTCTCATCACCCAGAAGCACATCTGTCCTAAATGGATAGTAGCTCCCAATCCTTTTAGTCTTAGGGACTTTATGGTCTTGCTTCCCCAACCCACAGCAGTTACTTAGTGTAAGAAAGGGTCAAAACTTATGCACAGAATGTGTGTGTGCATATACATACACTATCAATACGGAATTAGCAACTTCTTCTCCAGCACCTCCTGGGGACGTAAAAGCATCACCTGTAACCCTGCTGCAACAGGGGTTAGCCAGTAGCTGGTTTCTAGTGTCATCAGGCACCCTTTCCCCATGTCACATTTTTGGAACAGCCTGCAAACTTTCAGCCTTTTAATATCAAATGTGAAATCAAATTATATCAACAGCCAGTGTCTCACTCCAGTAGAAACATTAAATTCAATTTCAAGGTAGGATATCTAGATTGGGGAAGATCCCATTTATACCTTTAAATGAAAGGCTTGTTTTTGAGGTTTATTCCCCAAAACAAAGGCCTTTTTAATGCTGATGATTTGCCCTAATTTGGGTCACTGATGGCCAAGACGAAAGGGCCAGAACCAGGACAAAAATACCTCAGCCCTTCTGAAGACGACATCTGGGCCTATGGAATGAACATTGTCACTCATATAGACAGTCAAATCTGCCCCATGGGGATGAATCAGGAAACACCCATTATCGATATCTTTCTATCTATTTGGATATCAGATTTTTGTCTTGTCTCTCTGTGTTGGCACCGATTACTGCATACACCCACACTGTCAGAAGCTCCAAACAAAAATATTTTTCACTATTCCAGCTCATCCTTTGGGTGTCATGATGCATGCCAGACTTACCCCTAAAAGTCTGCATTTAAGTGTTTCTGCTTTGTCTCTATTCTGAGTAACACTTATGGGAAATTTGCTCTTTGATTTCAAGGTAAGAACAAAATGGATGCACAGTGTTACTTAACCAGGGGTGACTTCTTTAAAAACATACTGTCATCTCTGTAACTAGTCCATGCAAGCCAAACACTTAAAAAAAGATACTTCGGTTATTACTAGTGCATCTGAAGCCTACTGCCAATTTTTGTGGGTTTTCTGCCATGTTTTTTCTCTTTAAATAATCCTGGCTCAAAACAAAACAAAAACCAATCATAGGCACCCACAGACTGGTAGGGAAAAATGACTTCACTTCTGATTTGCAGAGATGCTCAACTGTGGCAGCCTCCTTTAGCTTCAGGAGAAAGGAAGTGAAAAAACCAATTCTGAGTAACTATAAAGGAGAACAAGCATACATGTGTATATATATTAAAAAAAGACCAATGACAACAGAGTTCCATCACATAAGTTATAACCTAAACACAAGCAGGCAGACAAATTAAGCAGATATATGCTCTGTGTATTCATTAATGTTGGTGTTAGACCTCTAAAAAATAACTTCCCATTATGCACTCTTTAAGCAACTATAAATTTGTTTGGCACCTGCATGCCAATGGAAGGACTGAAGCAGCCAGTGATATGAATTGTTGTTAAACTCTATTTAAAACAACTATATCTTTATGTAGCTGAAATTCTTTACTGTCCATAATCAGCTTTCAGCTCTAACATTCCAAGTCATCAGGATACATATAGGACTTAGATTACACTGTAAGACTGTGGCTGTAAAAGAATATTAAGGAGGAACCCTTGCCAAAATAATACTAAATAATTCCTTTCTAGTTAAGATTAAAATTATAGCTGAGAGAGTAGAGGCTTGCTAATTCACTTTAATGATTGGGAGATCCACTGCAAATTACTGAATTTTGCAACTAAGTGAGAAACACATTAAAAAAGCAAGTGTAATTTATCACAAAATGCACTTTGCTCATTTATTTTGACAACTGTTGTTTAAATTATTTATGCCCCTTCATCATGTACTAGTAAATGTACTGTAGTCTGTTTTGTAAAAATAGTCATCAGTGAGATTAGAGTAACATAACATCCGCTATTACCTTTTGCTTGGAGGTGAGTAGAAATCAGCATTTTGTGCCTTGCCAATGCAAAACAGGGTTTCAGAAAAGGGCTGTGTTGGTGGTTCCTGGGTTTTGGGTTTTTGTTTAAAAAATGCTGAACCTACAGCAGCTCCCAACCATTTCAAACATCTGTATTGAAACCCGAGTGAAAGGAGCTGAGTGTTGTTACCTTGAAAGTGGGGCCACTTAAATAAGTGCCTTATTCTAAGGCTTAAAAATGTGGTATTACGATTCCCCCCCTGGAAATCCCCATCAGCGCCCAAGAACAAGGTTCTGAACCTGAACTCAAAGTCAGTAGGAGCTTTGCTCAAACAGGCTGACAAACATTATTGAGTACCTATTGCTTTGAACTGATGCATCTTCTTTAAAGGAAGAGAAATTTTGCCTTCTCCCTGTTCCTATTTCAGGTCTATCTGGAGGAACTAAGGAGGAAGCCACACCTTCCTCTCCCTGGTGTGGTTTGACTTTACAAACTTGGATCGCAGGCACGAAATCCAGGTGAGTAAGTGCAAATGAGAAAGGAGGAAAGTTAAAGCAGATTTGGCTTTAGTCATTCGTGGAATCAAGTTATGTCAAGACTATGAAACACTCAGGGTGTTGGCTGGAGTTGCATCACAGTCAACTTACACTGATGAACACTGTGTACTCAGGGGAAACAAGGCAGTTGGGCATCCCATGAGGAGTAGCGCAGCAGGCTTGCCAGTACATGTGCTTCCATCCATTCTGTCAAGTACTGCAACTCCGAAGAAGCACAAAAATCCCCAAAACCCAGCTTCCCACCTGCCCAGTAAAAGATTAGCTATTGTGAAAGATGCCTGACTGACAGCCTGAATTAGGGATGCGAGGGGTTTTGGCAATGGTAGCTAAGCAAGGTACATCACAGGAGATCTTTGGGAGAGAGCTGGAGGACTTCTTGAGACCTCTTTCCTCTGTTACATACAGAAATCGGATAAACCAGAGTCTGACCTTACAACTGCATTCACCCCACCTAATTTATACCTTAATTAATGATGATTATTAATTACCCTTAATTACTTTAGATCCCTGAATTAATGATGGTGCTTCTCAATTAGAAGCGTGGTTATCCTTAGTATTCAGTGCCTCAGCAGATGCTATGAATCCAGGCCCTACAGTAGTACCTTCCTACTTACATACTCATGACCGAAGGTACTGAATATCCTTTCTGTGCTGAAAAAAGGCCCTTGAAAATGCTTATTGTGAAATCAAAGTTATTTTCTCCTGAACCTAATAATTAGCAAGTGAGCTTTAAAACATGTCTGGGGCTTTAACACCCCCCCCCCCAGCCCATGGGTGCGTGGCTCTGTGCCTTGGCAGCTGCAGGGGGAGAGAGACGACCTCTCCGCAGGACAGAGGGAAATCTGGGGCTCCAGGAAAGCAACAAGCTTTATACTTAACTCACAGGGTGGTTTTTTTTTAAAAGCAGTGTCATTAAACTGTAATTTAGGGGAAGAGGGGGAGAGGAAAAGTGGGAAAAAAGATTTGCTGATAATCTCACCAGTCATGTGCATTAGCTTCCTGTTTGCTGACTCACCCATAGCTGTTTAAACGTGTTTCCTTTGACTTTTTCCTTTGGTATTTTTTTTTTTTTATAATTGTATAGACTTTTCTCTACTTAATATGGTAAGATGTAGGCAAAGACACTCAGGCCTTCATCCTGCTCATTTTTTCCTCCCATTTTCTTCTGCCTCCCTGGATCTATGGAAACTTAACTGAAGAGTTTCCTCTCGGATGTATCCTGTCTGAAGGGCACCCGCAGGCAGACAAAGCAAGTCTGTACCATGCACTGCAAGTGTTACGGCTCATCCAGCATGATCTTTTTGTCTGGAAAGACACTTTCAGATGAACAGGTTTCCAAGCAGGAGAGTTAAATTCAACAGCATGGCGTCCCCACAGCCGGAGGATGGCTGCGGGAAAGCCCCTGGTACAAACCAGTCGGATTTCCACATCAAACCGAGAGCAGCCTCATGAATGCGCTGCTCAGACGTGACTCACATTTCTGCGCCATTTACAGCAAAAAACACAACGGTTAATCCTTCCCCTGCCTCTTCCTCCGCTCTCTTCAGATGCGCAAATGAATGCAACTCAGTGACTACTTTTTAGATAACTTTTACACCTTTTTTGGACGGGGTGAGACAGCTGTGGCTGTCCCGGAGCTGTTTGTTTCCCCAGGTGGGGCTCGTGTAGGAGCAGGAGGACCTGCACAGAGACCGAGCCTTCTCAAAACAGGGCTGAAGGCAGGGCTGTTACTAGTGGGAGTGTTTGGACCCCACTACCAGATCCGTCTTGGGCCACAGACTGATGTTTTCCTCCAGATTTAGCCGGAAACTCTGAAACACGAGCAGTTTTTCAGCCTGCGTCGGTTTGTAGCCCTCTCAGAAACATCCATCCTCTGGAGGTGTGGGTCCTGCACGACGCCTGGAAGCCTGCTGACCGCAGTCGGTCTCATCATAGTTACCTCTCACCAGCCCCTCGCAACAACCCCTGGCTCCTGGAGGCTGCAGCCACTTTCCAAATCGCCGCTTTGAACAATAAAACAACCACATCAACATTTCTGGAGCACATGCATGTGCATGGAGGGGGTACTGCTCTTTCAACTCCTGGCTGGATCTCATTAAGATCAGGGTAAGATCACAGTACAGCGTCTCTACAACAGCCCAGGAGAAAAAACAAAAATGCCGTCAAGTACCATTAGCTAAACCGGGACTGTAGTGGTAGTTTTGTGCAAATAACACAGCAAATTATTAAACACACTTCAACTATAAATAATAATAAACTCAAAGAAGCAAATCTTCTTAAGGTCTGCAAAACTCAATCTCAAAATTTTAGGTGCAGTTCTCTAGTTAAATTACAAAGCACTAAACCTAAAATTAACTTGCTCTGGGCAATCTTAAAATAGTAGATTGCTGGATCTAAGCTTATGGGTGTTCTCAGTTAACTGCTTCTGAAGAAATATAAAAGTGGTTTATTACATCTATAATTACAGCAAAACTTTGCCCTGTACTTTTCTCTCCTGGCTGGAGGAGATGAGTTTGGATGTATCATGTGAAACCGAGCACTGAATATCAAAAGGACAGGAATCCCACCCATGTCTGAGCTATCAAAGCTCTTGACATAAACCTGATACAGCCTTATGCAGGATCATGCAGGTTTGTCTCTTCTGCAAGACCGCTTACAGGTGTGTACAGACAGACACACATGTGCACATATATATATGCACTTATATATATACACACACAATTACATATATACAGATAAATATCCTGCAGAAAAGGAACTTTCAGGGCACATTTAAAAATAGATGCTCTTGCACACACACACAATTACTTTTCAAAGTATTCTCCTTTTTCCGTATTTCTACCCTCATTTTGTCTATCAATATTTTTATTTTTGTACACAATTTGAGACCCTGATCTTGATGATAAAATATACTGCCAAAGATCACAGAATATTGACAATATTGTCAGTCTTGGCAGAAGACGAGAGTCAGACTCCCCTCCACAAAACCATAAGGCTGGGTGAAAAATCAGTATGAGAGATTGATCTGCTTTCTGATTTTTCAGTTGTTAAGAATCACATTACCAAGCTGTTCTCTCTGGACCATGAAGGGCCAGAAACTTCTTTTTTACTGCTTAATGAAAGCTGAAAACTCATAATTTCACATGACTTCAGAAGCAGTAGCTCGTAGAGAAATATCAAATATTGTCACAGTCATGATAAACCATACAATTGGCCACAGTTTTAAGATTTTGAGGGTTGAAATGCTACTTCTGGCAGAAGTCATGCAGATGATAGACTTTTAAGCAAGGCATGATTTCTGTAAAAAAGTCTGGAAAATCATTTTTTTAATAAGAGAAAAGACAGACTACTGCTATTCTATAAAGAACTCCAATACAGAGTGGATATTTTGTAAACTTTTCTGTAGGGATTACAGCAATCACAATTTATTTTTAAATTCACCTGCTTTAACCCAGTACATGTAGAAATATTTTCGAGTAGAAGATCTCTCTTGGAGGAAGTAATGCATCTGATATCCCGTGCTGTTCCATGGAATCAGATGTAGTTCCTGGTTCTTGATTGCATTTGCTACTGTATAGCAACATTTTATGATTAAGTCAGTAAACTTAACAATATTTAAACTGCTGTTCTGATTAGAGAGCTTAAAAGTGGGGTTACTTTCAAAAGCACTTGGCTTAATTTTTCTTCCACTGTATTAAATGAAAATGACGGATTCAGAGAAGTATCAGAGCAATACTGCGTATTTAGACCTAAAAAAATTAAAACCCTCCTATAGTTCTATTTGCCCTCTACCGCTTTTTCTACTGTCTTCCAGCCTACTGCTTTTCTTCAACTTTTTCAAATTTCCTCTCATAAATTGACAGTTTATACAAAAGATTGCCAATATGAGAATAGAAAGATTTGCAATGCAAAATTTACTAAAAATGTCAATACTTTTCAAAGATCAGCAGACACTTCTGTTAACAGAAGTGACTTTTATGGTCAATACTGAGGACTGGCCAGTTCTGGAAAAGTACCATGTTTCTCTTACAGACTATTTTAATATAGAAGGCAATCTTGAAATATTAAAAAGGAAGTAAAACAATAACAAGTGAGACACGTAAAGACTCCCTTTTCGAACTCTCATCTAGAGAATGAGTCATGTTCATTTACAACTAAGCTTGGATTAAATTGCTAGCAGTGAATCTGAAAGCAGAAAAAGATAACTACTGTCCAAAGATGAACTTCCCACATCAGAGAATAACAAAAAAGGATTTCACTATATATCTCCTAGTGTTTATTCTGGTAAGCAAACTGAATTAAGAAAAGAAAATGATGAAATTTTAGAAAACATGAAAAATCTAATTATTAAAAATTCCTTGTTAAAACCTATTTTATGATGACGCAAAGGCCCTCTGTTCCTTGCAACGCACCAGCTGCTTTTCATTATTTTACATGCAAAAAAATGCATTCAATCACCTATTCTACAAACTGCAATTTGGGGGAAAGCAGAAGACCAGAAAGCATTCAATACAGAAGTTCAGACCCATCCAGTTCTCTGCAGTCTGTGCCAGGTCTGGCCAAAATGTCCAGCAACGTCTGAATCATATTGATCTCAACCTAAGATAAATCTAAATTATTCCCTGCTTTTCAGTGAATGGAAATGAAGTTAAACAAAATGTATGCTAAAACCCAAACAATTTCAAAACTTAAAGAAAACACAGTTGCTTTTGCCTAGGGATTGTGTAACTCATTTAATCAAAGACTTGTGGGATAAGAAGAGCTTGATCTAAATATGAGGTTGCACATTTGCACAAGAATTTTTTTTTTATAGTATCAAGATATTTTCCCTTTCCTCATTATCCTTTGACAAAATGACACTGGGCAGCGTTTTACAGGCACTGCAGGTGAGATTCTGCTGAACCCACTTGCACAAACTGCTCCCACGCTTTCTTGTTTTCAACAGATGGTGTTAGGGTGGGATTGCTGGTGAGCACCAAACCTGCCTATTTCTGTGCTGATTCTTTCTGAAAGATTTGCTGACAGCAACATGTGAAAAGCAGAGCTGTGAAGTTGTGCCTCCTGAGCGTGAACTTGGTTTTTCACAGCGTCAGTCAACTGTCTGGGAAAGATAGCCATCCCCCGTATGCTCCCCGTCTCCTTCCCCGAGCCCCTTCCAAACAGTTAAAAACAAGTCCTGACTTCAGCCAACATTTTTTTGAATATACATTATCATGCCAAGAAATCTTGATTCTTTGGGCTTTGTGTTACACTTCAAAACAATATACTGAAACACTGGTCCTAGGACAGTCAACAGCACATACATTTTTTCATTTACAGTAGTCTTGATACATAAAGATTTATCATGGATTTTGTTTAAAGGAGACCCAACAGAAAACACAACCGGCTTGTCAACACTGAGATGGGCTTGGTGTGTAATTTTGGGGGTTTGTAAATAGAAAGTGACATAAGAAAGAAATCTGATTTTAACTGAAATTACTTGGGACAGGCAAAAGTAAATGCTTTGATGCATCACGTTCCTCCATCATCCTAGGCTAACTTTGAACTAAGATGAAGGCATACTAGGACTGTGTGTGATTTTGAGCCATTTTATCATGAGAGCTCCCTTAAGTAACAGGCATTCATTCATTACACTTTCAGATGACAAACTACTGAGTGCATTTGGACAGCCTGCAAAAAGGACCTCTTTCAGCCCTGCCAAACAGTTTTCTTGGAGAGCAGATATTCTCAGAAAAATGTTTGGCCCTATTATTATCTAACATCAATATTTAAATTTTTAATAGCATATAATGTCTATGTATATTAATATCTTTAACAATAATGATCTTAAATCTTGAGCAGATGCTTATTCATAACCCTTTTGATTCCTTTTCTCTTTTTTTTCAGTCTTCTCTACATTGCAATTTGATTCATCCATTTTCAAACTTCAGTTAAGCTGAAAACACACAAAGGAAAACTTGCCTGCACTTGCTTGATACTATTTCGCAGCTAAGGTTAAGAACAATGAGAGGTCTTTCATTGTATGCACAACACCTTCGCTTGGACTGAACATGTCAGACTGCCTTCAAGCACTGGCTGTGAATGCCAGGAAAGCTGGATCATTGAGATTGCAGTTTCTGGATAAGCTACACTACATTTGGGCTATTCTGGGTATGAATGTGTATCAGCCAAAAAGTGTTCTTTCAGCTTTTCGAAAGCAAAAGCTTGCAGAAAAAAGGAGGCGAAAATTAGGTACCCAACCACATTACTTTTGCATCTAGAAATGGCCCAACATTAAGAAGGATGGATCACTCCCACATTCCACCTCATGGAACGGCACCCACAGACTTCCAGCACTTCCAGGCTTAAGCTTCTTAATCAGAAACTCACATCTGATGGTGGGAGCCAAATGTTAACAATTCAGCAAACTAGCTCCCGGTCTGCCAGTCTAGAGAATGACAAGGTTTAACCACACCACAGGAAACAAGTGGATCCTTTAATTTTACTTAACATTCAGTGTACTCTGTCCACTTCTTAGGAAACAAACTTGAGCCGCAGTGAGTCTCACAACCTGTTGCTTCAATGGCGTTGTTCTCATGAACTTCAGCAAAGGGAAGCACAAAGTCCTGCCTCCGGGGAGGAATAACCCCAGGCATCAGTACATGCCTCAGCCAAACGTCTGCAAAGCAGCTTTGCAGAAAAGGTCCTGGGAGTCCTGGGGGACACCAAGGTGACCATGAACCAGCAGTGTGCCCTTTCAGGAAAGAAGGCCAGCAGCCTCTTGGGCTGCATTAGGCAGAGCATTGCCAGCAGGTCAAGGGAGGTGATCCTTCCCTCTGCTCAGCACCGGTGAGACACATCAGGGGTGGTGTGTCCAGTGCGGGGCTCCCCAGTCCAAGAGAGACATGGACTTACTGGAGCAAGTCCAGCAATGGGCCATGACGATGATTAAGGGACTGGACCTTCTGTCATACGAGGAGAGGCTGATGACTGGGGCTGTTCAGCTCTGGAGAATAGAGGGCTCCGGGGGATCTTGTGCATGCGTGTAAACACGTGATGGGGGCAAGTAGAGAAGATAGAGCCAGGCTGTTTTAAGCAGTGCCCAGTGACAGGTCAAGAGACAACAGGCATGAATTTGACATACAGGAAATTCCATTTAAACAGAAGAGACTTTTTTACTGTGATGGTGGTCAAACACTGGAACAGGTTGCCTGAAGTGGCTATGGAGTCTGTATGCTTGGAGATTTTCAAAACCTGACTGGGCATGGCCCTGAGCACCCTGCTCTGGAGCGCCCTGCTTCGAGCAGAGGACTTGGACTAGACAATCTCAAGAGGTCCCTTCCTACCTCAGCTATTCTCTTCTGTGATTCCTTCTTCCAGCAATGGCAATTAATTTAAGATTTGTAGCTGTACTTTACTCGAAAGCCTCTAATTTTCTAAGTAAAAGAGTGTAACACTTTAGGAATAAAGCAGAAATGCATTTAATGCTAACTCAGCTCATAATGTACCCTATTGTGTGCTTATGGTTGGAGAGTTTCTTCAAATCCTTATTCTTCACATATCATCCTTCATCATCTAGGGTGTGTAGGCATCCAATTCAGCATCTTGTCCTCAATCTACAGATTTGAAACGTTTAGCAGTGTCCTCAGAAAAACTTCAGAACAGAACTTATGGACCCTATGAGAACCCTAGGAGGCTTAGGATGAGATCTGATGGTCTGAAAGAAAAGATGGCCAAGAGTCAGCATGCGAATATGGAATACAGTGACCAGAACTACAGCCCAGACACAGCCTTTGCAAAAGCTATGCTTACGAATTTGTCTTCGCCATTATCACACAGAGATACTGGCAAATATTACAGTTAAATGCTTTTTTTTTTTCATGTGTGCATGTAGCTCCTCACTCTTCTGCAGCATTAGTCCTGTGTGCTCCAGGACCACCAAATTTTGATATAGCCTGCAATTGTGAAAATCAATGAAATCCCACCTTGACCAGTACATTTAAACATCTCTTCATCTACAGTAGAACTGTGTTTTGGCTTAAATTCTGAGTGAATGCTCAATAAATGAAATTTTTTTTTTTTTAGTCCTGCCCTATTAATGTTCAGGAAAAAAACATTTTTCATTTATAAATGCTTTTTTCTAATTCACTTGCTTTAAACAGTGAGCAAGCCATTTTGTATTTTTAATGTAAACTCGCAAAAACTTAGACCTTTACAACAGCACTGAAAGCAACTTTATAATTAAATCCATCCCAAACTTAACTCATATTTAGAAATTTGTCTTTATGTGAAATCACACTTAAACAGCAAATGGATTAAATTCCTACTGATTCCAGTATTCAAATATCAGCTGAAAAACTAACTTTAAAAAAGTAACCTTAGTCCTAGTATATGTGGTTAAAATAAAAACTTTTACTCTACAAGTTAATGAATGTGGCTGAACAGCTGCTACAGCCACTGCTGGAGGAAAAGCAGTAATTTAATAAAGAGTAAAGTGATAATTATCCAGAATCCTGATTCATTTTAAGATATGGCATCTTCAAGCAACAGAACACACATACTCCCTTTAATTGATAACTGAAAACATTTCCTTGGGCTAACTAAATATCTAGTTGACTGAATTTTCATTAAAAAAAATCCTGATATGATCCCCTGGGGAGAATGTTCTTCAATTATATACACCCATGTTTCATTTTTTATTCTCCTCTCATACCTTCTTGAGAAGCCCACATTAAGCTCATGCCATAAATCTCTTCGGAAGCAGACAATATTTACTATCATTCGTATTTTTTCCACATCAAGCAAAAATAAGAAGGCATTCTCCACATCTGGACAGCATTGCATGCTATGTATTTCCAGCACTACTAAAGTACAAATCTACCCTCAATGATTTTCCTCCACAAATGGTATCAGCCACATTTCATACTCCTCCACAGTGAACACAGCTGTTCTTCACCTTCTGAAGAACTGGTAGAGGGAATGCTCTCAGGAGATGACGTCCTGTTATGCCATTGGCATGGGGAAAAGAAAGTTGGGTCAAGAGGAGAGGATTTATAACAAATCAGAGTAATTGTTCTTGTTCTGGCCTCATCCCTCAGGACTTTTCCCTGAGTGTAGAGGGAATGTAGCAAAGGCAGAAAAACCAAGCTGAATGATCTCTCCCAGTGTCATTTTACCTGTGTGTGCTGCTCTGTCAGTCCTTTCCACTGCTGCCTCACTTAAATTCCTGTTCAGCTGTGCAGCTCTCTCAGTGACACTATTTGGTCTCAGCTCTATCAATGCAGGTCTATAGATTTGCACCTGGATTACTAGATCCTGCTGATCTATTAATCCATATGCTGTCAACACTTTGAAATTTATCCTCCAATCTCTGACCACATTAACATTCTCCGCTTGCCACCTGCTCCTCTTCCACTCTTGCTGCCCAGTGATTCCCTACTGCACTCAAAATGTTGCTGTGGGGGCCATCACCTTCATATGCCTCTTTCAGCTCTGCCCTTGTACCCCAGGCACCTCATCCCATCTCTGACTTTCTCATGTGGAGATGCCTTTCTGACCTGTGAAATTTGCCTAGAAGAGATCTTTCAACTTAGACACACTCCCTTTATCCTGGCTTCCTTGTTCCCCAGCAAGAGACTCATGGTCTGAATGGAGAGAGCTCCTACAATTACCCAACTACAGGGTTTTTTTTTCGCATTAGCCATAACACCTATTGATCACTACTATTTGATAACAGCTAGGCAGACGGTAACTGTGGTTTCGCTGGCTGCTGCTTCTGAGTAAGTCCCTGCGTGTAGCAATTTCATGCCCAGGGCACCACTCTCCTTTCCCCAGTCCTCATTCACTTCATTCCTTTCAGGCTGCAGACTCTCTTCAGCTGCCATTTACTACTGATTTGTCAGTCCCTGAAGCTGGGAGCCCCTGGTCTGGTGTTGCAAACACCTGTGTGGCAGCTAACCCTACTGAAGAAGGGAAAGGACAGCTGACAGGTATGTGACACTTGCACACTGTGGGGAGAACTGGAGGTAGAGGTGAAAGACACAATATGGACCAGTTCAGAAGAGGGACAAGAAGTGGAAAGGTGAAGAAAGTAAAGCAGGAAGAAAATCTATTGTTGTCCTATAGGCTAACAAAATTTTTGCTGATTTGTTCTATAAATCTTTGAACAATGGACTTTGGGAGCAAAGCCAAACATTAAACTCATAATAGCCTCTGTGTTGATCTATGCCTGAGGTAAACTGTATCACCATGGCTCAGTTTATAATGTAGGGCAGGAACGTGCTATAAAATGCACCTGACACACAATTATCCTGTGTTCAGCTTTGGGCCCCTCACTACAATAAAGACATTGAGGTGCTGGAGCGTGTCCAGAGAAGAGCAATGAAGTTGGTGAAGGGTCTGGAGCACAAGTGTAATGAGGAGTGGCTGAGGGAACTGGGGCTGTTTAGTCTGGAGAAAAGGAGGCTGAGGGGAGACCTTATCGCTCTCTACAACTACCTGAAAGGAGGTTGTAGCGAGGTGGGTGCTGGTATCCTCTATCAAGTAACTAGTGATAGGATAAGAGGAAACAGCCTCAAGTTGTGGCAGGGGAGGTTTAGATTGGCTATTAGGAAAAAATTCTTTACCGAAAGGGTTGTCAAGCATTGGAACAGGCTGCCCAGGGAAGTGGGGGAGTCACCATCCCTGGAGGTATTTAAAAGACGTGTAGATGTGGTGCTTAGGGACATGGTTTAGTGGTGGACTTGGCAGTGTTAGGTTTATGGTTGGACCCGATTATCTTAAAGGTCTTTTCCAACCCAAACGATTCTATGGTTCTATGATTATTCCCCTCTGATGGCCCATCTGAGGGGCCCACTGAAGCATCCTGTGATGGGCTTTCTCTGTACATAAACTGAGGTGTTAGGGTCTACTGAGAGGAGGAAACATGTGGGTCTTGCACCACTGTGGAGCTGAGAAGTAGCCAGATGCAAGTGCTGGAAGTAGTACTGGATCCCACAGTATGGACACAACCAACATTATTGGTGGGCAGACAGGTTCATATCAATGGATCACAAAGCAGCAAAAGAAGCAAAATGGTAATTAACAGACAACCCCTGTCTATTCCAAGCTGCTTGTGGAGTTTTTAGATGTGCTTTTTGGGATGGACTTGATTGAAAACAAACCCACTAATATTTGTAAATCATATATTCAGACCATAAAACCATCTAAAATCTAACAGTAGTCTTTGTTCTTCCCATACACTTTGATATTCAGATGCTTTAATCTTTGTTATGAAGCCTCCTAGGACATCCCATTACAGCTTTAATTTCAATAGCATGAGCATAGTTATTTACTAAGTGTTTTCAGGCCATCATTCAATCCCCGTAGGATGAGTTTCATCTAGCCAACAGCAGATGTCTACAGAGCAGAACAGCCAAGAGGGTGATGGCAACCCTCCTTCCTTCCACAATGGAGGGCAAGAGACATTTCTGGGGTGCAGCTCATCTCATCTCATCTGGAGGTAGACATTTAAACTAGGCAAGATGTAGGTCACATCATTAGGTTTACAGTTAGGATAGAAGAGCCCAAACTTACTCTTCATCAGATCCAAGTTCAAACATCCTTCCCCATCCCTTGGCCAAATAGGCCCAGAAACCATCTGCTAGGAAATACAGTGCATGCAGGAAGAATTTAGGGTGTCTCAGTCCAGGCTTTTTAAGTTTAACACATCACTAACGATGTAACACAAAAACTATAATAAAACATAATCTCTTCAGCAAGTTTTTGTCAGAAATGTAGTGGCATTGTTGCAAACATTACAATCACTGATGCTTGTAAGTTATTTTTAACAAGATCCTGGAACTACCAAATACCCTCCTGTCATCCATTTTGCGTTAACCAACTGCAGAGACGTGATTGAGGAAAAAAATGACAAACTTATGTCTCTGGAACACAAGAGCAGATCCTTTAGGACACTTATAAAGTCCTTCATTTGACAGAGCTACTGCTGCCACTCAGACCTGCTTGTTCAGCCACGCTGCCCCACAGCAGCTCGTACTCAGAGCCCCACAGGGTGTTGCAGCAAGTCTGCTGCCGGCACAGGGGAGCATGGGGCTGCCTGTGCTCACCCTCCCTGCTCCAACAGAATCCATCATGGTCAGGTCATGCTGCATATCCCTTCTCCAAAGGTTTTTCTGAGTGTGGGGAAGGAAGCTCTTAGCTCTGGACATTGCCATTAATTTATATGCTGTAGGTGACTATTTTTATTATTAATCTTCTGCACCTGTGCCCAGCATGTTGGATGGGTGAATTTTAAATAAATTAAATTTTGCATACTCACTCCCTTTGTGATTTTATTATGCAAATAATGCTCATCTTTTCACCTCTGAAACCATCCACATACCACAATTTCAAAGTCAGACTGATTTATAAAAATGCTGAGAAAGGCAGATCTTTTTTAAGGACTCAATACAATAAGAACTGATTTCTGTTCCTTTGTAATCTGGAGAGTAAATGGGAGAGCCCATTGTTTTCACATGATTTTTCTTTTTTTGGAAAACAGAAGTTTAACTGTAATTTTTATGTATCGTTATATTCTGTTGTCTCCAGATTTCTCCAGGTCACCTCAAATTCCGCCTGTTCAACTGGCCGTGGGTATTTTATAATTTTCTGTGACGCTGGCTGCAACTCTGAAAGCAAAAACCACAATCATTTCTTGAGGTGGTTGGGGATGGATGAATTTCCAAGGTAAGGAGGGACAGGCAGGGGAGCAGGAGAGGCAGGACAACACGCAGGACAATGAGAGGGAGAGCCGGCAGCTTTTGGAGCATTCAGATTGCTCTCTGGAGGCTTCCCTGGAAATCGGCAGAGTTCACAGCAGGATGTATTGAAAAGATATTGAGCACATAATCCTCAGCTCCTTCATAAACACTGATCCACAGCTGGGTCACATCAGCTGCTGCAGAGCAGAAGCAGTAGTAACAGATGCTACCAATACAGAATTATGTTGGCTTTGTTAAGCCTCAGGTTTTGCAGAGGCAGACACAGGCCAGTCCCACACATCACACTCATTTTTGACTCTCTGTGATGTTTGGGTGGAGAGGGACACCCTTTATCACCCATTTTACCTACTGATTCAAACAGCAGAACCAGTTTTCTCAACATTTGGGGCCATATTGCCTAACTGCGGGCATTTATTAAAGGCTCTCAATGTATGCATACTGATTATTTATTGCTCTGAGCAAGGGTCGGTTGTTCTTGGCTAGAAAATGATGACTATTGCTCAGTGCTTTCTTGACCTTAGTCTCAAAGATTAAGTTAGTCAGCTGTCTTGGTGGACTGAATACAGTCTTGCTCTACTGGAGTTGGTTCAGTTCCAATTCTAGAAACTCTTGGAGGACATTTTTCTGTTTTATTGGTTCCACGTACTTTTCCCTTTAAGCCTCTCTTTTCCACCTACCTAGGAAAGCCAGTAGTCAACGCTTCTGCTTAGGAGTCCTTTCTTCTTTATTGTCTTCAGTAAATACTTTATCTTATTTTCTTTAATGAGTGCCCTGTCACCTCTGTATTATGCAAGACTTCTTTGGTGCATCCAAACCAAACAGTAACTACCAACCCCCAGGACACCCACTCTAATGATGAATCCAACAGATCAGATGGAGAAATAATTCAAAGGAATCGTTAGCAATCTTAGCTTGCACAAGAAAAAAAATGAAATACAATACAAAGTGTACTTATTTGATCTGTTCACATTTAGTATCAATGATAGAGATAGTGTAAAGTCAACAGATCTTAAATTTTAATTACCTTGAAATTTGCATAGTGGTTTGCTAAATGCCTTTTTGTTTAAGACTGTTTAATACAGTATTTAATTAAATCTCATTCTAGGTCAAAGTAATTTAATTAAAAAAATTTATTGCCTGTAGGTCCTACATAAACAGTTGAGCACACCTTGTGCTTGCAGATCATATGATCACCAACAAAGTTGCTTCCTCGCTCAGGGACTAGCTGATTACTTAAAAACCTCTATTACTGGAAATGGGGAAACAGGGAAAGTGCTTTGCAATTGGTAAATCCCAACACAAAATACAGTCATCCCACAGGAAAGCACTTCTGTACAGAGGGACTGTTGCAGTGTAAGTGGGATCCTGCACAGCAAGCCCAGCACACAGCCTTCTTTGAGTGGGAACAGGAGTGAGGGGATACAGTATTTTAAGTTACACTCCAAGGGATTTTACTATAAAACACTGAAAAAATCCCAAACACACATATTCCTCTTCTGCCAGGATGCACCTAACACAAAACTAGTAGCTTTAGGATATCTTTAGGTACTTGTACCTGGCCCAAAGCGTGTCAAATTTGATGCACAACAATCCAGTCATCAGTTTAAAATGTGACAGTACAAACAGTGCTCTGCCAAGGACCTGGGCAATCTTGCACAGATTAAAAACATATTTAAGTCTTGGCAGTATTTCCCTCTTACTCTTCTAAGATTTTTCATTTCCAAATGAAAATTTGTCCAAGCTTGTGACTATCTTGAGAGCCAGGGTCCATCAGCTGTGGGTTGTAACACCTCACAGACTCTCCTGGCCCTGCTTCCCCTCCATTCCAAATGCTGCCATGAAGACTATTTTCTGTTTCCTTGCTTTGATGATAATGAATTCATATTTACAACAGCAGACTCAGAAATGCCTGAAGACTTTCAAGGTCCCTCTGAGCAGAGTCTATCTTTACCCATCATTTCTTATTTGTTACTGAGCTATTGATCCTAACTCTGCCAGGGACACCAGCCTCTGCTACCCAGTCAAAAAAAATCTCCAAAGACATTTAAATTTTCCCCCAAGAGGCTCCCACTTCTGGGCAGAGTTTGTTCAAAACACCTGCAAGGCCACACCTTACCGTCTTCTTGAAAAAATCTTAGAAGAAATCTAGAAAGGTTTTTCTTTAGCATGACATCTACAAAAATCTGACAGATTTGTTGGGATTGTGGCTTATTTTAAGAGAGCTACTATCTTATTTTTCTCCTGTATTTATTTGTTGCATTTAACTGCTGCTTTCTGACATACTTAGCATGCAATCTTTTGCAGTCTTTGCAGTCCATATTCATAAAGCACTGAGTGCAGCGAGGTGTTGGCCCACAAGGAGGGCTTCTGAAATGCTGTCATTATACAAATAAGCACAAAGAAATAACAACAGCATGTGGAAAGGATTAATTTTACCCTCTGCTTTTCATCAGTAAGAAAAAGAGGAGTCTAATATCCAGACAGAAAATAACTAGCGCATATTGCAGACAGACTACATGTACCAGTTAATGTGCAAAGAAGAGATTTCACAGGATGCCTCGTGATTACCTTCTACAGGGGATCAATCTGCATATCTGCAGATGAGTTTCATTCTTCGTGACACCGTAAAAGAGGGTCCAGGCTGAAGCACACTTAGGCACCTTCATGTCTGACTCGCCTCATTCTTGGCTCCTTCACTGCTGTTCCCTCTACTGGGGGTGGGCACACAGGTCTCCCAAAAAGCCACTCAGCTCCACATCTGGATTCATGCTCTTTAGTTCAAGATTGTTTAGCAGCATATGCCAAGGATATTTTCATGAAGTAGCATGCACTATCACACAAACTATCTCTTTTCTTTGTTTATCCAATTCTAAAATGACTTAAAATGCATTAAAGAAGGGAAAATATGCACTTGATAAGGCAGAATAGGAAGCTTTGAAGAAGCATGATCGCTGCTTGATTTGCAGAGGTGTGAAGCCCCCAGCAGCTCTGTGCAGGTCTTAGCTCTCTCAAAATAAACCTTCAAGTATTTAATACACGTCCTTTGACACCTGTGGGTACCTTGTAAAAATCAGGCTATCCCAGGGAACACATGTACAGAAGCAGTCACTATTTTTTGTAGGCTATGCTGCCATGTGCAGCTGCTTATTTAAGGCAAGCTTTGAACTATGAATGAGATGCACATAGAAAACGTTGCAATGCTGTGGCAAATTATGTAAATATCACACACAAGGAAGCACCCTCAAACAGTGATCTTGTTTGTGTTCTCTCTTAATTTCCATCAGCGTGGATTTTAACTAAACAAACACCGTTCTTCTTGTGTTGTTACTTGGAGAGAGAACCCAGTGGGAACTCTACTTCTTCTCTGAACACGTCCTAGATCTTTCTAGCTTAAAACCTCCACCACTCGCATCCCTGGACATTTCTACTTTCACCTGCAAAAATTAACCCCTAATTCTGCTGTATCTTTCCAGTTCTCAAGGCAATTGGTTACTAGGCAACTACCCCCTTTTTTTCCTGGCCTGCTTGTTTAATTGAAGCCTGTGCTAAATAACATCACCAAAGAGGAAAGGCACTCTCTAACGGTGAATAGTTCTTACTAAAGTGATGGGTAGAGCTTTGGTACAAGGGGGATGGGTACAGGAAAGCGGTCCCCTCCTTAAAATGTCCTCTTATCACCATCAAACAATTGCTAAATATACAAGGAAAGACCTTTCGCCTATTTGTCTTCTAACCCTGCCATAGGAGACCTGCATGAAGGCTAGGTCTGCACCATCTGGTGACCTGCCCCAGGGAACACTCACTCTTCTTTCATCTGCTCATCTCTCATCCACACCACCTGATGGAGCCCTCCGTGGATGGAGGGAACCACTGAACTGCCTGGCCTTTCTCTGGGAAGAGACCTAGACCTGTTTCTCCATGGACAGGACCTGCAGCTGACCTACCCCATCTGCCTCAAGACAAACAGGGTATACAGAGCACCCTTGGGGAGCAAACCGAATTGACAGTGCTCCCCGTGTACATGGGCAAGCAACTCCACCACTGGAGTTTGGGTCCACCAGACCCAAAATGAGGTCAGTCCCACCGCAAATATTTTGGTGCAGACTTTCAAGCAGGTCTAATCCAGCACACAGTGTTCCCGCACCAATAACCTGCATGCACAGGAGGTAGGTCTGGAAACAGAGCTGGAATTTTTGCACCAATTCCTGAAAGCATAGATACAAAAGGTGCTACCTTTCAAAAAGTACAGGCCCTTCTGCTTTCTGCAGTACTGTCACTCAGAGGAAGGTGGAAACATGGACCAGAAAGTCAGATCTCTTAGTAACACGCTACAGTTCCATACTCCAAATGGAACATGAACAAGCGTGTGTCTTGGGTGCACGGTGAAGGTGAGAACATTTTTGCATGATGCAAAGAGCGCCAATGTGAATGACGACTGTCTCAGTGCACAAAAACCTTAATGCTTCGGTAGTCATTAAAATGACTGGTTTCTGGCTAGACCAATTCAGTAAATCAGTTCTCCACGCTGCTGTATGAGTCCCAGGAGAGGAATTAGGAACTTGCAAGAAGTTGGGGAAGAGAAGCTGCAGCAGCCTCCACCCAGATGACCTTAAAACTGCTACAGAAACAGCTCAAAACTGGAGCCTATCTACTAAATATTCCCATTGCTGTGTTAGATGGAAAGTTGTGATGGGGATCTCACTGCTGCCATAGACATGTCTACGGTGCTAGGCGCAGAGCCTAACTTGTAAGAAGCTGCTGACTAGACCTGCTCCAAGCCTGGCCTCGCAGATGAATTTAAGTAACATTCACAGAAAAGGGAGCAAAAAATGAATCTAGGAGTTTCCTTATTTAATGAATGGAGAATGAATTATGTAATTGATTTTTAGGAAGAGTGCTTAACCAGAGAAACGACTGACCTAAGTCTAGGGCAAAGCAGGAACGGTATCGAACATTTTCATAAAGTGAGAGCTGTGGAGCAAGGACTTCTTCTAAAGAGAGCTTTGCCTGGCTTCTCCACATAACTCTTCACTCCCTGGAAGCCAAATTCTTGTCCAAGCAAATTCTGCCAAGCTGCAGAGCTAGACCTTATAGGCTGGCTCCATCCCACCGAATTGAAAGCATTTAAATAAATGCCTTCATAAGCTTAGAACCTGGTTAGAATCACAGAATCATTTAGGTTGGAAAAGACCTTCAAGATCATCAAGTCCAACCATCATCCATGCCCACCAAACCATGTTAGGGAGTACCCCATCTACGCACTTTTTTAATACCTCCAGGGATGGTGACTCAACCACTTTCCTGGGCAGCCTATTCCAATGTGTGACAACCCTTTCAGTAAAGAAATTTTTCCTAATATCTAACCTAAATCTCCCTTGCCGCAAATTGAGGCCTTTTCCTCTCGTTCTATCTCCAGCCACCTGACAGAAGAGACCAGCACCCACCTCACTACAACCCCCTTTCAGGTAGTTGTAGAGTGCGATAAGGTCTCCCCTCAGCCTCCTCTTCTCCAGACTAAACAGCCCCAGCTCCCTCAGTTGCTCCTCATTACACTGGTGCTCCAGGCCCCTCACCAACCTGGTTGCCCTTCTCTGGACACGCTCCAGCACCTCCATGTCTTTCCCATAGTGAGGGGCCCAAAACTGAACACAGCACTCGAGGTGCGGCCTCACCAGTGCCCAGTACAGGGGAACAATCACCTCCCTGCTCCTGCTGGCCACACTATTTCTGATACAGGCCAGGATGCCGATGGCCTTCTTGGCCACCTGGGCACACTGCTGGCTCATATTCAGCTGGCTGTCCACCAGCACCCCCAGGTCTCTCTCTGCCGGGCAGCTTTCCAGCCACTCTTCCCCAAGCCTGTAGCGCTGCATGGGGTTGTTCTGACCCAAGTGCAGGAGCCGGCACTTGGCCTTGTTGAACCTCATACAATTGGCCTCAGCCCATCGATCCAGCCTGTCCAGATCTCTCTGTAGAGCCTTCCTACCCTCAAGCAGATCAACCCTGCCTCGCAACTTGGTGTCATCTGCAAACTTGCTGAGGGTGCACTCAATCCCCTCGTCCAAATCATTGATAAAGATATTAAACAGAACGGGGCCCAACACCGAGCCCTGGGGAACACCACTTGTGACCCGCTGCCAACTGGATTTAACCCCATTCACCACAACCCTCTGGGCTCGTCCATCCAGCCAGTTTTTCACCCAGCGAAGAGTACACTTGTCCAAGCCATGAGACGTCGGCTTCTCAAGGAGTATGTCATGAGAGACAGTGTCAAAGGCCTTGCCGGAGTCAAGGTAGATAACATCCACAGCCTTTCCCTCATCCACTAGGCGGGTCACCTGGTCATAGAAGGAGATCAGGTTGGTCAAGCAGGACCTGC
>NW_010972991.1:9410181-9526944 GCF_000737465.1 Haliaeetus leucocephalus | reverse complement strand
GACTGAGGCAAAGAAGGTATTAAGTACCTCGGCCTTTTCCTCATGTCTGGTGGCTATGTTCCCTTCTGTTTCCATTAAAGGATAGATATTCTCCTTGGGATTCTTTTTACTGTTAACATATTTGTAAAAACATTTTTTGTTGTCCCTTACAATAGTGGCCAGATTTAGTTCTAGCTGAGCTTTCGTCTTTCTAATTTTCTCTCTGTATAATCTAACAATATCCCTACACTCCTCCCAAGTTGCCTGCCCTTTCCTCCAGAGATGATAAACTCTCCTTTTTTTTCTTGACTCCTAGCAAAAGCTCCCCATTCAGCCAGGCCGGTTGTTTTCCTCAGTGCTTCGACTTGCGGCACATGGGAATAGCCTGGTCCTGAGCCATTAAGATTTCCTTCTTAAAGAATGTCCATCCCTCCTGGACCCCTTTGCCCTCCAGGACCGTCTCCCAAGGGACTCTCTCAACCAGTGCCTTGAAGAAGCCAAAGTTTGCCCTCTGGAAGTCCATAGCGGTGGTTTTGCTGACCACCTTCCTTGCCTCACCAAGAACTGAGAATTCTATCATTTCATGGTCGCTAAGCCCAAGATGGCCTCCGACCATCACAGCTCCCACCAGTCCTTCCCTGTTCGTAAACAATAGATCTAGCAAGTCTCCTCCCCTGGTTGGCTCACCCACCAGCTGTGTCAGGAATTTATCTTCCACACACTCCAGGAACCTCCTAGATTGTTTACTCACTGCTGTGTTGTATTTCCAGCAGACGTCTGGAAAGTTAAAGTCAGAATATGTCTTGATCTAACAGAAAAAAAACCCCAAAGTCCTGTGGATCAGTATTAAAGATTCACAAAGGGATCACCAGGCTCAGGGCAGCAATGAAAGCAGCAGCAATGGTTGCTTGAAGAGGTTCTTCAGGGTTGGTTCACGCTCCACCAAACACGCAGTCACCTCACCGCCAGACTGCGCACATCCTGGAGGGCAGGGGAGAGGGGGAATCTCTGAAAAGGAGGTCAACCTCTGCCATAACAGCTGTTTCCCAGTTCAGTCTGTCAGTGTGACTGGGTATCCTCTGGAAACAGAAAGGGCAGCCAGCCACTAGAGCCTACCAGAACTGCAGCAATCCCTAAACATCTAACGCGATGCCTGCCATCACCTTGTGACACATGCAAACAACTAGACAGCATTGTAGCCCTTCCATCAGGGATGTCTGAGTATTTACAGTAGCACTAAGGATGCTTTCATGTGACCCCAGAAGTTATAACACAGACACAAGCACCTCAGGTTTCATTTGCACTGGGGCCACTCTCACTTGAGTTATACTAGTTAGAGAAGAGCATCTTGAGCTAATTCTGCAGTGAAAATCTGTCTAGAGCCTTAGAGAAAACCCCAGCTGGTATTACTGTGGGACACATCCACTGCTTAATTATTGTTAGAGCTGTGGCTCAGAAAGATTAGGTGGTTTATTACAGTTGCTGTCAGAACCAGCCTTCCTCCCCCCTGCTTTTCATGTGCGAGTGCATGCTTCTTCTCCGACTTGGCTGGAGGACAAGCCCAACAACAGCAACTCACCTGCTTCTGGAATCACAGGATTAAGAGCAGGGTTTTTAAATTTTTTAAATTTTTTTTCCATGGTGAGATTATTCAAGGAAAGGGACCAAAATGGATCAGCAGATCAAAGGGAAGGACTCTTGCCAATTATTCCAAGGTAGTCTATCACACTGAGCCTAATCCTACCCTTATCAATATGATAGTAAAATCTGGTACCAGCATGGCACTTAAGACTTTCTTCGTGTCTTTACATTTCCACTTCCCTCTAGTTTTAACAGATTTGCCAGTAACAACAACTATTGCATCTCTAACCTCTGGCCACCTCCTAAACCTTAGCGCCTCCATCTAAACTCACCGCACTGCAAGACTCCTCTGTAGGATCCCTGTTTTAAACATTAATGTCTAAAATAATGTCTTTAGTAGAAGCAGCAGATGCACAAGGCAGAAATAAAGACATACAGAGCAGGAAAGAGGGAGGACAGCACTGATTAAGTTTTGCTGTGTTACAGCTTGTTCTTCCAGAAAGGTTTGCCGTCAGCTGTTCCCTAGCACTGTGCATGTGTCTCTTCTGGCTGGAAAGCACTGCATTGTGTGTCAGATGCAGCACGATTTCTTCTCGCTATTGCTCACTAATTGCAGACTCACTTCAGGGCCATTCAGCCTCTCTGCTCAACGGGATGCTGCATTTCACCTTTATAAAAAATCCTTCCTGGGCATACTACACAGAAGACCCTACAATGAGAGACACAATATACTAATTAAGTTACATGAGCTGTATATTTTCTCCCATCCCATGTAAAAAGAGTGGTGCACTTCTCTAAAACCTCTGAGGATACAGACCAAAATGATATCTAACCAGTAGTGAAAAAAAAGGGCCCCACCTCTTCTGGCCATATGTCCTTAAAAGGTCCTTTCACAAGGAAAGCGCTGTTAGGCTGGGAAATGGAAATAAAGCATATTGGCTCAATCTGGTCACAAATGGGCAGATAATAAGGAATAAATCTATCAGAAATTATCAAAATAGGGAAAAAAAGACAATTTTTGTACTTATTTACACTGTATTCACATCCAGAGGGAACCTGTGTAGCTCTTTTTTTAAATTCCCCGAGTGAGGGAGACGTTTATAAGATTTCACTGCCTCGATTGTATTTACCCTATTTTATGTTACCACAAAGAGGACTTAAAGCTGATAAAATATATTTCCAAAGAGCACATTAGTCTCCTTCTGGAATGATGAGTTTCCATTAAGACTGACAGGTATTTTCCATAATTTCCCATGGGAGACTATCCCCAGACTTCTCTAAAAGGTTTTCAAACCCCACTGCTGCTGCCATTCACAAGGCACAAGCAAAACACCCTGCTCCTGCTGTCCAATTCCAAGCGCTCTTCAAAAACAAATGACAAATTCTCCAACAAATTGCTACTGAATACAATTTGCCTGCCCTCCTTGATTTTGCTTATAAGGAAGAGTGTTTTGTTCGCATTACTCTTCCTGCCAAAAGCATATTATCACAAGCTAAAGGGGGAAATTACTTTGCGGGAGCCTTTAATTAAAAGAGGGTTGCATTTCATTGCCTTTTTTCTCTGTGATAGACATTGCTATCCCTCCCTTCTCCTTTCTGCATCTCCCAAACCCAATCCGAACAGGTTGGCATGATGGTCTTTTACCAAATCTACATGAAATTTGCTCCTTTTATACATTGGCAGAATGCAGCACTGCATAATGCTATAAATAACTGTTTTATTCATCAAGGACCTACCTGGCACTGGCCATCACACTGCTCTTTCTATCACTGTGCAATGATTACAAATTACAATTTTCTCACCAGTGTGTTTATTTAGCATTAAGAAATAATTGCAAGGAGCACAGTATCCCAGTCTGGCTTTTTTTTATTATTATTTTCTCGTCCCGTTAATTGCATCTAAATTGTTCAAATTTTAACATGTTGTTGAGAGCAAAAATTAATTAAAAGCATCTTTTTCTATATTGTTAACTTTTCTCTAGACTAGGAAACTAGTTTTTTGTGCCTGCCATGACCCTAACTGAACTGCTATGTTCATTTTTTCTCAGATGAGAGATAGTGTATGTGTAAGTGTATGTTTTTTTGATGATTAGACTCTTTACCTCTGCTTCACTTCTATCTTCACTTCTATCTAGCTGACTGAAATATCAGTCAGAAGCCTGTACCAGACATACCAGTGCTATTTGTGATCAGATATCTTTCCAGGATTTGCCGCCTGGCAGACCACTGCAAGATTTTAAGACCTTCTGCAGTAATTTCATTTTTTCCTGGAAACAGAATTTTCTCCTCTAAATGGATTCCCTCTTCCTTTTGGGGCTGATACACATCTATGAAGCATATCTTGCTTTCCTTGCTTAAAAACTCCTGGATCAGCAGAAGTGTGTGCAACAGTAGGTGTTAAGGGTTTCTCTGACAGCATGAGGCATTTGGATGGTACACTCCTAAGCCCATTTCAAAAGAAACTACAGGGGTTTTATTTTCACTGTTATACAGCACAAATTTATCACAATTGGAATAAAAGACTTAGAAAAAAACCCATAAGGACCTTCTTGTCAAGAAACCATTATCTAAATAGCATCTGAGATGTATCACAAGCACAAAACCACATTCTTTCCTCAGGAGATGCCTTTCAAAGCCAAGAGGTAAAAAAGGCAGGATAAAATACAGGGTTCAGAAAAAGATGACCCAAGGTCTATACACTATAATTCAGCATACATGAGCTCCAATCCAAAACATGGAAACACTGAGGAAAATTAAGGTAAATCACCCTAAAGAATGAAGTCACTGTGTAGGAGGTTGTGTCCCTTAAACCTACAAGTGGATGCTTTCATTCAAGCATAAAGTAGTCATAACTCACAACATCGTAATTCTCCTTAGAGGATTTTATGTGCTCTATCACAGATGCATTGACTTAAAGCATTAGCAGATTTGGCTTATCTTTCCCCTATGTATTTGTGTATATATGGCCCTGCTCGGTGACAACTGATTTGAAAGTTGAGCTCAGATTTAACATGGCAAATTGCCCTATTACTATAAATTTCTCTCACCCAAAAATAACTGCAGGAGGGGTGAGGAAAGGAGGGAAGTCCTGAGCACAGCCAATGCTATAAAAGTATCTCCTGAACTCCACTTTGAACAGCATTTTAGAAATACTTGGACCACCTGAAGCTTTAGTATCTCCACATCATCTCTCTCAGGTATTTCTGTGAACATGCCAGGTTACAGCCAGAGCGCTGAGCCATCTTGGTCCTCTTGGTAGGAGAGAATTGCCATTACAGGACAACAGAAGCTAAGGCTGTTTAAGAAATGACATTATAAAAGGCATTTTAAGAATCTGAGTTATAAAAGCTGTGGCTCTAGTCTAAAGAATGAGTCCATTAAAGAAAGTGTCACTAGATGTTTCCATGTTTATTATGTGCTAGTAACTCTGGGCTGAATGTGCCCAATTTGTGAGTACAAAGACATTTTTCTTCTAACAGCCAATCTTAAAACTCAAGCTGGGATCTGAGAGGTGGGGTGGGTTTTTCATTCTCATACCTCATTACTAGTAAATGTCAATTAATATATACTTGCTTATGTAGCTGTAACTGATCTTTATTATTCTATTTTTTAATCTTGAAACCTGTTCAAATACAAGAGCCAAAAAATGCAAACCAGACTACAGAGTTTACACAATGATGACCCAGCGCCTATACACCGTAACTCAACATACGTGAGCACAAATCCAAAACATCTGACTTAAGCCACAAATGTTGCAAAACTAATAACCAAGATAAACAGTGAAGATACCACAGTTTAGAGTCAAACCCTCCCCAGACAACTGCATGGGTTGTTATTGTCCTCTGAACTCCCGCCAGTATCTTTTCAGGAACGAGCTGCTCGGGGCTCAATGTATTATCCTAGACACAGTCGCAAAAAGCCAGATAGGAAGGCTATTACCTCCCTATATTATCATATAGTATCTCTGTCATCACTTCCCTGGTGGCAGGCATACAGTATTGTGAATTTATATTTAACCTATGGCTTAAACGCTGGAAGGGCAGGAGTTTATCAAAATGGCTTTGAGCAACAACTTGTACTCCACCCGCACATGCTCAAGCCACCAGACCGGCTTAGATGAAGCCAACTTGGAGCTGCTGCCTCTCCCTGGGATCAAGGCAGGAAGCAGTTTAAGTCAGTAGCCATTCTGTAATGAAATGAGATTTTTAGAGGACTATCCTAAATTACAATTAGTTCATAATAATTAGTGAGGAACAACAACAAAAATAGCATTCATTCACTTAAAATGATTTTTAATGTTATAATGACTGGTACATAATTATACCAGAGAAGGGCTATTTAAAAGAGGGGAAAAAAGATAACTTCAAAAGAAGAGAATTCATTTGGTGTTTATTTGCTTCAGGGTTCTAATTACTCTGGAAACCAGCAACCCTCCTGATAGGATTACTGACACAAACGCAACTGCAGCTGCAAGGAACGCTGAGCACATCAGTTTTTTAGCACCATTAAAACAGTCCTCTATAAATACCAGATGCATCTATCTATCTATTACTCTCCCTTCTCAGCACTTACCAGCCGAGCAGTTGCAGAGCATATCACAAAAATGAAATGTGTAGCTGTGGCAGAACTGGCGCAGTAGAGCAAGTAATTTGTATCAGGCTGTATAAGAGTTTAAGTTTTATTATTAAGTATATGCCATAGATATACTAGCACCAGTTCATCTTTTTTCCCCTTATAGTTCAGATTTATACACTTATTAATAAAATACAGATGGTCATTTCAACACCCTCATTTAGCAGAATAAGCCGGTCAAATCTGGTCAGAGTCGCATGGACTCCATGTGGCAAAGCACAGAGCCCTGGCAACTTTAATTGTTGCCGTCTAGAAGAGATTTATGATGCTATCCATCCTGGTCCTAGCTAATAAATCACATCTTCCTCCAGCCTTCAGTGGATAGGTCAGATGAAAAAGGCTGGTAGGTCTCATTAGTGCTCCCGAAAGTGGCGCAGAGGTAGAAAGGGAGCCATGAGGCTCAGCCTTGCTTTCGCTTTTGCCCACACGGATTCTCAGAGAATTGCTTTACCTGATGGCGTTTTGAAAACCATTAAGAGGAGGATTTTTCCTCAGGAACAGAAGCTGGAGGAGCTTCAAGCTGGTGTTCAGTTCTGGTCCCAGCACAGATTTCCCATGCAACATAAAGCATGTGGTTTGGTGCCTCTGTGCCTCATCCTTCAAGGAGCAACCCTCAGATGATGCTTCCTACCATTTGTTTTGGTTAGTAGGTAAGCTCTTTAGGACAGCCACTGCCTTCTACTATGCACATGCAGCCATTCTCACCAGGGGGTGGCAGGTACAACAGCAATACAAAACAATAGCTAAAAGATCTGGAAAATACTTTCAAATGTCAAGTTTTTGCATTCTGTGTCCCCCCCTCGCTTTTCTAGCAAGCTAATAAGAAAAATCAACGTTGCAGAGCAATTAGGCATTTCTTACATCCAGTCTGAACAGCATCAAGGAGAAAAAAGTAGAAATGTTCTATAAAATAATACATTTACCAAAACACCCAAGAGACAGGGAAATGCCAAACTGGCAGTTTCATTAAGAGATCGTCCTCTAATGGTCTTTGTGCAGCAACATCAGTGGAGAAATTAAAATTGTTACATTATACTCTTAATAACTGTATTGTTGTAAGACCTGCAAGAGAGGGAGGGAGCCTGCACTTACAACTACACCATATGCGTTCTGAAGCCTGGCAAGACAAGTCCGACGGGGCACAAAACATGAGTTCCAATGTTTAATATCTTCATAAGTGATCTGGATGACAGGATCAAGTGTACCCTGATGAAGTTTGCTGATGATAACAAACTGAGTGGGGAAGTGGACACTTCGGAAGGGAGAGCCACCCTGCAGGAAGACCTGGATAGGCTGGAGGAGTGGGCTAACAAGAACCTTATGAAGTTCAAGCACGACAAATGTAAGGTCTTGCACCTGGGAAAAAATAATCCAAGAGTGCAGCACAGGCTGGGATATACCCAGCTGGGGAGCAGCCCTGTGGAAAGGGACCTGGGACAACAAGCTCAATATGAGTGAACAGGGTGCTGCTGCGGCAAAGAAAGCCAACAGGCTGCTGGGTTGCATCAACAAGGGCATCACCAGAAGAGATAAAGAAGTCATTATCCCCCTCTACTCAGTGCTTGTCAGGGCACACCTGGAATCCTGTGTTCAGTTTTGGTCCCTCCTATACAAAAAATATGTGGACAGGCTGGAGGGGGTCCAGAGAAGGGCCACAAAGATGATCAAAGGACTGGGAAGCTTGCCATATAAGGAAAGGCTGAGAGGACTGGGTTTGTTCAGCCTTGAGAAAAGAAGGCTTAGGGGAGACCTTATCATGTTCTAGCATTTAATGGGTGGCTACAATAAAGATGGAGATGCCCTTTTTACAAGGAGTCACATGGAAAAGACAAGGGGTAATGGGTACAAGTTACTCCTGAGGAGATTCCGATTGGACACGAGGTAAATTCTTCGCAATGAGAACAATCAGCCATTGGAATAATCTCCCCAGGGAAGTGGTGGATTCCCCAACATTGGACACTTTTAAGATTCGGTTGGACAGGGTGCTGGGCCATCTTGTCTAGACCGTGCTTTTGCCAAGAAAGGTTGGACCAGTTGGCCCTTGAGGTCCCTTGCAACCTGGTATTCTGTGATTCTATGATTTTTCATGTCATTATAGGGCAGCTCGGTAATGTATACAAATATTGTCTAATTCATGTGAAAACATATTTACCTATTAGTAATGAAAACATTCCCCTACTCCTCATGCTGAGTGCATTCCCAACGCAAAAGAAAAAGAAAGTCTGTGCACTAGAACGTAATGTATGGCACAGTGATCCAAGTTTAAATGAGCTGGCTCAAGAAAAGGAGCTACAGTAGCAGAGCACAAAGCTTTTTCTCCTCCAAGTAGACTCCTCCAAGCTCCCTGGCTGGATTATGTTTCTCCACAACATGCTGCAGAAGGCAGTGCACACATACCCAAAGACAAAACAAACACAGCAGATGCAGAGACACAAGGAAACAGTGAAACACTGGTCAGCAAGACAGCAAGCAGTCAGCACACTTCAGTAGCTCAAATGCTGGCAAAGTTTCAGCCAGCAAGATATAGTCATCAGGTGGGATCTGAAGGAGACCACGGGGTGACTTTGGGGTAGCTCTCAGGCAGCTCTTACCAAGGAAGAGCATAGGTGCATACCATCATTTAGACGTGGGAGATGGGAGATGGAATTGCAGCAATGGGGAATGACCTTGCTAGTCCATAAAAGCTGCCTGGGACGAAGGGAGCCTAAGAAGGGCTGAACAAAAGAGAAGCAGCTTGAACTTCATATGTACAAAAGAGTGAGGCCTGAAAAGGATTCCCAGTCACTTTGTGGGGGACAGTTTCCTGAAAACTGCAGAAGTTCACTTTGCTTGTGCTTACAGGCATCACAGAAGCAGGTTCATAAAGACAGTAATATTGGCCTGGAAATATCTGAAGTCGTCACTTATTTGAGTTGCATGTGTAACAGGAGGGAAAAGACTGTATCATAACTTTGTTAATGACCTCATTAATGAAAACAGAATGAGACTCAGTGCTGCAAACCCTAATTGCTGGCTAATGCTTAAAATGGCAAATAGTACCTATTTCTTAAGCAGTCAGTCCCATTAAGCACCCCACTTGCTCCTTCCTCACATTTACGAGATGATGTTCAGCTTTTGAAGGGGAAGAGAGGGAATGAGAATGCTGCCTGCAGTCTCATAATAGCTTCAGCTGTGAAAAAGACACAGCTTCATGATTTGCAAAGTTGCTATTTTTGTACATGCTTGGAGAAAGCGCAGTTTAACAAAACTTCACAATCAGCAATCCTCACAAAATGTTCGGCATGTATTTGACAGTTCTTTACTAAGCTAATTCATTTTTTAAAAGCAGCTTAGCAGAGATAACCACTCAGATTTAGATTTGCATTCTTCTGTATGATATTCTTCAGTAGAAATGAAATACTTTGGAGATAAAAACAATCATATTGTTTCATTAGCCTGAAATATTTCAGATGGGGACAGCAATAAAAATAGATAGCTTTCAGATACGAGCACAGCAGAAAAACTGTTTCATAGTGAGAGTTCAGAATGCCTCTGGCAAATGACCTACTCTTCCAACAGCAAAAGTGCGAGTAAGGTCAGGTCAGCACGTGGACCGACTCATTTGGCTGACGAAGGTCTTACTGCTCTTTGAGCTCTGTGTGTTGTGCATCCTAATACACTGACTTTCAGTGCTTCCCAGTGGTTGCTTTATCTCATAGGGAAAAGCAAACACAGAGGCAAATGTTCCATAAACTCAAAAGATGGAGCCAACCTTATGATCTACACACATTATTTTCCCTGAAGGTAAGTCAAATATGATGCCATTCACGTGTAGGTGTCACAGAGTGTTCTTCCTCCTTCAAACTCCTGATGAGACATCACTCCTGATAGGAAATATTTATGAATGTCCCTTTTTCCAAGTCATCACAAGATTTAAGGAAGGTTGTGGAAGGCAGTGTGAGCCCCAAAGCAGATTTTAATCAATGCTTTACTGACCACCTTACACATTCATTTCTTTGTCGAAAAGCTAAAAATTACTTCCATTAGAAAAACAGGCATTTTAGAACCAAAGCACTATCATATAAAGCAAGCAAGACAATTCCAGACAAAATACTTCTTAATTCCTTTTCATCCCAGAAAGTTACTAAGACTTCAGTAGAATATAACAAACACCACAACCTGGTAAAGCTTTTCAGCATGACCAGCAGAGTACCCTGTGGCAGCCTATAAAGCCAACTCGTCGGTATTAACATACAGGAGACAACTTAGAAATGGAAAAAGAACTAAAACAAAATAAATGATATACTGAACTTCGACAGCCTTTCAGATTCGAATGTTATTGGTGTATATCACTGAGATTTAATTTTTAAACTTCTGAGGTACATCAGAAGTTATTTTGGGAACTTAACTTAAGCTATGAGGCACAAGCTGACATTTTGAGGTATCATCAGAAAGATTACAATGAAATGTTAAAGAGAAGAGCTATTCCCTCTAGGCTGACTGAAGCAGGAATGGCACATCGTCATCTCTCCAAGTCCACCACAAGCCCTAAATTGTACAACAGCACACTTTAATTATTCCCCTGCTTTCAGTGTGCTAAAAATAAGACTGACATCATAAACCAATTTTAACTAATATTATAAAGCTAAGTGCATGCCAATGTCAGTAAATGAAACGTAAAATTAATTGTGCTGCAAAAGAGGAAAGCCTTGTGAAAGAATTCACTGTAGTAGTAAACGGTGAGCACTTTGTATGCCCTCAAGCTTCACTAAAATCATTACTACTTAGATGACACGAAGGCTAGTTTCACAAAGTCTTCTTCAACATGATGTTAATAATTTATTATCAGACAGACACAAAAACCAGCTAGCCAAACTCCAAGACTCACTGAAGTTAGCTTCTCATGCTTTCAAAGGGCAGTATTTGGCCTTGCAGACGGGTGGCTGTTTACAACTGAAGTTTTGACAGAACACAACATTGCCTACTTTAGAGAGACAAAAGGTATCATTTTCTGAAATAAATACAAATGTCATGTTCTCAGGACGGGTGATCATTAACCTAGAGAGATGACACTTGAACATGAAAATAAACAGATCAGAGGAACTTTTGAAAACTGGCACTCAACATATCAAGTTTCTATGCAGCCTCAAATCACTACTGCTTACTTTCCTGGCCAAACAAGATTTGACCGCTGTTAGCAATATACTCCCAGTGCATCTATGGATGGGCAAACTGACTTCTATATGCCACCTTCATGCCCTGATTACAATATTGTCAGGTAGAGTAAGTGTCTTTTGGTGGTGATTGTGTTAAGAAACAGGAGGCAGTCAGGTAAGGTTGGCAGGGCACCACAGCCAGGGAGGAAAAAGGCACCTGGTAACTTGTAAAACCAAAAGAAAACAAAGAAGATGTTGAAATCCATAGGAGAGAACATCCTTTTAGACTTCTTCCTCTTTAAAAGTCACTTTTTTCTCACAACAACTGCAGTTTTAAGTGGTAAATGAAGCAATAAGGGAGGCCTGAATTTGATGCACAACAGTTTTAGGACCAGAAGCTGAAAGTACAGAGATAACTTGTTCCATGCTCCCCGAGGGCATGCAAAATGCAGCTCTGAGTGAGTCACTGGACAGGCAGGGGAGTTCTGGGACGCAAATGGCCAATTTAACAAGCATGCTAATGTCCACTGAAGGGAATGACAATTAGAAGTGCAAGCTGTGTCTTAGGGATGAGATGAAGAGACAATGAGGAGATGCAGCTGTTTGGAAGGAAATGTGTTGAGCTGGGACCACTTTGTATCTCTTAGATGTGCTCTCTGCCACAGAGATCCTGACTCTGCTACAAAAATATTGACCATACTTTTGTGGAAGATGTTTTCAAACCAATCTAAATATCACATGAATACATTTTTATGCATAAAACATGGTCTTCAAACTCCCTGTGTCTTGATCCTATTCTGTAGAGGGGGATATTGCCTGCTACACAGGGATGAACACTAGTAAGTAGTAGTAAAACGCTGTGACTAGCTGGTGCTGGAGAATGAAGAAGTATTAACAGCCTTGTTCCCAACACTGCTCTTGATCAAAAGAGGTTACACCAAATATGTATAACTATAGCAGGTTTATAATTAGTAAGTGTAAGAATAATAATTTTCAGAACATCTGTGGCTGCACTAAGACCACCAGTTCCTCAAACACTTAGACAGCGAGCAACTTTGCTTTGTAAGGTCATACTCTGTGGTGTTTATATTCCATGGGTTTTGCATATGCATTCACGTTTGAAGAACTGGTTCCCAACACCATACCGCAGAACTCCATCACCATACATAATTTAACATGGCCATGTGAAATTTAGTTTAATATGCAAAGCAAAGATCACATGAAGTAATAAACATTTAATGCTAGTGGAGTTGAAGGTGACACACTACCATAAAATGAAAACATATGAAGCAGGATTTGTTCTTCCTGTCATCCTCTGCTAGACGACTTGATAACAAAATAACACACATGTATTTCCAGACTTAATCTGGATGCACAACAAAGCCTAAAATTTAAACTAACAGGCCCCAAGGATTTGGATCCAAGAATAGACTATGCCAAGAGAAAACAGTGAAATCTGATGATTACACTTTTCAAAAGAATGATCCCTCAAATGTGTCATGCCAAGATTATAAATGTAACTGAATATCCACAGAACCTACAGGCAAAATTTAAAATAGAAACCAGCCTTTAAATACAAGAATTTCAACCAGAGCCAAAGCTGAGTATATTTTTCTTAAAAAACAATTTTTGCTAGTTGTTTATTTTCAGTATATTGGTCATTAATGTGACACTGACCAGTAGCTTCTTCTTGCTTACACCCAATTTAAAAGAAATAATAATAATTAAAAAGTCTTATACCTACCAGAAAACCAACTTTCTTTCCCTACCAATTTTGACCTTTTCTGTTTGGGAGACATTGATTTTTTTTACCGCCTGTGTTTCTAATGGAGCTTGAAATTAACACGACTTTTTGTTTACCTCCTAATTTGTGCACCACCATCATCAGTGCTGTCAGCACAGCTCAGGGAATAGGGCTTGTTTACTGCTTCTGCATAACCAGCAGAAGGAGCATAGGAGCAGAAAATAGGTTTGGTTTAGAGTTTTTCCTTTATTTATTTTTTTTGCCCAGGTCCTTTTATAGGTTATGTATTAATGACTTGAGTGCTAATGTGGCCCATTTTGTCAATATTTCTTAAATGGAACATAGAAAGACTTGAGTTAGCTCAGGGATATGTTGAATTCCTTTGGCACATATATCATAAAAAGTTGGTATTATTGTTGTGTCAGTCCAAAGCATGTCAGCCTTTTGCACAGTGGGAGTTTCAGCAAGATGTAGCACCGCCTGTCTAATGTGGAATACCAGCTAGAGAAGTCCCACAGCAACTCATTCTCCAAGTAGCTGCTTTGGCACAATGTCCCGATCTCCGCATTAAGACAGCCTCCAATATCAGAGCCCTCAAAGTGGTACAGGAACAATGTAATCTCCTCTTCTCAGAGATGAATCAAATACTCAGGATCAGTACACAGGCTTGCACTCTTGAAGATCTGCAGCCTTACCACCTCTGTAAGAATAAGCTTATTTCTCTTGGTCACCACCGAAGTGCATGGGCCAGGGGCAGGTGACATACACATTAATTTCAGTAAGTTACCATCCCATTATCATGTCCTTCAACAACTGTATGGTTGCTATATGATATGTCCAATTAGCATGATAATAGGTCATTGTATAATTGACATTTGTGATACGCTATCAAACCATTAATATTGCCAACTAAAAATAACTCTATCCATTTTCCAGACAGGACTATGAATTCTATGCACTGATTTTATTTCAGTGCAAAGGGATGGACTACATGTTCTATGAAACCTGGTATATCTGTTTTTCATTAGTATTCAACCTAGACTTTTTTTCCTAAGAAACTTTGTGGTCCAAGGTGAGAGAGAACAATTCTGTTCCCTAACATCCCCATGCCATGCCACCATCCAGTTTTATGAACACTGGCATAATCTGTACACGTAAGAAAACTACTCGTTCATAAAAATATTCTAAACAGAATTTTGTTTTTTAAACCAGTCCACCTCTTCAAGTATTATACCCACAAAAACATACAAGTCTGACGATCTTCCTCAGCATAATCTCAATAACATCAGTTTCTTGTTGTTCTTGTCAGAAACGTACCCCCCTTCCCCAAATTCAGTATACCCTCCTACTATGTTCCCCAGTTTCCTCCTGCTTATAATATACCATTTAATGATCCTTCGAATTTAATGCTGCATTGATTCAATACCTTCGATGACGTGCAACATATATAACCATTAGGTATTCCTTAATAAAAATCCTGCTTCGTTCTTTGTGAAGGATCAAGAGCTGTGTTTTAAATACAGTGATGCGGTATATTGAAAACCGTATTTTACCTGCTCTGCCAGCTGTGCTTCTATGTCAAAATAATACCTTTTAGTTAACTCAAACATACAGTGTATTCCAGTTGGTTTTTTTTTTCTGTATTCTCTCCACTCCCCAGATGACAATCTTGTTGATTTCTGCTTGTATCTTCATGCCTAAAGCCTTTTTCCCCTACAGAAGGTCATTAAGTTTCAGAGGGGTTTTTTTCTGCATGAAGCTACCAAAATTAGTTTGTCTCTCAGCACTGCCCTGTTAGCATCCCAGAGACTAAACAATTCTGCTTCCTCTGGAGACAGGAACTCAGATAGGTCATCTCTTGACCCAACCAGACTGTGCATATGCACTCTGTATCCCCTAGGTTGTCTATGGGCTCTGTATAAATCATTATCAAGTAGTAGAAAGACAAAAGCTAATCTGATTTTTAATATACATCTTCTGGGGAAAAAAAAAAACAGAAACAAAAAAACAAAACACCACAACAAAACAAAGCCTGATTCTTCAGCTGAAAAAAATTGTAAGGTATGAGCAAAGAAAGAAACACCAAGCAATGCAATTCCTAGCCTCCTAAACTGACTGTAAGAGGAAACATCATATTCAAGGAGGAGGACAGGTTGACTAGCTTTGGAAAGTGAGTTACTTGGCCTTTAGAGGACGGAAAATGCCCTGGTGGCAGGTTTGTGATGTGGAGACTTGTCCATTAGTGGGCATGTTAGAAAAGCATATCATTTCTTAAGCCATCCAATCTGATTTTAATCATCTGTTTACTTCTGGCCTCAGCTACATGGAAACAAATGACAACAAAGACCACCAAGAGTCTCCTGAGCAAACCAGACTCAGTGGATTTTCTCAAAAATAGTTTAAATAAAAGATAATTGGACCACACCACAAGTACAGTAGGTCAATTTGGGACATAACAGCATCTCAGAGGAGACATTTGCCTGCAGAAGATAAGGAAAGGATTCTCTCCTCTTCCTCTGTAATCATATAGTGGGAACCATTAATAGTAAACATTTGTCATCTCTTTGCAAATGAAGTAAAAGGGCATCTCCTGTTGTAACAACACTGTGGTTAACACAGATGCCTGGAGTGATGGGATGTGGTGCTTTTCATTGTAATTGCTGTAGCACTGTACATCTGGTCAACCAGCTCATTCGGGCCACTGCCAAAGGCTGAATGTTGGTCTAAATGGACTATGGTCTGACTGGGAAAACCAATCTCACATGTAGTTTATCCCTGAAGTTCAAAATCAGATCTTTAAGCAGATCCCTGGTCTTATGCTCACAGGATTCAGATAAAGTTAGAAGTATGCTGGAAGGACTTCAACAAGTGCTTAGTAAAGGTTTACTAAACTAAGTTGATTTGGAACAGCATGTGAATATTTACCAGGGCACAAAATCAAAGGATCTTAAAGCCATAATCTTAAAATAATGAAAATTATTTAAGTTTGTATTCTTATTCACCACTACTACAATAATTGTCTTATAAATAGATTCATGTATTTGTCTGTTTTCATTTCAATTTTCGTCAAAGACTGATGTACCAGAATGTTAATGTTATATAATTATATATTTTGTAAATTAAAGCAGCATGGCATACTGGTTGGGAATAGCACATTTCACACTTCATTACTTCTGCTGCAACTCAACCAATGCTAAGCTCTGAATTTTCTGTTTCCAGTAGTCAAGGTTTCTTTGGTTGTTACTTTGTTTAAAAGCATTTCTCTTCCATAGTTCTTTGCTGCTTATCCACAAGCTATACTGACCTCAGCAACAGACATGTAGATGGCAGTGGTGGCAATCTGGTGTTTTCCTCTATTAACAAACAGAGATAACAATGGAAGAAAACAGTAGGTTTGGGAAATGTATATGGGTATTGCAGTGAGCATTGGAAAAATGACAGAACTGTCACCAGTGGCCCGAAGTTCAGACTACCATGCAAATGTTACAGCCAATGGACCCAAAAGCCTGACTATTCTATTTTAAACCACAGCATATGCCCCAAATTCATCAGATTAGGATAAATACCATGTTGAGAGATTGTATCAGGTTGTGAAATTCTTAAGTGAATTTTTAAATACAGAAGATCATTCACACTGTTCTGCAGAAACATATACAAAGAATATGCTTGGTGAATTAAGAGAGTCCTGAAATACTATTAACAACTATCTCCTACTTTGACATTTCTGAAAAGGTAATTTGTACTGGCCCTTCAAATACACAAGAACCACCAAGGAATGTGCATTTTTGTTAATATAGCTACAAAAAGATTAAACCAAGATGCCACCAAAATCCACGTCTTACTTTACCTCTTAGCACATTTCCGTGCTGATTTGGAGACAGTTTTAATACCAGTAGTGAGAACAGGAGAGAATAACTTTGATTTATTTTGATTTGTACTGCTGAAGGAAGTCACAGCAAATTATAGACTTTTCATTTGTCTCACAAAATCCAGATTTGCTGCATGCAAATTGGTAATGTTGTCAGAGTGGCTGAAGTATGCAACTGTAAACATAAAAGAGAGTTTAAAGAGTTGTGGGTCACCTTTAAAAGATAAAAATCTTTGAATTTATTCATATGGGTATAAGAATTTATGAATGATGGAACTAGCCATCTGTAAGACACCAGCTCTAACCATATCACAAATGGGAGCACCGGTAGGTTGCAACGCTTATTTAGTAGCTTAAAGCTGCACATGCGGATTTTCCAGGCAGCAGCAGGACTGCCCTACTCTCCCACTGATCACATCGTGCAGCCTGTGAGCTTCCTATTACGTGTCACAGCAGAAGCACCCTCACAGACAGGAATCTTCCCTCCATCCAGACTACAGATAGCTCAACTCAGAGCCTTTGGTTTCAGTTTGGCTTCTAACTAGCTAGCAGACTGTATGTAACAAAATCTGCTGCTTTCAAAGTCACATGCAACGTGCATGGACGGCATCGGTAGGCATACCATAAGGTCCTTCTCTATGAAGCTCTCTGCAAAGCACTCTTTTTTCACATTACCTTTTAGCCCTTTCTGAAGTAGGCCCCCTTACTGAAGCTGCAAGTTACACTATGATAACAGATTCCTCAGGGATACAGTTATACACAGTTTCACAATGCTTCTAACATTTTAAAGGATATGAACTCTTTTCAATATAATAAACAAAAAGCTACCATCACTGCAGTGCCACAGCAGCTTCTATTTAAATAACTTCTATCACCTCCTCGTGCTTACAAGCACTATGAAATACTAAGACTCACAACACCACCAAATTTTACATATCGACCATCAAGGCAAATAAGGGTTCAGTTTCCAGCCTGGTATCACCCAGGAAGCCCTGAGCAGAAATAGAGCCAAGATGTCCTGAATGGCAGTCCTACACTGTAACCCCAAGCACATCCTTCCATAAAGGTACTTTATTTCAAGATGCACATTTTTCTTTCCAACTTGGCAGTTTGGCTTCTTTTTAAGACCTTTAATTATAGCTCAAATTATGTTCAATTTATTTTTCCATGGCTGTTTTTTTCCTGTCTAGGGCTCCACTGTTTTTTCCTCTGTCCAGAAACACCAAATGCTTTAAAATCTCTTTTGTTGTTAGCAAGCAGGAAAGGAGGAGAATTTCTTGAGAGTGTCTTTCTCTTTCTCCATTGAGGAAACAAAACAGATGTTGTGCTCTCCTTAGGGAGAAGGATCCTATCACACAGCAGGTGTGAGCAAGGGCTGCTTTGCATGTGGAGAGGAAAAGAGCAGCATTAAAGGACCTTGCTGGAAAAGCAGCACCAATGGCAAAGGCATTTGGTTTTTGGGCAAGAAAGAGAAGTTCATCCACCTAAAGAAAAGAAGGGGTACGGGGAAAGCAGTACGGAAAATAACACCCTGCTTTGCATTGGCAGGAGGAGTAAGGGCTACTGCCAACTTTCCCAGTATTACTCTAGCATTTCCCTTAAAGCAACAGCTCCACAAACCAGGGAATGGCATGAAAATGTCTACTTTGGTTTTTTAAAAAGGTTTAATGCTTCAGCCTGAAACCAAGAATAGCCTAAAGACTCAAATTCCCAAAACATCCAGAGCAAAATGCGGGTTCTTTTTAAACCTCATTATTTCTGAAGGGGGTCAACACTGGATGTTTTAATACTTTAGGTTGACATTACTGGGTAACTTTCAGAACCTGAAAGATTTCCTAAGCCCTTTGCTGCAACCTCAAAAGATAATTTAAAAAATCCCCAGCATAATAAGAAAAAATTACTTAAATATAATTTCACCTTTTGTGTATATGTGAATACGCAGTTAAGAAATAATCCTGTTTGTGTTAACAGCAGGAAATCTTAGACAACTGGGAGTCACTATAGAAGTATTTGCAGAAAACACAGTGCACTGCATATGGCAATAATTATGCTGAAACTGGCATAGTTAGTTCCAACCATTGATTTGATACTGGCCTCACTTATGATGAAACAGTCATGCTCAGTCTGTATTGCACAGGGAAAGAAAGGTCAGAGCGGCTTCCTCAATCTCCATGAAGACTGGTCTACTAACATAAAGAAAAGAAAAATGGTTTCCTTTGGAGTTTTATGGAGTTTTATTTTTTGCCCTCTCGCAGATCAAAGAGTATCTTTTCCTGCATGAACTAAGTCATGTTTGCATAAATGTCAGCTCACTTTTAAGGACAGCCTTGCACTACAGGCAGCCGGTTTTATCTGCAGAGCTCGATTTAAAAAAGGAGACATCAAATGGGCTGGTCCCAGTGCTGCTTCCAAGATCAAATTTAAGAAGGGACAGGTGTTCACAGGCATAATTTATACTCAGACGCAGACCCAGATGCGTCCCTAGAACCACCAAACTTCTTCTGTCACCCTGCCCTGGTGTCTTTTTTCTTTTCTGTGGGAATAATGCTACAGCAAACAAAACCCTGTTCACTTGGGAATGAAAGAGCTATGGTATTCAGGTTCAATTTTACTTGTTTACTTCATCTGTTTAATTTTGATGGATGCATTTTTGACAAGTCCTCGGCAAGCAAAACTAGCTGTTTACACAGGGGGCTAGGGGTGCTGGAGGACAGGCAAGACTGCCACATACCTGCATTTATAAGTAGGCAACAGCCAAATGCTGCTCAAAATTGTTGAGAAGTGTTACCATATTTTATCATGAAACATCATAGCTGTATAAATGTGTGATACCACCACTGAGTGCAGCAGGATATCAGTGGAGTGCAGCACCAGGGGTGCAAGAGGAGAAAACAAAGCCAAAGCTACAGCAGTAGGCCTCTTCAGAAACACCCAAACCTGTGATCTCAGGAACTGTATGCCTTGGAGCTGACACCACGGGGTGGTAATCCATCAGATCATATACTGATGCACAGCAGAGCACAGACTTCTGTTCTTTAGATTAATTATGGCAGAGCTGCACAGGAACATCTCAGGGCAGGGCACTGTCACACCTGCACAAACTTTTTACTGCAGGTAACAGTGTCAAGAGTATTGCAAACAAATCCCTCTTCCTCCGAGGACTAAAAAAAAAAGAGATAAATATCTTTGTTTTGAGTTGCTTGTGGCTGGGAAGTGAGGCCAGCCAGAGTTTGGAAGTGAAAATATTGCCTGGAATAACTACCAGCAATCTTCTAAGAATCCAAGTTCAGTTTTTCATAGGAACACTATTCTAAAGCAATGGAAAGTTAAAAACCTGATCATTTTCTTTTTGTAGCATCATGTTCTAACTGCAAATAGCCATTGTGACCCCAGTGCCACCTTTCTGACCCAGCAGCAAAAGGACATGGGTACAGTCTGTCCACTGTGCCAGTATTACTGCTCTGCAGTGGCCAGGAGGGCAGTGGTTCAGTTTCCTTGTGCCAGTGGCAGGCCATGAAATCTCAGGAAAGCAGGTTACTTCATCAGACCCTATAGACCTATTCTTGGTAAGAACAGAAAAAGGATCCCAAGTCCACTGCTGTCTTTACACTTTACCTTTTCACTCGCTTTGCAGTGGAATGAAATCTGTTCTGCTGCATGCATGAACCTCTGGAAATACTGAGGAATCAGGCTAGGTTTGTCTCCATTACCCAAATGCACTCTGTATTTTCTACTCTTGAGAAATAAACAGATTAATAAGTTTGGTCCACCAAACAATAAATAATTTGTGTGCACAAACAGATTTGATTCACAACAGCCCAATGGGGCACGCCACCAATGCGGCAAGCTGCCTGCTGTAAATGCAACGCGTTCTCCAACTATAGGAAAGCAAAGGGATACAGCTGCTGAAGGGTGATGTGAAATTAGAGAGGGAATGAAACGTGTGATCTTATTTAATCACACCTGGTGCTTCAATTTTTCAGTAACAGCACCCTACTAGACTGTGTCAAATCAGTTCTACAAAGAAAAAAATTATGGATGGAAAATGAATTAACTCTTTCATCCCTGCTGTTAATACATTATACCAGTCAGAAACATCTTCAGCGGTGGCTGTTAAGAATCCTTTTTTCTCAGATGAGAGGTGCTTAGCACCTGGCTAAATGGAGCTCAGTGGATGATAGTGCTTCTGTGCCAGCAGGTGAGCATGTGCCCTCCACACTGACTGAAGCACAAGTCTTGAGTGTGTATATAATCTATTATTATACACAAGAGATCTCCTGGTCAGTATCAACTTGAAGGATGGAAGTGCCACACTGGGACCAGTCAATTCTATTTGTTTCCTTAGGTGGGTGGCACATATGTGCACAGACAGACACAGGAAGGAGGATAGCCGGGGACAGCAGAATGCAAAAGGGCAGAAAGCAGCTCTTCCCTTGCTTTGGACACTCTGCTCAGCACAGAGTTCCTGTAAGATGAACATTTATCCCAACAATTACCTGGTTTCTGGTTTCTTTTGGGCTTTCGTTTTTTGAAGATTTTTTTGTTAATTTGTTTCAAGTCTTATGTTGCACTTTGGGTTAATATTAAACATCAAACATAATTTGATTCTGCATATATTGTGTTGTGTGATTACTATGTCCCACTGGCTAGTCAGACACTGTTTCTCAGTGTGCCCTATGTACTAATAAATCACTTGTGGTACTAGACAGCAAGGTGCTCTATCTAATATAAAAAATGGTAATTGTGGTCAAATGTTCCATTCTTCAGGGAAAAGAAAAAAAAAAAATCCTTCTACATGATTTCACTCAGCAGCAGAAAATAAAAAGCCAAGCTATAACTAGCTTAACATAACCATCTTTACATTAAATTCATAGAGAAGAAAATCAAACATGAAAAATAATTAGCAGGCTCCCATTCTGGTCTCCTCATTGAATTAATGTCACCAGTACAGCACTGGATAAAGTAAGATATACAAGGCTACTGTCTGGATGAGCTGTGTGTTTGGAGAGTAGTTCATTTTTAGAGGGGAGAAATTTCTTTATGCAAGTGTTACCTATTTAAGAAATTGGTATTTATTTGGAAAAAATTGTCTCAAGAGATGTCTAGTTTTTACAGTATGGATTCAGCCAATTTACTGAAAAAATAAGGCATTAAAGCAAATACCTCAGAACAGTTTTAAGAATATCTTAGTCTCTTCATCATTACTTCTATAACTCATACTCAAAGAGATTATCACGCCAAGGAGCATTTTTTTTAAATAAATAAAAAGGCATTGTAAAAGACCTCCATAAATAGGAGATGCTAACACTGCAACGTAAGGGATTAATTTAAGCCAGGGTTATGTAAAGTGCTGAATATAATCACAGTTCAAATTAACAAAAAGGAACCCTTGGTTTAAATCATTTTTATTCTTGTTTTGCATTTTTAATTTGTGTTTTCCTTTGGTGGACAGAACCATAGATAGAACTGAAGTGGACTTCAAAAAGAAAATCTAGTCTACCCCTCCACTTGAGGCAAAGACAAATATCCTCACAGGTGACTGTTACCTATTCCTCACACCTACAACCCTCCTCTACTCTCATTCCCCCAAATACTCCACTTTAATATCCTTATGCTACATTTCTAATACCCAGACTAGACCTCCTTAGGTGCAAACTCAACTAATTACTTTTCCTCTTACCTTTAGGTAGGTAGAGAGGGCATGGGTAAACACCACTGTGATTTTATATTACAAATCCTTTAATACACCTAAAAGATTGTGTCTCTTTACAACTTTGTCCTTGCATCCTGAACCTAACCCTTTCAATATTTCCTCACTGGTCTTTTCTAAATCTCCGCTCACTCCTACAGCTCTCTTCCTGGCTTTCTCCAGTTTGTCTATATTGTTTCATGGTGTGAAGCCAGTTCTGGACACTATCCCAGCAGAGCGACAGAGAGCCAACAGAAAGGAGTTAAGGATATCCTATGGCTTACATGCAAGACTCCCACTTACACTAAAGTCTGGACTCTTCCCCATTTTCTCCCCCAGCTGTATCACAGTGCTGACTCATATTCAGCTTGTGATATCCCAACATCACATGCTCTCTCACAGTACTGTTACTTACTCAGATATCCCTCATCTGTATACATACACTTGTTTTCCCTTCCTCACTTCAGGCCTTTTTACTTATATTTGCTGAATTTCCGTCTTACTCATTCTAACCATTTCTGCATTTTATCAAGATCATATTGGACTCTAAACCTGCCCTCCACCATATGCAAAGCCTCCTGGAGCTTATAGTCCCTCGCACACTGCGCTCTCCAGTCTATTGTCCAAGACAATAATGAAAACCATGAGCAGCACGCAACCTGGGGCAGAATATAACAGCACTGCACTTCAGGCTCCCTCCCAATCTGCCAAGCAAACAATAACTATTCCTTGAACACAGTACTTCAACCAGTCCTTCTCCTGCCTCACAGTAATTTCACCTAGATGATCTTTTCCCTCTTTACTTGTAAGAAGGCTACATGGCTTTCCGCAACACTGGCAAAAGCCTTACTAAAGACATACCTACCACTTCTATCTCCTACACCTCTTATTCCATTTGGAAAGGAAATTAGAGATGTTTGACACATTTTTTTTCTTAACAAATGCACACTGGCTGTTTTTCTATCAGCTTATTATCCTCTAGCTGTTTACAAACTGATTAATAATTTTCTGGAGCATTTCACCATGTATCAAAGCTGAGCTGACAGGCTTCCTCATTTTAGTGCTTAAGTTCACTCTTCCTCACCCTTCACAAGTTCTTAAAGATAAAAGCTAAAGTTCAGGGATGGGCTCATCTGACTCCCAGGTACTCAGGGGTCAATTTCAAGAGACCCCAAAGACTTGACTGTGTCCAGCTTCCCCCCATATATTTCACCTCTGTCCCCCATTCCAGCTTGTGTACTTTTCCCTCTATTTAACTTAACTGTTCCAAGCATTCCGTCATGATTAACCTGTTTTGGAAAACTGAATCCAAGAAAGGCTATTCATCCATTAAATTAATTAATTAATTAAATTTTTCCCTTAGCAATGCATTCTCCTGTTCCCATTAGTTGTAGTATTCCTGATTTTCAAGTAATTGCAGAGGGCCTGAAGTACTTGTGGTATTTTGTATCTTCCTCCTTCAATGGGACAGTCTGCTGCCATGTCTGTAGTATCTTGTCTTCCAAAAACCCATTAGTTCCCTTGAACTTTCTTTTCCCTCCCTTCACAGCCCTTACCTATCTATTCCAAACTTCAAAGAAACCAGCTCTTTTAAAGTCTTTTGACATTATTCAGCTGCTTTTACTCATTCCTTCCTCTCTTTCAGATCAGAAACTCTTTTGTGATCATTTTCACTCACATTGCCTTCTGTCTTCAAATTCTCAACCACTTCCTTCTTATGACTCAGAATAAAGCATAAACTCCTTTACTAAATTCCTTTGCCCTCAGAAACAGAAGTAACCCTCTTTAGATTTTAACTCTTATTAGACAGTCTAGACAAGATTCACTTGACCAAGGGTAGGCATCTGTTCAGCTTGTCACTCCAGAGAAGAGATAAGGATCTCTCAGAGTGAGATTCAGCTTACAGCATAGTAGATGCCTAAAGCAAATCACATAAAACGTCTCCAATGGTTCCTGTTTTTCCTGGAGTGACCCACAAAGGGAAGCTCTGGCAATTAGCTCACACACTGGCATCTATCAATCACAGAACCGTGCAGGATGGAAGGCACCTCTGGAGGTCTCTAGTCTAACCCCTTGCTCAGAGCAGGATTAGTGTTAGAGCAGGTTGTCTTGGGCCATTTCCAGTCAAGTTTGGAATATCTACAAGGATGGACATTCTCTGGGCCCATCCCACTGTTCGACCATCCTCCCCCATATTCAGTTAGAATTTTCTGTATTACAACTTGTGCCCATTGCCTCTCATTCTGGCCCCATGCACATCTGAGAAGAACGTGGTTCTGCCTTTTCTGTGTCCCCCCAACAGTCAGCTGCACACAGCAGTAAGACCCCCCAAACCTTGTCTTCAAGCTGAACAAACCCAGCCCTCACCCTCTTTTCCTACATCATTTGCTCCAGCCCCTGACAACCTCAGTGACCTATCCATTGACTCACTCCAGTTTGACAATGTCTTTCTTGTCCTGAGTGCAAAACTGCACACACTGCTCAAGATGTCATCTCACTACTGCCAAATGGAAGGGAACCATCATTTCCCTTGACCTGCTGGCTACACTGCTGCTTGTACAGCCAAGTATGTTGTTGTTCTACTTTGCAGCAAGGGCACACTGCTTGTTTGTATTTAAACTGTTATTTATCAAGACCCCAAGGTATTTTTCAGCAATATGCTCCCCAGCCAGACAGCCCCCAGCCTGTACTGGTGCAGGGAGTTATTCCATCACAGATGCAGGACTCTGTATTTGTGTCTGTTGAACTTCCTAAGGTCTCTGCCAGCCCACTTCTCCAGTCTGTCCAGATCCCTCTGAGTGATAGTGCTGCCCTCCAGCATATCAAGTGCTGTCCCCAATTAGGTAACATCCCACAGATTTGCTGAGGGTGCACCCTGTCTCATCATCACGGTCACTAACAAAGGTATTCGGACAGTGTTGTCCCCTGTATCAATCCCTTAGGGATGCCACTTGGTTCTCCATCCACTTCTTGTCTCCTTATCTGCTCTATAAATCAGCAATTTGGCTACAAGGACACTGTGGGAGGCCACATCAAAGGTGTCTGTAAAGTCAACAACATGCACTGCTCCTCCCTTGTCCACACAGTTAGTTTTCTCATCACAGAAGGCAATCAGGGTGTTTTGCCTTCAGTAAACCCATGTTGGCTCCTCCTAGCTACCTCTTTGTCCTTCGTGTGCCTGGACTCTAAACCAGAAAAGTGTACTTGTTCCTCTGTGTCCTCCATACAACTGCTTTCTGTTAATAGTTCTTGATAGCTAAAATGCTCCTTACCCCCTGGATGTTTCATATCAATACTTCTGTTAACTACTCCAGAAACACAAAAACTACTTGTCCTAAGTTTGTGGGCAGTAGACTCCAGATGTAATACTGAACTTGTCAGCTTGTTGACATAAATTTAAATCATAGAATCATAGAATGGTTTGGGTTGGAAGCGACCTTAATGATCACCTAGTTCCACCCCCCCTGCCATGGGCAGGGACACCTTGCACTAGAGCAGGCTGCTCAAAGCCCCATCCAACCTGGCCTTGAACACTTCCAGGGAGAGGGCATCCACAACCTCTCTTGGCAACCTGTTCCAGTGCCTCACCACCCTCACAGTGAAGAACTTCTTCCTTACATCTAATCTAAATCTGCCCTCTTTCAGTTTAAAACCATTACCCTTTGCCCTATCACTACACTGCCTGTTAAAGAGTCCCTCCCTGTCTTTCTTGTAGGCCGCCTTTAGGTAATAAAATTGGCTGCTATAAGGTCTCCCTGGAGCCTTCTCTTCTCCAGTCTGAACAACCCCAACTCTCTCAGCCTGTCTTCATAGGAGAGGTGCTCCAGACCCCTGACCATCTTTGTGGCCTTCCTCTGGACCAGCTCGAGCAGGTCTATGTCTTTCTTATGTTGTGGGCCCCAGAGCTGAACACAGTACTCCAAGGTGGAGTAGAGGGGGAGAATCCCCTCTCTCAACCTGCTAGCCACACTTCTTTTGATGCAGTCCAGAATGTGACTGGCTTTCTGGGCTGCGAGCACACATTGCTGGCTCACATTCATTTCTTCATCTACTAATACCCCCAGTCCTTCTCCGCAGGGCTGCTCTCAATCCACTCATCGCCCAGCCTGTATTTGTGCTTGGGATTGCCCCGACCCATGTGCAGGACCTTGCACTTGGCCTTGTTGAACTTCATGAGTTTCTCACGGGCCCACCTCTCAAGCCTGTCAAGGTCCCTCTGGATGGCATCCCTTCCCTCCAGCGTGTCAACCGTACCACACATCCTGCTGTTGTCAGCAAACCTGCCAAGGGTGCACTCAATCCCACTGTCCTTGTCGCCGACAAAGATGTTAACCAGGGCTGGTTAAGATGTTAAACAATACCAACCCCTGAGGAACACCACTGGTCTCCACTTGGACATCGAGCCATTGACCGCAACTCTTTGAGTGCAACCATCCAGCCAATTCCTTATCTACCAAGTGGTCCATCTGTCAAATCCTTTTCTCTCCAATTTAGAGACAAGGATATTGTGTGGGACAGTGTCAAACGCTTTGCAGAAGTCCAGGTAGATGATGTCTGTTGCTCTTTCCTTATCCAACTATAGCATGTATCAATAAATATGGCATTTCTTTTTCAGTTACCACAGCCTACACATGTTTATTTACAGGATTAGCACTTTTATACACAACTCTTGACTGATTTTTGTTCCTTACGTTCTCATTATATTTGGGCATGAGTAATGATAGAGTATGCTAGGTAGGTTTATTTGGGATTCATGTTAAGTTCTAGTTATAAAATAGATCTTTCTGTGTAAAAGTGAAATGCAATAAAAATGTTGAGGAACTGTATTTTCCAAATAAACTACATAATCAGGGCAAAAATAAGCTTATAATTATACTTTTTAAGTAATCAGTCTCATTAAGCAAGGAAGCATTACCATGGTGAACTGAATGTCAGTTCTGGTTGCCATATTTCTCAAGATCGCAGAACTGGTAGATCTTATCCCCTACTGCACAGATTTTGTTTATAGATTAAAAGAGGAAAACAAGCTTTTCAGCCTTTTTTTTCTCCCAAGTGGTTTGTTACTTTTGAATGAACTAGTCACTGAATTGAAATAGCTGAACAAACATGAAAAAGATATTATCTCTGCACCTGCAGAAGTAAAAAAAGAGTTTAGCTCTTCAACAACAGGTGTTTAACCAGTGACTTTCACCAATTCTGTTGTCTGACTTCCTTTGCATTTCAGCAGCAAATACTCACTGCTATACATTGAAAAATATGAATTTAAATAATTGCAAGAACCTGTAAGATCTGACTTTGCTGTCTGAAGTTCAAATAAATCCAATGTACTTTTCTTTAAAAAAGTAAATATGAAGCACAGTTTTAATTTAAAAACACATTAAATATTTTATACCCACTTTGCACTGCATAGTTTGCAACTGTTGGAAATACTGCAGTATGTTAACACAATTTTTAGTTCTTTGATTTTTTTTAAGAGGAAGGAAAAAAAACCCCACGACCTTGCTGTGAAAAAAGCCGCAGAAGCACTTGCTGCCTCATCCCCCATAAAATCCAAGCGTGTTCTGGGGGCCAGAAACAGGAATGGGGTAGATGTGAATAAAATCAGCTTTTGATATTCAGGACTGTGTTGCAGTAACTTTTGAGCAAACGTTGCTGGCTTAAAAAAGCTTCTATTTCATGCTTTTGCAATTCTAATACAGGTTTTAAAATTTCAAGCTATTCAAGCTGTAACATGTACAAAATCATGCTTCAGTACTGCCAGTATGGTTCAACCTTGCCTCTTTGACTTGTTTGACATTTTTCCTATCTCAGACACAGCTCTGAACCAAAAAGCTGAAGATGCCAAACAATGCTTTTAAAGCTCACAAGATCGCTTTGCACTTGTAACAGTTTGTCTCTGTCTTCCCTTAATTTTAAATGATATTGCCTCCTTATTTATACACAGCCTAAGCTGGACAATAAAGAGAATAGTTCTAAATAGGAGCTAGAGATACTAAAACCCATACAACTGGGCATGGATGAATTTTATTTTCTGTTTGGCACATCTGTTAAGCACCTAGATCTGATGTGACATTGAAAGAGAAGGAATTGTTCCCTGTGGTATTCTGTACACTTGAGACCACTCTGGAGAGGTTTCCCTCTGCTGCTGACAGCAATTCAGCTCTACCAGCCTATGCCAGTGGGTTTCCGACCTTGTTCTCTGTCTTCCACCTGGGCACATTGTGTACCCTTGGCTTCCTCTCCCTTCTCTTCACGATCTGAGAATTGATGGCTGAGACAGGGATGCAGCTATGTTGGAAAGGTTTTGGCAAAGTCAGGAAACAAAGCACTGAAAGCAAGAGTGAAGCCCATACTGAGTCCACCCAATCCAGGATCCTGGCTCCAGCAGTGGCTCTCAGCAGCTGCAGGCACCCCACTCTGCATCTCAGACCTGGTTCACACCTATTACGTCCTCCACTTTCGTAGAGCTATACCACCCGTGCTGATACTACTCTCCTGCTATACCCAGAAACTCCCACTGTGAATACCCCAACCAGGGCAGCCTTCATATCCCTCAAAACGCAAGTCAGTGGTCTAAGTGACTGAAGGCAACCCTGAACAGACAACAGCTGCTCCAGTATTTGCCACTTGTTTGTCCAAGTTCCCAAAGCGCGGCTGCAGCCAACGTTGAACTACAATGCTAGCAGCTACCAAAGAGCCACCCGCTGTATGGCTCCAAATACGGACCATACCAACTGGAGCAGAACAAGCACAGAAACAGTTGACAGGACTGAGGTGTTCATGACAGAAATCATCTCCCAGCTGTGTTTTAACAAAAACCAACGTTTGAGCCACCTGCAGCCACATTCAAGGAGTTTGGCAGCCATTCAGGGGATGTGCTACTTTCTCACAGGAAGGTAGAATTAGAGTAAAAATTTTTTTTACAGGATATATACAACCCACTGATATTGGGCGGGCTATATATCTTTAACTTGAGTAACACCCATTCATTTCTTGCTTTTGACTGGCAGGGGAAAAGAGGGAAGGAGGTCCCCAGCCTAAATGAACACAGGAGACGCAGATAACAAGCACAAAGTTCAGCTGCTTTCTGGAGTGAGCAGCACTCAGTTTGGGCCATATGAAGGCAGGAAACAAGTAAGCAAAAGCTCTTTTGTATACTGGTCACATATCCATATTACCCAACCCACCTGAAAAGCAAACATCCAAGAAGACAGAGCTCACTGCAAAAGATCCTGCTTTGCTCAGCCCTTCCAGACTAGTCCCAATTTTGAGAGGTCTCTAACCTTGTTTCAACTTCCCCCTAAAGATTTAAAGCTAAAGTTGAGCTGCCGGTGTTGAATCCAGGCTGTAACAGTTGTACTGAGAATCACTTGCTCTAGCTCGAAACCAAGCTGACTCTAACAAAGCAAGATGGCCGAACATCTTGTCCTCTGACACACAGGACTCCACTTGCAGGATGCACAAGACAGTAGGGCATAAATGTTATGAGAGGGGATGCAAAAGAACTATGGAGCTGGGGGGTGCCCTTTCCAGAAACTGCAGCCTCTGCCATGCAGTGCCAGATGGAGTTGGTCTGCAGATCACAAGTGTGCATGTGTGGATGTGGCACTCGGATGGGCAGGTGAATATGTATAGATCAGCTTTGCCCTTCAGCTTATCATGCAACACATATATAAACAAACATCCAGCAAGGTGGGTCAGAGAATGGATAGGGGCTCTGGTGAAGCCCTGCAGAAAAACAGGATGGAGATGAGGGGCAAATCGTAGAAGTCTCGCAATGCATGAGAAGGGACAAAGCTGGATCAGCCCCATACTGTCTCATTCTGCTAAGCACCAGAGGTGAAGGATTAAGCATACTGCCCACTAAAGTTGAAAAAAGTCATGCATATTATCAGGTACTTAAAAAGGCTGGCAAAAATTGCGAAGGAACAAAACAAGCAATCAGAGCTGAGGGTCTGATTACCGAAACCCAGAAATATCCTTTTGGAAAGCTGGCCTTATTTGCTGCAAATCAGTTTCAGCAGCCAATTTGAAGCTATCACACCAGCATGCTGTTATATGTAAGTTAATAGGCACTTACTATTGATGGTTTCTGCAGTGGCTGTTTAATTTTTAATCATATCCTTAATTTACTGTTTACGTTTTTATCTAATTAGAGTATGTGCATGTGTGTGCATCTGTGTGACGGACAGAACATGGAAAACTGTGTTTATTCAGAAGTACAATGCCTTGCTTTCTAAATGAGGAGATATGTGTGTCTCCTGCTTGAAATTTTTTCACACAGCCTTCTTATTTTTCGGGAGAATGCCATCTCAGGCTGCTGTGCTATGTTGCACCATTCTGCTGTTAGAAACGGGCACCACTGACCTCTCTGTGTAATGCTGTACCTGGAGTTTGGAATTGAATGTCATTAAAATATCCAGTGCTAAGAAATAGGCAGTTTTACTGGCACTTTCCTGAACAGAAATCCCAGCATCCCTTTTCATCTGTAGATCAGACATTTAGGTAACACCCTGGGACACCCTCATCCTCCCCATCTCCCCCTATTTCAACCTTTCATTAGATTCCTATAGTCATAAAAAATAGATGCACTGAAGGGATGGAAGATGGATCATTTCTTTTTAAGCACTGACAATTTTTTATGGTGATCAACAATAAAGTTCTCAATTACAAAGGGGGAGTAAGTAAACTAAAGGATAGAGCTTTGAAGAGAGCTGGGTGATGATGGAAGGACAGAGGTTAGAACATCTCAGAGTCCAAGAGATGAGCTAATCACAAATAAAATAATATTACATTCCTATTACTACCTGACATGCTGGTTGGTGTAATACCAGTGATTAAAAAAAAATCAAAAAAGGAAAGCCAGAAATGCACTCAGCAGAGGCATAATGTGGTTGATATGGATCCTGGCAGAGCTCTCAGGAGGTGATCTGACACCCAGCGCAACTCCCTGTGCCTGCACCCTCCACATTCAGACTGCCTCCGGTCACAGGCTCAGCTGTACAGCAAATTAGGACAGGCAGTAACAGGACTGCACGCTCCTCAGACAGAGACTGCTCTCACTCCCAGCAGGCAGAGGCTGAAGGGAAAAGGCGGGACCTTTTCTTTCCCCCACATAGCATCTACTTTGAGGAGAGATGATGGCAGGTACCTGAAGAGCTCCACAGCAAAGATTTAAATGGAGGTGCCTGATCAGGACTTGCAGCCTCCTCCTGCCATGTTCATGGCTCGGCACCTGGATACTCACATCCCACTGCAGCTGTATTCCCTGCATCCTTGAGAGCTATGCTGAAAAACTCAGACTGGAATCTACTTTATTTTGCTCTCAGGAAGGAAAAACAAAAGATGCAATTCTATCCCTCTGCAGTATAACACCTCCAATTTGATTTCTTTTTGTCTACAGCACAAGAAAGGTACAGATAGGAAATCGATATGTTCATAGAAAAAATAAACATCTAAAAGTTCCCATAAAAGGAAGAAACTAAAGGGCTATGGCTATAAATGTCTTAAGAATGGCAGAACAGGTTGGATTAATGCGCTGAGGTAAAAGACTAATAAATAGAAAGGAATAAACTGCTTTTGGAGTAAATGCTACAGGTTACAGTGCCCTTTTTCAGAAGCCCATTGCACTCAGTAGCCAAAGCACGGGGCAGTTATGCACCCCTTCACACAGGAACTGTTCCTAAAAACACCCACCCCAGGGAACATTGCCGCTGAGTATGCACAGCCCTGCTCTCAAGGAACTGGACTCCTGTGGTTAAAACAAAAGCTGTCTGCATCAGCCAGGCAGCTCAAAAAGGCAGCTTCAGTTCTTGTTTTCTTCTTTGCCCCCAGGAGCAGGAACTTGCAGCAAGGAAGGAGGAGACTGTAATAAAAGGGAGACAGGAAGGTCTCCAGTAGGCTCTGAGTCCTAAAGATAGCAATGAAACTAGCACGAAGGGAAGGAGGAAACCACCCTCCCACATAAGAGGAAACCCCAAAATAAAACCTTTTGGCAGATGGTAAAAGGCTTTAGCATTCGATAAAACAAACGAACTGCATGAGAATGCAAGAGAGCTTTAAGGGAGACACAGAAAGCCCAAACAAAAGACATATGAAGAAACTTGGTTTTTCAGTCATTCTTCTGTGTTACTATTTCAAGTCATTTTTTGATAGGTTTTACCAGCTTTTCTATTTAGTTGAAACTATGTAGTTTATGGTTTTCAAAAGACTTACACCTTTATTGCCTGTACTAATTAATCATATGAAAGGGAAGAAGTTTTCAGTAAGTTTTCTGAATTATAAAGCAAAAGTTCAGTTCCCGATGAGCATTTCACCTGGGGGTCTCAGCCTGGTCCTGGCCTTCCTGTGTAAGACTGGACCCAGCTCCACAGAGGCAACAAAAGCCACAATCATAAAGTAGTAAAGATAATAATAATAATAATGATGGTTTAATATTTGTATCAGGCTCAAGCACATCCAGATGAAGGGAAGAACTCAGAGGACTAGGATCTGTCTAACTGTAGTTATTAAAGCATCCATGTCTGAGAAAAACTGCCAAAGCACAGGTAAGTTAGAACCCTATCCCAAGACAATACATAAAATGAGTCCTTGTCTGCTTCAGACTAAAGGACCATTTAAATTACAAGTAAGAAAACAACCCCCAAACCCCTTAACCCAGAACTTGTAACTCATTAATTTTAGCCTCTTTGGTTGGTGCTTTAATTCTACTACCAGTGAGCAGTAGTTAGCTCAGTTAAAAAAATGTTCGTAGAAAGTAATAGAATATGAAAGTCAATGTTATCAATTGTAGCAAAAAAAATCCATTTAAGGGCATAGCATAACCAAATTTTGCTAACAGGTACAGGTAAAGACAATACAATTAATAAACTAAGGCAGTAGAAGACTGGTGTCAAATTAAAAGTGGGTAATGTCATTTGTTCTATGCTTCATGCTGAGAAGCAAAAAATGGGAAAAGCTACTTTTCCTCTATTTAATTTTAGCTATCCCAAATTAGATGGCGAGTCCTCCAGCTGACAGAGGCAGGAACCTCCAGAGGGCAATGCATTGCACCTATCATGGGCACCTGTTTTAGAAGGGCACAGATTATCTCTGGAGGTAGCTGTCGTTCTTCATTGATTATTTCAGTAATGCAAGCAATGAGTTCAACCAGACACCTAACTTTTAGCTGGCTAATGTAAGATGCAACAAAGACACTTCAAACTGCTCAAGCTAAAAGACAGTGTAGTCATTTTTATCTTTGATTATGCCATTTTAGTAAAGAACATGCATAAAAAGAGTAAGATAAAAGCAAGTTTTGTGGGTTTCATTTTCAATAGTGATTATGAAATTAGGATTGCAAACAACATAGGCAGTGCACATCATCAAAAGAGATTTTGAGACCAAGCAAAAAATAGTCTTTATCTAGTTAAGAAAAAATTCTAAAGAGAATAAAATATCAAAATTGTATTTTTGATACAATAAAATTGGCAAGGGATCATATTTTTCAATTTTAGAAAGACCTATGTTGGATTAGGAAACAGAACACTTATGTTTCTGTATTTGTGGTTTTAATTAAGTTACTAAAAAGGTTTATGGATTTGATCCAAAGGTCAGCAAAGTCATTGGTACCCTTCATTGATTTGAATGGGCTTTATAGTCTCATGCTGTAGAGAAAAAATGGGGTTGATCCTGTTCTCATTTTAACTAGTTTCACATTTCGCTGAAATCAATGGAGCATTACTCCTTCATTTGCCCTCACAAAACCAAGAGCAAAGTTGAGGTCTCAGATTTTCAAAGGGAGATAATTGGGATAAAACCAACCCATGGCTAGTGGTAGACATAAATTTACATTCTTCCTGGTAGAGTAGCTACTCTTGCTATTTGCTCACTGTGCTAGAATTGATACAGACTGTGTGCATGAAGAGTATGGATCAAGTTTTAAGTCAGCTAAAGACTTTCCCAAAGATGCTAGCCAAGTTAATTATAAGCAGCAGAAACTGAAAGAAGACACTAGCTTTAGATGCTCCTAATTCCTAGAGACATCCTTGATAGAAGGACTCCTCTCTTCTGGTCACAGCATCTGTTCACATTCCTCACCTAAATAGCCTGGGTTCTGATCATCCAGATCAAGAGAAAACACTGAAGAAATAAGTAAAATATATATTCTCATACCAGAATTATCATGTGATCAGCTAAGACATGTAGAAGTACAGTAAAGTTTCCACAGTGACATTCCTGTTACTAGAGGGAATCAAAGAGATCTCAAGAATAGCAGTAATGGTATAATAAAGAAAAACATGAGTTGCTGACAAAGCAATGGTCACACATTTTAGTGCTTATCACAGCAGCTGATATTTAAGAAGGGAGAAAGAAAATTTATCAACAAACAATCCTAGCAAGCAAATATCAGTAAACAATAATAGTACACTAGGAAGAGCTTATTAGGATTAGAAGAAAATAAAACACTGTTTTCATGATGATAGCTGAAAACAACTCTGCACCTAAAGGAAAGATTTCTAGAAAAAGACAAAAAACCTCATAGATATCTCATTTTATGAAGATACATCCCAGCAAAAAGCCATTCGTTACCTTGATGGGCTGTAAGGGCTGGCTGCTTTTCTATGACCCTCAAACAACCATGCTCCAGGTTTAAGTAGAGATCTACAAAAGTCAACAATATCAGTGGTTAGTGTCACAGTCAACACCTGTAACAGAATGGATGGCAGCTGCACTGCTGGACGCATTAAAGCAATTCTTGAGTCTAGAGAAAGACACATTCAGAAACTACCCAGGTGACAACTGATTTGTCAGTGGAGCTTCAGAGGTAGGACTATCCCTCCCTTCCTCTTTCCTGTCCCTTTCATCTGAAATATAGTTTGTTTGCTTCAAAGTCTTTAAAGTTTGCACCAAGAACTATAACTTCTGTGACACTGTGGGCGTGATCAGCGTAGGGAATTTTCAAAGGTCTATCTGCATCCTTATTGCCTGACGCTTTTAAAAGCCAGTCCATTGTCTAAGATTATGCTGATTGCTCCTTCTGGCATCCAAGATTCTTTAAATATGGCTGGACCATCTTGGCACCTTATGACAGAAAATCACAAGGAATGGCTGAAAAGTGTTTCACATAGCTACACTCTCTGGAACAAGCTAAATAAATTCCTCACCAAACAACTGTAGCCTAATCAGCCCTTTAAACACACAGGCTAAAGGAAAATTAACAAAGGAAAACTAGAGCAGGAGATACTAATCTCTTGGCTCAACTTTAACAACCATCCTCAGTTACTCAGGAGTTCTTAAAGGAATGAAACACAAAAAGAAATAGAGTAAGAAAGAAGGCTTTCCTCTATTTCTCAGGAAGACTGGAATGACCTAACAGTTTAAAGAAAGAAGGAAATGTGATTATCCTTCCCTCTCCATCTCTACCTCTGACGTATGCCGAAGAGGAAAGAAAACAAGAACAATACAGCTTAGAGGACTTTGGAGAGTAAATTTTAACAACAGAAGCTTTGCATTACTGCTCCCTGAACAAAGGCATAATCAGTTAGTAAGAACCTCCTCTTTTTGCTGTGCAAGACCTTTTTTTCTTTCAGGTCTTTCTCTCAAAATGCAGCTCCTGAAGTCCTACATATCAGTGTTCTCTCAACACAAAAAAGCCAAGAAGTAAACTTCAGAGTCTGCCAGCTGACATTACCAACAGTAAGCCCCCCAACTGGTCTCAGTAAAGAATGAAAGAATATGGCAAAACTACTTGTTTCAAGGCCCAGGTGCTGGAGTTGCTTCGACTCCACCTCACATCATCAAATGCCAGCTGATGGCAGCTGGGTATCCCAGATGAACTGACTGGGAAGATCCAAATCCTATTTCTAGTGGAAAGGACTCAAAACTCTAAGACCATGTCAATGTATATGCCTTCAGACTGCACTCAAGCTTGAAGGGGAACCTTGACATGCCTTTTTGTTCACATACAAAAGTCTCCAACATGCTTATCCCTACAGTTCTTGAGGATGAGAGCTCTGGCCCTCTTGTGTGGTTGAATGAGTATGCCAAGGTCAGAGTCCTGACATTTTATACCAGGCTGTCTGGATATAAAATGATGTGCGCATTCCTGAGCCTGGCTATTTTCTAATCAGGTTGTCTTCAGGTGGAAGTCATTGTACAAGCCAAATGTATGTCAACCAACTACTTTTTTAACGATGCGGATAAGCATAACTGAGAATAAGCTCTAGGATGTGGATGAAACCTTAGTGTGGTTGACGAGCTTCAGAACTGTGTGCCATTGCCATGTACGTACTGCTTAAAACTCCACTCGTCATTCTGACAATGAGAAAAACAGTTGAAGACTGACTCAATGCCCTTACAGATGATACCTCTGGAAAAACACTGAATTTCTTACAGAGCTACTCACTGCAGATTTTCTCAATGTATCCTTGCTTTGTACAGGTAACTTCTAATAAATCAGGTGACTGGGAGGTACTTTTACTGATAAAAACTTCGAAGGTATCACTATGCATAACAGTATATATTTAAATTTTAGGATCACACAACACAGCTGTAGCTGAACTGCAAACAGAAAAATACTTTTTTTAAAAACAGCAATTCCCTGCCACATTCCCATTCACATTCATGTTGCAAATTAAGGCTGCTTTATTTATGCTGTCATCTGCCGGAATTAGCACTTAAAAAAAAATTACAGGTGCTTTATGAGTACTTAGGCTGCATAGAGGAAAATCAGGTATTTTTTGAAAAGTGTTCAGAATTTTGTTAGAATTCAGAACTCCTTAGCGTCAAGGACCACAAGATCATTGTTAATACATTTCAATTTATTATTTTATAGGGAATCAATTTCAATTAAAATCCATTCAAATAGTGACTGGAAAAATTCTATAATATTGATCTTAAGAGGGAACCAGCATAGTTAAAATTATTAATCATACTTGAGCATGTCATAAAACACTGGGCTAGTACCCATGCTTTATGATCATGTCAAATAAAGAGTTTTAAAAAATCCACCCTTTCCTTTGTGGAAGATGCCAGAGATCTGCATACTGCTTAGTAATAAAGAAACAGTTCATAACACTGCTGACTGCCTATGTATAACTAAGTAAATGAAGGTGCTCTATCATATGAAGCATAAAAGCCATTAAGAGTAAACTTTTATTTGAATAGAACCACATTCATTTTTAAAATTACATTACAGAAAGGCTTTTAAAGAATGTGAACAAAAAAGAGAAGCTCTTAAATAAAACAGGTTCTTTTTACAGAACTTAGAAAAGCAACTTTATAAAGGCATAAAAAGGAGAGGGTTTTTCTCCCGCCTCCCTTGAATCTTTCCAGTAATTATAAACCTTTATTGCACAGGCCATAAATGCTAGTAACAACAGGAAGAAAAATGCTTTTGAACTATTTGGCAACGTTCACCTTCAGGGATTCAAAACAGCAAAACTTTATTTTACATTTTCAAAAAGGCTTTAAGTGACTTTCATGTTTGTTAGAAGTGCCAATATGGTGAAACACTTTGCAAACAGAATGCATCCATGCAGGCGTCAGCAACACCAGTTTCATAAAATGAGAAAGATGGTGTTACCAAAGAAGAGGGCAATTCATCCAGCTTTCAGACCAACTTTTTTCAGCGTAGGAGTTTACATCTAGGCATAGGGAGTGGGAATTGATCTCACCTAAGTTTAGTCATCTACCATGTAGACATATACATCTGGCAGCCATCCTGAGCTTCTGTAATAATCAATGGAGAGCAACAGGCACAATTCATCTGATGCATCTAAAGTGTGACTGGTGTACCTGAAATAGAGAGGATGTGTAGCTACTACTGCATGCACACGATAGTAGGATTGCTTAGAGTCTCTGTGGAAGGCAGAAGATACCCAAATGAAGGCACGCCCAGTTAATCTTTGGCACTTTTGGCACCACTGAGGCTGCCAGTGACTATATTCTAGTTTGTAAAAACACTCACTGTGAACAACTTTTTTCATGACAGAATGAGACAGATCCTCAATGGATACCAAAAGAATTAGGCAGAGAAGTACTCTTCCTAATGCAGCAATTCTGGATGCTGGGGAGCCCAGGGAGATGGGACCACAGAGCGGGGCCAGGATTCTGAGCTCTGCCTAAACAACATCTGCTACGGTCAGAGGCAGAGTACTGGGACAGAGGGATATGGATCCAAACAAGAATGGCATTTCTTATCTTCTTATTTCCAATGCTAGCCACTCAGTTTGACCATAAAGGTGTTAGTTGATGAAGACAGCCAGGTTTTGAACCAGAAGCCCAGCAGTCAACACTTCTATGTACTTTCTAAGGGGTCAGAAGTATAGTAAGGGCTGCAATTTCCTCAATTCTTATATAAAACAACTACCATCCCTAATTCTATTCTATGTCTGATTTCTGGAAAAATCTCCTTAGAAATGACAAATATGTTACATTGTAAATGGCACCATCTTACAATATGTGGACTTGATTTATTTAAACTCTGTGTGAAAGACTGTACCTATTCCTGGAATCCCTTTCACCAGCTTGTTCTTTTTGGCTGGGTGAAAACAAGTGATTTCTACTGGCACTGATCACAAACAGCTGTTGTTAAATCACAGCCTCTGACTGCTCAAAACTCTCCTATTCAGTTGAAAGTCTCTCATGACTGGCTGCAACACAAACAGCAATATTTTAAATTTTTTTTAAACTTTGAGCAAAACTGTTTTTTCTCTTTCCAGTTTACACAAGAGGGGAAATACTTACATATATGTATGTGTGTGTGTGTGTGTGTATGTAACATCTATTCATCAAATATGTAAGACAGTTTTGGGTATGCATTAGCTCAGAAGGACTAAACTTTCCAGACCAAATTTTCCAGTAGACTGGCTTCTGAGAAATTTGAAAAGCAGGAATGAAAAAAAAAATCAACATTAATAAAATAATAAGAAAACCAGACAACTGCAATCGTGTCCTTGCAATCATACAAAACAGCTAATACTACATTCCCAGTAGACTGAGTTGCAGTATTATTTATAGAAACACATAAAAATGCAAGCACATCATAATATTATACAGCTAAAATCTTGCCATAGAAGTTCATCAATACAAATTTCATAGTTGCATACATGTTTCCTTATTCATATTCCAAACTAATATACTACGGATATTGAAGGACAATTCTGTGCTAAACCTATCCAGAGTGCATTACAATGTATTGTCCAGTGTATTGGAACTTATTTTACCTGTCAGCTGAATCACTCAGTTATTTGGTATGAATATGTATTAGCATCAGAGCAATAGCTAAAAGGTAACTAACAGAACCATAGTAATTCAGTGGTCTACCAGGGACCATTGATTGCACTGCAAAGTATATTCTTCACATTAGAAACCAGGCACATGAAATTCAAATAACTGATGCCATAGATGGAATTTGATATTTATCGTCACTGATGCATGTATTTCAAACATTTTATCTGCGCTCAAATACACACTCCAAATACGATATTCTGCTTCAGCTAAAACAAATGAAAACTATAGAGAACCCCTCAGTGCATACTTGTAACCTGAAAAAAATGATTTTCAGAAGTCTTAACAGTGCCTAAAGTCTGAAAAACCTCTCAGGAACAACCATGGTTTTAGACTCCAGAGCCCACGTCCTCCGTAAGTGCCGAAAATGTCCTTGACTGTGAGTGGGAAAAATACAACAAAACCTGCTCTTTTGTAGTCTAACGGATGGTAGCAAAGTCATTTCACAGTCTTGGAAGAGCAGTGTTAAGTACAAGTGCTATGATTCCTACAGTGGTACAGGAAAAAAGGACATACAATGGAAAGAAGTAAAAGAGATATGGACATACAGTGAAAATAAACCCACATAGAGATGAAGGTAAAGATTTCTTTACCTATAATCAGGCAATTTAGCATGTTGAGTCCTGGAACACAGTTCTGATGCTATGAAAAGGGATAAACCACTACTTTTAGGTAATTTCTGACAGTGTTTCCATGCCATACTTTGTGTTCAACTTACAAGGTCTCTCAGAGATTTTAGAGCATAACAGGAGCACAGAGCAAAGGAAATCAGCAGGGAATTAAGTTTGCTGAAGCTCTTCTGAAGTATCAACTGCTTTTTTCTGTGCCTTGGATAGATGCCATGTATGTAGCATATGCAAGAAACATTTGCATAGTAATTTGTGCTATAAGAAGAAAGGCCCTTCCTGACTAGCTAGAAGCTTCAGGGTTAGGGAAAAGAAAAAGGTGAGGTCAAGACAATGAAAACAAAAGAACGGGTGCCTGGTAAGAGGACAGTCAACATTTCAAAAGCCGCACGCCTCTGAACGCCACCACAGGGACATGAAACTGAGATTCCCCAACTGTTACGCACTTCCCCTGCCAGCTGCCTGGGAAGGCGAACACACTGCCTACCTGGAGTGCTCGCAGAGGCAACATCTGCTGTTTTTAACATACAAGAAAGTATTTCTGGCGGAAGGAACTCATGATTCCTCGGGTGCCAAAACCTTGAGTCCAGAATGTACCCAGGAAAGAAAATAGTACATCCTGGAAGTGTAACAGGATGACCCTCTATCACAAACCTCAGTTGTTCTGACTTCTTTACAGGGATGACAAAGAAATGTGCTGTTCTCAAGCAACAATTCTTCAAGGGACATGAAGGACAGTAGGCAACAGCAGTTCAGATACCTCAGTATCCATAAAGCCTACACAGCAGGGGGACAGCAAGCTGCAATAATCTTAACTCCAAATGACCTTCCAGTTCTGCGCTTTGCAAGGTCCCATGTTCTCAAATTTTCTGACCACTCAAGTCCCTTTTTAGGCAGGTGTGTAAGTCCCAATCGTTCATGCTGTGTACTGGAGCCACCACAGCAGCGAAGGTCTTCATATGCAGGAATTCAGAAGATGGGAGTGAGTCTAGTACTTCAAGGCTTTGATTATGGAAAATGACAACAAATCTCCTCACATGCAGTGATGCAAGCTGGAATGGTTCCTCCCACCTTCAACATTCACAGGGAAGAAGTAGATAAGGTGAACAGGAAGTAGCACCATGTTTCTGACAGCCCGGGAGGGTTCAGTGCCAAACAGCTCAATTTCTGATCAAGCCTGCCTTTACTCTAGTATCAAGAGGCTGATAATGCTATAAAAATCCTTATAACACATTTCAGCTAGGGACAGTTTCATGGTCCTGGTTTACTCACCACATGGACCCTGAAGGCAATGTTTCTGTTACAAGGTTCCTCTAAAAGCCAGTGAACGATCCATCACTAGAATACATGGCTCTTACTTCATGTTTCCTTAGAAGATGAGATGCACCTTTGAAGGCCCTCTAGTTCCCCTCCTGGAAGAATACAGTGCTAGGGTACTATAACAGGTTTTGAATGGGACTATTTTCAAAATTGAAGGAGGGAAAAAAAACGGTTTTATTGTGGTTATCATTGAGCATGTATGTTTTTCAGTAGCTAAGCACCACTGCAGGATGAGTAGAAAACTTACTGAAGAAATAATTTCAACAGGTACCAACAGCTGTGATGATTTTCAACGAAGCATAAGGCTTTATTCTAACACATTTTGCTAGCAGGAGAAATACTTTTTTTGAAGAAAATTTGTCACACTCTGTGGTCTGACAATGTATTCAAGTAGCACTGTGCCCTGTATGAAACTCAGAGAGTAGCTTAGGAGAGGGCCCAACATCATCTTAAATGCAGGTATCATTTAGTCTAAATCCAAAAATGCTTCTGAAGCGCAGCCTTATTAGCAGATCGCTGTCTATGGATACTTTGCTCAGAATCACACATAGCACTGTTCTACCACTTTGAGGACAGTCTCTTCTATGGTAGCCAAAAGCAGAACTCACATTGAAAAATCTCAAAATAACTTCTCTGTGTAGTTATGTGAGACTTTTTTTTAAAAATGATCTTTCAACTCAGGCTTACAGTGATAACAGTACAATAATGATGTTTCCAACAGCGTGCAGCTCTCCCCAAGAGACATTGGAAGATATTTTGTCAAATTAGTTCCTCAACATCACCAAGTCTGGAAAAAAGCACAGATCAGTAGTTGGGCCTGTGCCCTTCTATCCTAGCGGAGGTTGGAATAGTGTTTCTGCTGATAATAGCCTCAATCAGACAGTTCTTACTCCAAAGAAAAGTCTTCCTAAAACTCAAGACAAGTCTTCAATTACACAACCACGTACTATTCTGGCTTTAAGATCCCCAGAACAGACTGGATGGTGTGTCCTGAACGAAGAAGAATGAAACAGTTTTAAGTCATTTTCTGAAACAGGAGTAGAAAAGAATGCTAGCTCTCTACTGAGTTTTTAAAATGAGGTTAACTTTATCTGTAGACAACAGAACACAAAACCACTTAAAATATCTGTTAAGTATTGCATAATTTTTTTTAAAATCTTTCCCCATTCGCTCCACCTTCAGTTGGGGTATGAACTAAAGTCAGGGGAAGTCTTTTTGCTGACGTCAATGGGCTCTGAATTAGGACCTCATTGCTTGCAACCCAGCTTGTGTGCTAAATTAATTCAGAAAGGGGTTTTAATGGCTTCTTTCCCCTAATGATCTCCTGAGCTGTGCACTGACAGACAGAAGAGGGCTTTTTTCCCCCTCTTTTTGGAGGACAGCAAAGCACAGTGTAGCAATAGCAAAAGCTACGCTGTGACCTGCATTTTGCAAGTGGAATTTCCAAAAGACAGAAACTGAAAGCAAATGTGTTACTTTTCAGAGAAAAAATGTTCTCCAAATGTTCTCCAAAACAGAAAAGCACTTACAGAAAGCGATTCCAGTAACAAACAACCTGGATTAGAAACGTATAAGCCATAATAAGAATATGAGCAGACACAGTTTGAAGAAACTGGGCAAGAAGACAGGACCCGTTTCGGAGAACAACTGACATACATACAGCTTTACAGACTGCACTGTAGTTGAGAAATTGTATCTTAACCTCAGTACTTGCAAACAAGCACTTTCAACAGACACACACTCCACCTTGGTGTAAATGAGGCGATAAGGGGTAGGAATACCGCTGTCATTCTATCACTCACTGTCCCCCTGCTCTGGGATCATACAATTAACACAGCTCTGCTGCATAGGGGAATGTTTTATCAGACTAAATAACAATGTTCTCTCTACATGGCAGAGAGAGACTACATTAAACACACATCCATGCATCTATCACCAGCCTGGCCTTCATCATCCAGCATGTGTTTATTCACCCTCTTATCAAAAGTCCAAAAATTGTATCCTCAACTGCATGGGCAAGGAATAAATCTCAAAGGCTGCTTCCCTGAATTCCTTGAAATGGCAGTCGCCACTGTCTGACTGATCATGACTTACAAACCAGCTGATGTGTCCAGAGAGGAAGCAGAGAGAAACAATAAAGGAGAAGCCCGGAAACACATAGCTTTCAATGCCAAATACAGGTTTATGGAGAAATGTAGCTGGACGGCAGTGATCAACTGACCCAAATTTATAGCTAGTGGGTCTCATATCAGTAAAATCCCAATTTCTGTCAATAGGCCTAAACCAGTGATGGTTGATGACCAGAACTTTGCAGTCTGGCAAACTCTCAAGTAACACTCCACATGTAGGGGAAGAGAGAACCCAGCCAACACTGAAGAAAAGGATGTAGGAATAACGGAGGAAAGGATGAAGGGATGAAGGGAAAAGGAACAGTTCTGAACATCTGGGGAAGACACTGATGCTTCAGCATCTGCACTGCCTTTGACATGACACAAGGTAAGGTGAGCTTATATTCACAGATCATGGCAAAATGAAGAAGCCCTAAAGCTCCTCATCACAATCCACATGACACAAAGCCTGAAGGAACAATTCAGTTGAGACATCAGCTCCTTCAGATAAAATGCAGCTTACTCAACTAACCAGAGAGTTTTTTCCCAAACACAGTGAGCAAGGCTTAATCAGGAACATAATGTCATGTGTGAAGGACATTTTGTTAAAAATACACTGCGTGTACCAAAGAACTATTTTTTTCATATGGTGTGACATATAACAGGCACTGAACCAAAACACCACAGAAGTATGTGGCTTATGCTATCTCACTGGACTACCAAACAACATTTAACATCGAGAAAGTATTGCAGATACATAGTAAAGAATCTCTAAATGTTCCTTTACACTATTGCCACAATGATTGCTTTTCTTCCATGTTACCACAGCTGTTAAAAAATCTTAATAGAGAGCTAATAACACAAGTCATCATAAACCATCTTAACCTCATCTGGAAATATGTACGAGCTCTTTTGTTACTCCTTCTTCCCTGCCTTCTAACCAAGATCTCCATATTGAGCCCAGTTTTGCATTTTCTTAGCAGCATAAATTAGAAGCAACTCTATTCAAGTCAATGAAATTACTCCAACATATAAAAGGAATCAGCCATCTGCAAATAACAGAGTCTAACAGGTAATTTTCCACTGACAGCTCTTACCATAAAACAGGTTACAGAGATTACTCTTTTATCTAACACTGAAAGTAAACAATTAATGCAAAATGTACAATGTCTGTAAAGACAGCATGTTCACTACTTGTGCCCTTTATATGTAATTATTTTCATCTTAGTAAGCAGACAGTTAAGTAAGACTACCATCAAGCTGTAGATGGAGCCTATTCATCATGCAGCTGAACATCTCTATTTATTTATGCATTATTTTACCTTTTGTTCCCACCTTGGAAAGCATGTGGAATCTATGAGACATTTTCATGCACCATTTCTTGTGGGAGAATGTCAAGTCACCTTTTATGCCCTCAGGCAAACTTCTCCCACCTGATCTCAATAACTGTCCATATCAAAATTATTTTTCATACCTTGTGTAAGTAGCTGGAGGTTTCGGACTTCTTCTCTCACCTTCAGCTGAAGGACTTGCTGCAGAATGTGCTGTCGCAGGCTTTCCTGGGCAATGCCCATTCGTTCAAGCTTTTTGTCAGTAAGCCTCAGCAAAGCACGGCCTGGATGCAAACGGCAAGAAGAAAAATCACCCAAGGATTTCCATTAATGCAATATTCTCACTCTGACAGGATAATTTGCTGCAGAAAAAATTCTCAGCCCTGAAATACCTCAGTCTGAGAGGTTATTGTTTCATCAGTTAGGTACTTCCTTACTGTCAGAGATCAATGTTCCACTCCTCTCTTTTCTTTTGATTTTCTGTATTGTTTTGGGGCTTTGTGAGACATTTAGGCACCTAAAATAGGTATCTTGTGCCATTTTAGACAACCAATTGCTGTTCTTAAGTGCCAGCAGGTCTCCCACAGGTGGGATATCCCCTGTAAGTCTACAATTGGTCCAGGTGCCTAAATAGACCCTCACCTATTTTCAAGCAACTATATTACTGTCAAGAAACAACCAGTGAAAGTGAATTTTACCAATTCAATCAATTTAAGATATACTGAGGATGAATATTGTTGCATTTCAGATATAGAATCATAGAATAGCTATGTCTATAGTGTATAGATATGCCTATAGTGTAACAGCACCACTTCTCAGGAGGCCCCTGTACTTTGTGGTCCAGCCTTCCAAATCCCTCTCAACAGTAACCTATCACATCAAAACAGAAAAAAGAGCCAGACATTTCCCTTCACACTATCAGTTATATCTAAATCATTCCTGAAAAAGATGTTTGCCCAACTATAAAAAGACATTTGCCCAACTACAAGGAGCCTATGGTCTTTGCAGGCAATCACTCCCAGTCTGTGGTTTCAGCTGAGACATAGAGTTAATTTTCTTCCTAGTAGCTGGTACAGTGTTACGGTTTCGGTTCAGTATGAGAAGAATGTTGATAACACATGGATGTTTTCAGTTTGTTGCTAAGTAGTGTTTAGACTAAGTCAAGGATTTTTCAGCTTCTCATGCCCAGCCAGTGAGAAGGCTGGAGGGGCACAAGAAGCTGGGAGGGGACACAGCCAGGACAGCTGACCCCAACTGACCACAGGGACATTCCAGACCATAGGACGTCATGCTCAGCAACAAACGCTGGGGGAAGAAGAAGGAAGGGGGGACGTTCGCAGTGATGGCGTTTGTCTTCCCAAGTAACCGTTACGTGTGATGGAGCCCTGCTTTCCTGGAGATGGCTGAACACCTGCCGGCCGATGGGAAGTAGTGAATGAATTCCTTGGTTTGCTTTGCTTGCATGCATGGCTTTTGCTTTACCTATTAAACCGTCTTTATCTCAGCCCACAGTTTTTCTCACTTTTACTCTTCCTATTCTCTCCCCCATCCTACCAGGGGGGAGTAAGTGAGCAGCTGTGTGGTCCTTATTTGCCAGCTGGGGTTAAATCACGACATGACTGTAAGCACTTTTTAATTATTAAAAATCCCTTCTTTGATTTCTCAGGCTTTATTCTGAAACCAAAAGAAGATAGCAAAGAGCAAGTTACTCCCTCTGCAACACAGCAGCCTCTGTGCTACCATTACTCTGGCTTTTGGATGAATGGTACAATTTAGCTCATCATAAAGTGTTACTCAACGCAGGAAGATAAGGCCCTTATTCAATCTCTTTCCTTACAAAACAGCAAGGAGTACAGACTTTTTATGATTATTTTAATTAAAAAATTTAAGATAAATGCCAAGAATTTAAAGGGGTGCATAATATTTGCCCCAAACCAAGCAGTTAGTGGTATACCCCTCACTAACTGCTAGATTTCACTCACAAGTGGTTCTGTGAAGTGGTTAGTGGGATCTTGATACAATGCAATGTAAAATACTGGGATATTACCATTAACAAAGCAAGATGTTATTGATCAGATAAAAAATGACAGGGTTCACATATTTTCTGCCCTTCCACGTCTCTCAAGCACTATACACTACAGAGGATGACTTTTTGGTTAGGAAAACTTTCTTTGAAATCATAAACAAGAAGAATTCTATGGGTTAATGTAATAACAAAATATGGAAATCAGTCTCTTACAGATCAATGTCAGCTGTCCAATTCCCCTGGTGATACAGATAGTAATAATGACTTCAATTTTTATATCGTCTTATCACACTAAAACATCTTAAAGCAATTTATAAAGGAAGTACAGCAGTCCAAGAGTATGGTCTGTAATGTCAATCTAGCAACTGAAAGCAAACAAAAAATAAACAAATCATCAGTTTAGAGAGTGCCAACATGCATGTCATCTTAGGGCAAGGAGTCAGCAACAGTAATATGAAAGGACAGACAGAGGCCATGCCTCTCATCCAGTGCCCTCCGCCTCTTTTTGGCCATGGATGTAGTCATTACTCTTTGATTCCTCTGGGCAACTCTTTATTTCATATTCAAATCGGTTTTCTACCCCAGACACTGCCTTTGGAAGTTGAGTGTGCACAAAACAGAGGGGTCTCTTTTCAATTCCTGGCATGCAAGTTCCTCTGCAGCTTAGGCTCAAAGCACAATGCCATTGGAAAAAATGCTTTGACGCATACTATCTGCAGCAGCTTGCACAAGTTGCCTTTAATTAACTCTTTCTTGCACCAAATCCAACGTGACATGTTGAGGCAGTGATGAGGCGGGAAGGCAAACATCCAAATGTGGCATTTCAAGAATGCAGTAAGTGACCTGAACTAAGAAAATTCAGTCTTCCCCATACTTTCTTCCCCCTCAACACTCAGAATAACAACATCCAAGTCAGAACTGGAGTAATTTTTTATTCTGGTACTAAGTCATGCCTTTGAAAAGATATCACTAATGCCTAAATCAGTCTCCAAAGCCACTTAGTTACTAAGGCCAAGGTCTTGACAATGATTTTGGATGCTTCACTGTCTTGCTTCCTGTGCTGTACATATCTGAAAGAGTTATCATTTGGTGCTAAGACCTCTGTAAGGTTTATTGAACATTGAAACCAGCTGTCTGGAGAGGTTGTGGAGTCTCTGTCTTTGGAAGCATTCAAAACCTGACTAACAAGGTCCTGAGCAATTTGCTGTAGTTGCCCCTGCTTTGAGTAAGGGGCTGGACTAGATGATCACCAGAGGTGCCTACCAACATCAGCTGTTCTGTGATTCTATGAAAGATAAAGATCTATTTTCTTTGAAAAAGAGAAGATTAATGAAGGAAATTAATAAGCATATACAAAAGATGGTCATTTTGGCAAGAATCATGGTTAAAACAGAGAGAGAGCTATACAGTAAAAATTGGGGATAGATTTTTAATTTTCAGAGAGTGCTGGATAGAATATATTATCAAGAGCAGAACATGTAACAAATGGAACATTTTCTAAGAGTGTACACTGACCTTTGCTAGGACACAAGTAAAGGAACTTTACCTACATCTCAGGAAAATTTCCCAATGCTACAGAACTGGTGCTACCTCTTAGATGTAGTGGCTACATGCATAGAAGAGACCAGGATAATTTTTTCAAAAGCACCTTGACCAACAGAACCATAAAGATCGCAGTCTCAAACACCTACACCTTGGCTCTAGCTAACTGCAAGGCTGGAAACCAAATGCTTTAAAAAAAACCACAACTCCCTCAGTATCTGTACGCATCTTTTAGCACCTAAACCCCAGCCCTCTCATACTCAGGACAGATCAGCCGTGGAATGTTCTGAGACACCCTGAGGGCAGACACAGAATATGAAATACTTTCCAGCTTAATAATGGATTGATGGCCTAATTTTTTCTAATATGACTTAGCTGCTGCAGATCTCATTTGATCAAGCCGGGATTAGATGAAAATTTGAATGGAGGGAGAAACATTGCACGCCACAGAACATTAATATGAGTATAAGCATTGGTCCAGTGAGGTTGGCACTGGCCCTAGAGCAAGGAACGTGGCACAGTCTGCTGTACCTAATCAGAAATGCTCGTACCTCCCTGGACCGGTATAGCCTACTGCTCTTCTCCCCAAGTCTGTGAAGCTGCACCAACTGCCAGTTCACAGACATCTAGAGGGACACCAGTGAGAAGCCTTGAAAGTACACTTGTAATGGAGGTGAATGAATAGGTAAGAAAGGACTTAATAAACATGTAGAAAGAACTGAAGAAATACAAGGAAATGAAAGCAGATAGTCAGTAAAAGGCTGGTCTCACACAAAACCCTGAAGAAAATTATGACTAATTTAAAGTTGATGACAATGATAAACCACTAGTGGGAAAAAATGATGTGTGTGAAATATGGCCAACAAAGGTGATCTTGTCTCCTGAGTACAATGTGATAGGTACACCTGAATACCAAGAGAAGATACTCAGTTTACTTACCATGGGACACAGAATCTAGGAAAGAAAGAACAGGGCGGAGAACACAAGGACATTAAAAAAAGGTCTAATGCCAGACCAACAGCTCACCTCACCCTGTGTTCAGAGTGGCAGTAAGAGATATTTTTCGGAGGGCTACTTTCTGAAATCATTCCCTTTGTATTGTGCCAGCATCTGGAACTGTTATACTAGGGTTATTAGAATGCATTTTTAGCACCTACTTATTGTCCTGATACCCATAAATTTGTCTTTTTAGTCTTCCTGATACTGTCTGCCTCTGCAGCCTCCTGGGGTAGCAAATTCCAGAATCTCACTGCCCATTTTGTCTGTTTTATATTGATTTCTTACTAAGTGCTTCAAGTGTTCTCTAGTTCTTGCATTGCAGTATTTCGTTAACAGTTCAACATTCAGCTTATCTATTGCTTCCATGATTTCTAAACTTCAGTCATATGCCTTTTGATCATATTTCTGGATGGATCCAGCTGACAAACCTAGAAAAACAGGAACATGGGATTCATCAAGCCCCTAAATTATGCAAGATGAAAACTTCTTCAAGTTTATACTAAAATGCTGCAAACACCATTTTAAACTGTTGTTGACACAACAGGATATTCTTACTTAATTGATAACAATGTGCTTCTCTAGTTTTGGTGTAGAACAATTTCAAACATATTGCTTTTGTATTTACCTCTTTAGTTGCAGAAACATATTCATAATTCTAGTTCACTGGGTTTTCCTACTTGAAATGGTCTGGTCACAGCTTTGCTCTTGCTTATATAGGCTGATTGTTAGGTTCTCTTCATTTTGGTGGTTAAAAAGCAAGCCTCCTAGGACTTACCAAATAAGAAATTTCCATGACAGAGACACAGACATTAATATCGTTGTTCAAGTGCTGGTGAGACACAAGCATAAAATTTTCATCATATACTCGGGAAAGAAGAATTCAAACAAGAATAAGCAGAGAGAGAGGCTATGACTTCATAGTGAAGAATGGTGAAATTATGAGAGGAGGCGAGAAAAAGAATAGCCACCTACAGAACGAAAAGGGCCTCATGATGGCAGTGGAGGGAGATGAACATCAGGCAAAGAGAAGAACTATTAAAGTAAAGAACTAAGTTGAAGAGAGAACAAATGGATATGAATACATTTGAGGACGCTGGGTTCAGAAACATCTTGTAAAAGAAGAAGCACAAACCAGAAATCAATCAAATTTTAAGAGCAAACTTGATATGACTTCATGACACTGTTCTTGATAACCCATCAGATCTTCTACAGTTCTAGATTTTCTGCTTTCCACATGAGAATCTAAAAGCACATCTCTCCTTCTCGTGCCAGTCTCATCACTAGTCAACCAGACACATCAGCCACTTTGTCATCAATGCCTTGTGGCAAATCTATAGCTTTTCTTGCAAAAGCAGTTAGATCTGGCTCGTCTTACTAATTATTTTAGCCCTGAGACTGGTGCAGACTCTAGGTAAACCGCAGCTTGCACTACCACCCTCTTCGCCCCACTTCAGGTATCTAATATCTCACTAATCAGGGAAGACTCACTTGCTTCAAAAGTAAAAATGGATTCATTTTTCATCAGACTTACCATAGCAGCAAACGCTTTTTGATCTACCTACTGGCATAATGGCAGGTGCCAGCCTAGGTGAAGGAGAATTAGCTCCGAAAATTGCTATTGGTAGCTGCCTGGTACTTCTGACATGATGAACAACTCTTAACTGGGGACCAGCTTAGACAGATAGGAGACACAAGGGATACTGATATGGAAATAAAACAGAGGGAACAATAGTTTCTAATGATACGGACCAGAAGGAGCAAAGAAGACTATTTAACCTTGATGAATATCAGAGATCTCCAACTGAGGAAGTTCTCCAACATCAGAGCCAGTATTCTTGTGCTTTCTCATCCTGTTAACAAATGCAGCAAATCTCCATGGAGCTGTATGAATTACTTTCTGGTCAGTCACAGGAATGGGAGAGGCCCATGTCTCCAGTATGGCTCCAATGGAAGTGCAGGAAAGCACAGGAAGGCATTTGCTGATGTATCAAACCAGCTGTGGACATGCCTTTATTTGTTAGCACCATCAAAGAAGAATAAGATGACTTTCTGGCTCTTTCTCATTCATTATTTGCTGGATCGGGATAAGACCAGCTCTACAGTAAAGTTTCTCAAAGAAAACACTATCATACTGGTCAATTACTATCTGATCAAACTCACAGAAGCAGCTATGTAAACAAAGGCACTTTCTGAATATTATCTGCATCCTTTGTCTTCACATCATGTCTGTTTATAGTTCTGACAAGAGGAATTGATGACTACTGTTACTGCTGCCAATAAATCTACAATAAAACCAGTTTATTTCCACAAAACCCCTCTCAGGTTGCAGTTCTCTTGCACCTTTCTGCCCTTCCTCCGCACTTCTGAACCACAAGTATGAACAGTGTATGAAAGAAAAGTAACTCAACACAATCTTTAACTTATCTGCATTTTCAAATACAAAATTAGCAGCAACCAAGACATGACTTTGTTTCTAAATTTGTCTGTTTCTGACAAACTTATTAAGTGGTCAATAATGTATCTGTGAAGTTATTTAACTCAGATTACTTCAACTGGCATAATTTCATCTCACCTTAGCACTGCCTTTCCCAATTCCCTCTGTATTCCATCAAACAATGCTGTCATATCCTGTTATTTTAATTCTGACACAGTCCTCTGAGCTATATATCTCCTGCTGGACAATGGTCTCAGAAAATGCACCAAGTTAGGAGATGTCTTTCTGGCACTCAGTTTTTCCCTGGCTCTTCCCAAGGACCTCTCCCAGCTAACTACCCCCAGCTGCTTCTCCCCAGCCACCACTACTTTTGGGGCTCCTACATCCTGCTGCACAGGCTCAAGCATGTCCATCTGCTCAGTAACAATGATGTTCGATTCATGCTATTGAAAGAAAACAACAAACCTGCAGTAATGGTGAAGTCATGTAAAAATACTTAAAGAAAGTTAACAGAGCATGGATCTTGAATATTCATTTAGGGACTGCATTTTAAAAGTACCCTTACTCTCTCCCTGGTAGATACTTTCTTCCAGCAAAGCAGCTCATCAACATCCAGGTATCTTGAAAAGTCATGCTAAAGACAAATATCTGACTCCACAAGTGAGAGTCTCCTGAGTCCCAACTCCTCCCACAAATAAAGCAAGCAATTCCTGCTCCTTGACTCATCCACACATTTTCAAGGAAGTATTTAATTGTATACTTTAATTGTGTGGGAGCACCACACATCCTTATATCATAGAATCATAGAACTGTTTAGGTTGGAAAAGACCTTTAAGATCATTGAGTCCAACCATAAACCTAACACTGCCAAGTCCACCACTAAACCATGTCACTAAGTGCCACATCTACATGTCTTCTAAATACCTCCAGGGATGGTGACTCTACCACTTCCCTGGGCAGCCTGTTCCAATACCTGACAACCCTTTCAGTAAAGAATTTTTTCCTTATATCCAATCTAAACCTCCCTTGGAACAACTTGAGGCTGTTTCCTCTCGTCCTATCACTAGTTACTTGATCGAAGAGACCGACACCCACCTCACTACAACCTCCTTTCAGGTAGTTGTAGAGAGCAATAAGGTCTCCCCTCAGCCTCCTTTTCTCCAGACTAAACAGCCCCAGTTCCCTCAGCCACTCCTCATCAGACTTGTGCTCCAGGCCCCTCACCAACTTGGTTGCCCTTCTCTGGACACGCTCCAGCACCTCCATGTCTTTCCCATAGTGAGGGGCCCAAAACTGAACACAGCACTCGAGGTGCGGCCTCACCAGTGCCCAGTACAGGGGAACAACCACCTCCCTGCTCCTGCTGGCCACACTATTTCTGATGCAGGCCAGGATGCCGTTGGCCGCCTTGCCCACCTGGGCACACTGCTGGCTCATATTCAGCCGGCTGTCCACCAGCACACCCAGGTCCTTTTCTGCCGGGCAGCTTTCCAGCCACTCTTCCCCAAGCCTGTAGCGCTGCATGGGGTTGCTGTGACCCAAGTGCAGGACCCGGCACTTGGCCTTGTTGAACTTCGTACAGTTGGCCTCAGCCCATCGATCCAGCCTGTCCAGATCTCTCTGTAGAGCCTTCCTACCCTCAAGCAGATCGACCCTGCCTCCCAACTTGGTGTCGTCTGCAAACTCGCTGAGGGTGCACTTGATCCCCTTGTCCAGATCATTGATAAAGATATTAAACAGAACTGTTACAGATAAGTAACAGCCTTAGTTATCAAATTTTGAATTAATTACTCCAGTGTCTAATTATTTACAGATATATTCCAAAATAACTTTATTCTAAGACAATATTGGTTCTATCCAGAGAAGGGAAGGGGTTAAAGAGAAATTGTGCATCATGATTACTGGAAGTGGTTCAGTAAGTAATTTACTGTACTGATGGGAACTATATTGATTCCTTACAAGTCTTGAGTAAAAGACTGTTAGACAGTCCTGTTTTTCAGCTGAATGTATTCAGGACCTGATGATTTTAATAGGAGGAAATAGTAATAACTTGAATTCCCCTCTGAAATATAAATTCAGGCACAAATCATATTACACCACTTTTCAAATGTACCGTAAAATGTGAGACAACCATTTTTAGTGCTCTCAGGAAGGACCTGATAGGACCCACGAAGTAAATTAAGGATAAATGTAAACCTTTAGCAGGCAGTTTATAAATCCACATTGCTTGTTGTATATACATTTGTCAACCTACTTCCTGGCCATACAAAATTATATATTATCTACAGCTATATATAAAGATATAAAGACATATGGATATGGACTTCTATGATATTACACATCGTATTTTTTAAGAAACAAAATCCAGGACTATTGTTTGCTGGTATCTGTGTACTAGATTTATGGTTCCCCTATTCAAATAAACAGCCTCAGGGTCTTTTTTGTTTGTGATGGAGTGAGTGATTTTGCCCACCATCAGCAGGACATGCAGTTCTTCAATTCCTAGTTAATCTAATGTCACTCAATGTGCAACCCATTATGCATTACATATCCCATTTCTTTATTAATTAAAAAAAAAACACCACATTAGGTCATGCCTGCTGGCAAAACTCCTGTTAATTTATTCAGGAGTAAACACACATTCATATATTATAATGCACAGCTTCTACACAGAACATATTAGGAAAGGGAAAGACAATTTGGAAAGCATTAGAATCAACTGAACTCTTTACAGCAAACTCAAACAAGAGCCCTTCCTGTAAATTCTAATAGTGGACCTTACAAAAATCAGTTTTTTTCCAGAAAAAAAGGATCATTTATTACCACAAGAAAAAGAACCACACACACATGCACACAAAAAAACCAACACTCATTCCTGAAGTGCCCAACCCAACTGGAATTAGGAAATCCTTGAAATCACACAGAAGACTTGTCTTACCTTCTGACATTTCTAAAGCAAAAGGGGTTCTGCAGTTCTGCCTAGAAAGAGAACTGGTGTGTGCATCCGGCAAAGGGGGCAAGCCCCGTGAAGTACACATGTGAATTCAAAAATTCTGCCATTTAATTAAGTGAGGAAGAACACCTGCTCCCATCATAGACAAATGTACCCACTGAGCTCTTTGAACTGCACTAGTATGAAACACTCACGTGGCTGAAGACCAGGCTCTGGGAGCCTGCCTCCCCCATCCAAGGGACAGAAATTGTCAGTAAATATTGCTGCTTGCTCTAATTTGCTACTAATCAATCCAATCAATAACCCAAAGGTGCTACACCGCAAAATACACATGAAGGACACAATTCTTCAGTATGCAATACATGGAAGGAGGAGGAAAGACAATCCATTTATATGCAATATCTTTTATGTTTTCATAATGCCTCGGAAGGCAATCTTGGGGGCCAGCTCACTCATTCTGCAATGCTGGGGAAAGCCGTCCCTTCTTCTTAATTACTCTAATCACCATACAGCATTCAGGCAAAAACCTACACAAAGTAGTAGTATATGGAACATGTTTAATTCATTTTCTGAGTTTCTCTTAATGCCAAACTTGTGGGAAGCAAGGAGGACCTACACAATGTGACCAGACAGCTTACTGTACCGCATTATGAAAGCTCTGTGGGCCATCATAGGTTCCAGTGGACCAGAATTTGAGAACTTACATTTTCTGGTAAGATTTTCCAATCAGTGCTTTGTTAAAAAAAGAAAGAGCAAAATTAATATTTTATTAAATATTAAAATAAGCTTTCATATGCCAGTGCTGAGGTACATACAGCATTTCCCAATCTGTACCCCTAGCTCACTCCTGCTCCACATTGTTATCTCCAAGCAGCTTTCAGTGGTGCCTTCTTCCATGCCTGTACCAGCTTTACTCTTCATTTTTTAATAAAAAATGAAATTGAGAAAGGTTTTGTGTTAATATTCATGATGTTAATAATTCATGTTAATAGAAATGGAAAATTAAAAGCACAATGCTCATAGGTTAAGCACCGTAGACTGCTTCAACTCTCCTAACCTGAAGGAAGAATCAGCCACACTTCTCCTGATGCACTTTTTTGCATTACCATTTCTCTTTAGAGGCTTTAACTAGAAGCCTGGCTGTCCTGGTTTTGGCTGGGATAGAGTTAATTTTCTTCCTAGTAGCTGGTACAGTGTTATGGTTTGGGTTCAGTAGGAGAAGAATGTTGATAACACATGGATCTTTTCAGTTTGTTGCTAAGTAATGTTTAGACTAAGTCAAGGATTTTCAGCTTCTCATGCCCAGCCAGCAAGAAAGCTGGAGGGGCACAAGAAGTTGGGAGGGGACACAGCCAGGGCACCTGACCCAAACTGGTTAAAGGGGTATTCCATACCGTGTGATGTCATGTCTAGTATATTAAATGGGGGGAGTGGGGCTGGGAGGGTTCACTGCTCAGGAACTAACTGGGCATCGTTCGGCAGGTGGTGAGCAATTGCATTGTGCATCACTTGTTTTGTATATTCCGATCCTTTTATTAGTATTATTGTCATTTTATTATTGTTGTTATTATCATTATTAGCTTCTTCCTTTCTGCTCTACTAAACTGTTCTTATCTCAACCCATGAGTTTTACTTAATTTTTTTTTTTCCCGATTCTCTCCCCACATCCCAATGAGTGGGGGGGAGTGAGCAAGCGGCTGCGTGGTGCTTAGTTGCTGGCTGGGGTTAAACCACAACACTGGCACCTGTCAAGCTGCACACACCACCTCTGATGGGCCCTTTCCTTACAGTTTATGCTGCCCATTTTATAACTTAGGGGAAGATAATTTTCCTATTGGAAGAGTTACCTCTACTCAATTACACGCACAGTCTTACCGATACAGACACTAATCTGTTGCTACATTGCTGGTTCAGTAGTACAAGAAACTTTGCAGAGCTCCTTTGCATTTATTCCAGCCTTTATTACTGTAGCTGTGAGGAGAATCAGGACATAAGGATTTTATTCTGCTGGCCCGTTCCTCCTACTTAATACTTACACTTGACCTGTAGAAGACTGTGAGTCCACAGTCATTTTGGATCAGAAATAAAAGATAACTAAGCAATGACCTATTGTACCTAATTTGTAAGCAACTCGTCCCTGTAACAGAATCCAGACCTTATTTTTTGAAATTCCACCTCCTGTACCTCATGCATTTGACTCAGCAAGACATTCCACCATGCATATAGCAGCAGGACCAATAATAATAATAATAGTATAACACTAACATACAGGAGCCTTACCAGGGGCTGCAGCCTTGCACTGTGGTCCAAATGGAACATGCAGCCCAGACCCCTGCCCTGGCTTTGGGTCTCACTCTCCCAAGGAAAAATAAAAGCTCATTTTTTCTCTGCAAGGTGCATGAAGGCAGGAAGATGTTGTGTGACCTTTTTTATAAAAATAACTACTACAGCTAGCAGCAAGGGAGCTCTCCCAAAAAGAGGGAGATGCCTCATCTCCAAACTCCCAGGGGAATGTGCTGAAGCCCACCTCCTCCTCCAAGCCAGGGGCCCCAAGACTCCCAAGGAAAGGCTGCACTGATCTTGCTGCAATGCACTCAGGAACCTGTACATGAGATGCAAGGGCACAAACCTCTGCCAACTCCCAGCCTGCTTCCAAGACCAGACACAGAGAACCCACTCCAGAGTGTCCCAGCAGCGGCAGTGGCATTACACGGCCCTCCGTTCTGTGCATCCCAGGGAAAGCACCAACTGCCCAGGCAGGTGGTTAGCTTGGAGACAGGATTTGAAATCCCTCAGGCTGAGGGGGAAGCCAGACTTACTTTCCCTTCTGCTCTTCTGCTCAGATTGGGACAATTTGGGGCACGCATAAGGAAGCAACTCCAGGTATTGAGGTAAATTCATGGCTAAAATAAAAAGGGAAATAGGATGTTCAGGCACCTCCAGGCTTTTTCAGCAACCACACAAGGAACTGTTCTGGATGATAATCCAGGAGTTCAGTTGCAATCCAGATTATTGCACCTAGGTCCTGCATTAGCTGTAACGGGATATGTGCGTGTCGCTCACTCTCTGGCTGCTCAGCAGCAGATGCCTAGAAGGGAGCTTGGGAGCAAATCAAGAATATAACAACACCTTCCCAAAATACTCTCTCAGCCTCCAAAAGCTTGTAGTTTAGGGACTAATTAACAACAATAAGTAGGCTAATTTGAGCTACAGCTGAGCCTAAGGTCAGTGGATGGCTTCCAGTGACTACAGCAATAGTTAGAGCTGCTTGTGAGAGGAACCTCACCAACATCTTAAAATGGCAGAAAAATTCTCCCATTCCCAATGTGATTTGATCTAGCAGGAAGGGGCAAAACAAGAAACAAGTGCTGCACGGTAAACCGGAAGTAATTAAAATGAGAAATGAGTTCAATAATGAGGCTAATTCACAATCGGAGCCACCTAGCAGTGAAACAGGTGATTCTCAGGTCCTTGTGGCCTTCAAATGAAGTTTTTGGAAGAGACAGTTCAGAGGAGCTCAGATTATTGGGGTCTGCACAAGAGGGAGGCAGCAGTACTGGGCGGCTGTTTACCTCTGCATGAGATCCAGCATTCCAAAAGGCCTTGGAAGAAAGTGTGGGAAAGAGTAAGAGGAAGAAAAAGAAATGCATGTAAACCAAACAAGTACTAGTAAACTCCCAAACCTCAGGAAATAGGGGGTTTTTTGCTTTATATTATATTGTCTTTCTGATAGCTTCAGTGGATTTTCTTACCACTATAAATTTTTTCTCTTTCAGAGAGTCTGCATCACTTCAGAACAGCAAACGTTAAAACACTGTATTATGTATGAATCTTCAGTTACACCTTGTTTTTAAGGAAGAGTACATGGAGAGGACACATTTGAACACATCACATGATCCACCTTTAAGTCTTTTTGTTAAAAAGGCACTGAGTTGAATAGACACTAATCAACCAATAAAATCAGATTAAAGAAAAAGCAACAACTGTGGCTAGTGAATGTACTATAAGTCTTATCAACAATTTGCATATAATAATTTATACAGAGGAAGAAGACTGGAAACTATCATCACAGAAATTTCCTATGGTAATACTGAAGACTAGCTCTTTAAGCAGACCAAAAGAGCAGATGTTTAAAAAAAAAAAGCACAGTGCTTTTAGTTACAGAATATGCATTAGGTATCAGTGACACACTGTTTAAGTCTAGGGCCAGATACTTTTCCGGTGCAATGAGTGACTATCCTGACAGGTTCAATGAAGATGCATCCAATCATGGCAAAGCTCAGACACAAATACACAAAATAATTTTTCCACTGGTTTATACATATACAGAACAAAGAAAATAAATACCTCATTTTCAGCGTGGCAAACCTTCCCTAAACCACAAGAGTCTAGAGAATGTTTTCTGAGTACTAACACTGAGCCACAAATTCAATCCTTAGTCAAGTACTAAATTGTTTACCTTCATCTCCATTCATTAGCTTGCACTCAGTCTTCAATACATAAGCCAAATCATTTTAGGGTTAGTTTCCAATGTAGTTTTGGTTATGCATGAAATACAATTTCTTGTTTCTACATAATAAATAAACATTTAGGCTTAACACTCTCCCCTGAGTTGTAGATGCGTGTCTTGTGAAACTCCAGCAAGTAACAATATTCACATAGCAAGATCTGAATAGCAGCAACAGAAACCCAAAAAGCAACAACAGATACTAAGAAATTATTTACTTCATCTTCCAGTGTATAGTTAAAATTCTAAAACAAATATCCTGCTCTGTTAATACTCTTTGCTCAATTCACTTATAATATAATGTTGTCCTTTGAGTCCTCTTTGTGATACACATTGTGCTTGGTTTTCCTCACCACTGTTTTTGTGTTTTCTTCCTACTGGAACAACTTATTTTCTGCAGTTTCCTCAGACTGCAAAGCTTCCCTGGTTAAGGAATATGTTCTGCACCATGTGAGCACTGACAGTGTGAAATCCTGTCAATACCCCAGAAGTAAATCAGCTGGATGGTAAGTAGGATCACAGCTGTCTATAGATTGCAGTATCAACTACAAATCCTTTGGCACAGTTGCATAAGAAGCTGATCTAAATCAAGTTATTTCTAGCCTGCTCCCAAGCAATTTTCCGATGACCTTTGAAGATGTGCAGGCCAAGATTCTTTCTGCAACATTCAGTGAGCCACGGGCACTCCCAGTCATGTCCTCAAGACCTTTTATCTGCTCTCAGCAGCCAGGTGCTGCTTAAATGATAAGGAGGAGATCACATAAGGTCCATTCATAGTGGTGTAGGAAACATTTTTGTTATTCCGCTAGCAAGAAAAGGACCTGGGGTCCTGGTGGATACCAAGTTGAACATAAGCCAGCAATGTGCTCTTGCAGCAAAGGTGGCCAACAGCCTCCTGGGCTGCAGTAGGACAGAGCGTTTCCAACAGGTCAAGGGAGGTGATCCTTCCCCTATACTTGACCCTGGTGAGGCCACATCTGGAGTACTGTGTCCAGTTCTGGGATGCTCAGTACAAGAGAGACATGGACATACTGGAGCAAGTCCAGCAAAGAGCCATGAAGATGACTAATGGATTGGAGCATCTGTCAGATAAGGAAAGGCTGAGAGAGCTGAGACTGCTCAGCCAGGAGAAGAGAAGTCTCAGGGGAGAGCTTTTCAACGTGTGCAAATACCTGTTGGGAGGAGTAAAGAGACAACTGCCACAAACCGAAACACAGGAAGTTCCATTTAAACCTAAAGAACTTTTTTATTATGCGTGTGCTTGAACGCCAGAACATACGTTTAGAAAAGTTGCGGCGTTTCCATTCTTGGAGATACTCCAAGCTGACGGGACACAGCCCCGGACAGCCTGCTCTAGCTGGCACTGCTTTGAGCACGCGTTTGGATGAGATGACCTCCAGAGCTGCCTTCCAACCTCAATGACTCTCTGATTCTATTCCATGAAGGTACAGAGTAGCAAATCTGGCTGCCTGAACTTCAATAGAGTTAGCAAGGCCACAATTAGCAGCTACTGAATACAAAAGTCTTCCATAATTTGTGTATCAATATATTTGATTGAAATGTGCAAACCAAGGAGACAGGTGAAAAAATACCTAGCTACTTGGAACCTCCCTCAAAATTGTTCATATACTAGTGTACACCCCTGTGGGGGGTTGACCCTGGCTGGATGCCAGGTGCCCACCAAAGCCGTTCTGTCACTCCCCCCTCCTCAGCTGGACAGGGGAGAGAAAATATAACAAAGGGCTCGTGGGTCGAGATAAGGACAGGGAGCGATCACTCACCAATTACCATCACGGGCAAAACAGACTCAACTTGGGGGAAATTAACTCAATTTATTACAAATCAACCAGAGTGGGGTAATGAGAAATAAGACCAAATCTCAGAACACCTTCCCTCCAACCCTCCCTTCTTCCCGGGCACAACTTCACTCCTGGATTCTCTATCTCCCCCCCCGCAGCGGCGCAGGGGGACAGGGAATGGGGTTTACGGTCAGTTCATCACATGTTATTTCTGCCACTTCATCCTCCTCAGGGGCAGGACTCCTCACACTCTTCCCCTGTTCCAGCGTGGGGTCCCTCCCACAGGAGACAGTCCTCCATGAACTTCTCCAACGTGGGTCCTTCCCACGGGCTGCAGTTCTTCACGAACTGCTCCGGTGTGGGTCCTTTCCATGGGCTGCAGTCCTTCAGGAGCATACTGCTTCAGCGTGGGTCTCCCACGGGGTCACAAGTCCTGCCAGAAAACCTGCCCCGTGGGCTCCTGTCTCCACAGCTCCGCAGGTCCTGCCAGGAGCCTGCTCCAGCGCGGGCTTCCCACAGGGTCACAGCCTCCTTTGGGCACCCACCTGCTCTGGCGTGGGGTCCTCCACGGGCTGCAGGTGGATATCTGCTCCACTGTGGACCTCCCTGGGCTGCAGGGGGACAGCCTGCCTCACCATGGTCTTCCCCACGGGCTGCAGGGAATCTCTGCTCCAGCGCCTGGAGCACCTCCTCCACCTCCTTCTTCACTGACCTTGCTGACGCAGGGTTGTTTCTCTTACATGTTCTCACTCCTCTCTCTGGCTGCTGTTTCTGTCTGTCCCACAACTTTTTTTCCTTCTTAAAAATGTTATCACAGAGGCATTACCACTACTGTTGATGGGCTCGGCGTTGGCTGGCGGCGGGTCCGTCTTAGAGCCAGCTGGTATGGGCTCTCTCGAACACAGGGGAAGCTTCCAGCAGCTTCTTACAGAAGCCACCCCTGTAACACTCCCCCCACTATCAAAACCTTGCCACACAAAGCCAATACAACCACCTGCAGTATCCCTCAGTAGGAGCATCCAGACATTCGATTTCTCTAAAGGAAATGCTATAACTAGCAAGGTTAGAAAGGCAGAAGGATGGGGGCTAGTAAGCATATAAACCATGGTTTTTTCAGCCCTTTGAAGCTCACCTGATGTCACACGCTCTGAAAACAAGGCTGCGGCTGGTTCCAGGAATCTGCATTCTCCACCGCGGTTCATTCCAGTAAATTAACCAGTGCCACTGTTGTCCAGGCACTGGAACTCAGTCGTTTCTACTATGAAATCACCCCAATGGTTCCTGGGATGATTCTGGTCTGGGCCGCTTAACACTTCCCCAGAAATATCCAGGTATGGTTCAGGAACGAGCAGAGACTGGGGGTTGTTCCCCATAGATGGTGCAAACACGGCCATCCTGTCCTGAAGAGTAAAAGCACTTAGCAGCATGGGCAAAAGCCACTCCTTACTAATTAGCCTCAATGCCAAAAGATGTTTGAGGCAACACCACTGACATCAACACGGCAACATTACAGAGCCAAAAGTTCTGTTGGCAAAACCCAACCAGCTCTACTAACATAGTACCTCTGCTGCATAAGGGTCTGTTCAATCTTAAAAAATAAGAGGACTTCCAGGATTCATTATCTCTTCCTGAAAAGTAAAAGCGTAAAGCTAGTTTCTCAGAAATCAGAGATTCAGAGGTGAGACAAAATTATTTCCTCCCTTGTGAATTCTATGTGTCCATTGGCACAATTCAGAGCAGTTGGAAAGGATTTCCTCCGCTGCTCCTTACCTGTTCTTAAACTATTAAATAACTTGGTTCTCTCAACAGTGGAAATGAGGAAAAGCAATGTGAAAGATATGTTTCGTTAAGTTTTTAATGACTATGGCAATTTTATTTAGATTTAATTTTCACTTCTAGGCATTTGAAGGATTCTGCTGTTTTCAGATCTGCCTCAGCTCTTATTTGTGCCACATGAGAAAGGTGTTCCAACATTTCCATACACTGGAAATGAGGAGAAAGAAAAGAGGTGTAAATGAGTGGGATACTGTGTTTGAGGAAAGCAACAACACGTTCCTTCAAGGAATGCTGTTTCTGTGAAGTCCTGTAAGAGACAACGTGTGAAAAAGAGCCCAAAAAGCAGTAATCTCAAGTCCAATTTTGGATTACTTCTGATGGGCAACATGCTGCATATCACATTGCACAAGTCAGAAGAGCTGTCAAGGATTTTTACACATATATTCTGCCTGATTCACAGGGACCATTAATTATAGTTGTAGGGTATATCTGTCTCAGTTCACTTGCATTTCTTGGGCACACCCTTATTGTGTTCTGCAATCCTGACCTCTAAGACAGCACTGCTTCTGAAGCACTGTCAGGTCACACAGAAAAAATGCTAAAGAATATTGGTCTCCTCCCACCTTCAAGTACACTTAGACTGCTAGCCCAGACTCCCCAGGAACAGCTTTAAAGCAAGGGCAATAAGAGCATCTGAGAAAGAAAGGAAGACTGACAAAAGTCTGATACTTCTAAAGATAGTTACCAGGTTTTGATCTTTACCCAAGTACAAGAATTAATGGGATAAGATATCATTCCAGACCTGGGATAAACATGATAACACCACATGACAAAAGTAAATCACCTTCCTACAACCCTGCAGACTGAACACTTTCTGCGAACTAACTTCTGCAGCATGGGAAAGCACCTGCTTGTTGCAAGCCAGGAGCCTCTGCTGTTGCAGAGTGGCCGAGTAGTAGCAGAACTGCTATGGGACTGCTGTAACAAAAGCATGCACGGGTATCAAGAAAACTACTCTGCTGCCTCAAAGGTGGTCAATACGAAGACGGTTACTAATGGTTTGTACTGTTACGGTTCCTGAATGGTACAAAACTGTTAATAAGAAACATTCTTATTGCCACTTCCCACTCTAAGTTTTGAGATTCACCTTAGATATTTTCATTAGGCTTTAAAGCACCGTACTGACCACTGTAAAAGGTTTACCTGGAGAGGTGATGGAAGAGGTTGAAAGAACCATAATGCCAGGATTTTAGAAAGGTCCTGACTTACGCCCACAGGCATGCTGACAACAGGAACATTTGCATCTACAGGCAGAGGAGCATCCCCTGAGATGAGTCCTGACTTGCGGCATTTTGGAATTGCCAGCCATTCAATGCACTCCCCAAACTTGCAAAACCTTTCACTAAACACTTGCCTAGAAAAGAGAATCAATTCAAGTCTGCCTGAAGAAGTCCCAGAATGACTGGGGGAAATGGCTTTTAGCAAGCTGAGTATAGATCAGCACCCAGCTAACCAGGCTCTTAACATGGAAATGTTTCTTGCTACAACTGACTTCTGCAATGCAATCAAGAGTTTTCTGAAAGCAAGAGAGACCTGCACTTCAATACAGAGTATCAGATAATCTCAGTCACAGGAAACAGCCTCTGTGAAATGAAGTGATTTAAAAGAGAGAGAGGGGGGTGGGGGGAGAGAGAGACACTCTTATTTCAACTCTAGGAGCAGTTTGTACGAAATCCATGTTCTTAGATAAGAAATTTTACTTGTGTGATAAAGTAAAATATTGCCCCATATACACTTACCTACTTGAGTGTGAACTCATACAATGTGTTACTCATGACTGAGGCATTCATGCTGTCATTCATATTTTACATCTTCAATTTTAATAAGCTGTTTATTACAAAGTTTTTTTCACATAGTCCTTGTTCTGAACTTGTTATAAGGCCTGCCTGGATGTTACAGCAGTAGCGCTTCAAAACAGAAAGAGAGGAGTATAAAGCCATCAAATGACAAATGCAATGAAATTTCAGGATATTATTTATTATTTTTAATAATAAAAGCTCAATAGTATTCCCAGATGAAAGTTGTTCACATTAAAGCATTTCTATTGTAGAGTCATAAGGCTGTGCAATCCTAGAACAGATTTGCTTAAGGAGGCTAAATTGCTTCTCTACCAGCTAAGTTTCTATCTTCTCACATTGATACTACAATGAAAATAAAGCACACAAGTTATCTCCGGTGCCTTTCTTAAAACTCTTTTAGTCAGGTGATATTGTTATTTTTTATTCTTTATTATTATTTTTGCATTGTGGAAAAAAATGACACAAGTGGAAAGACAAACAAGTATAATTTTTCCTGACCTTTCTTTATTCTTGAGGAATAAAAAATTTGCATCATCTCTAACTGCTACATTCAGTCCAGCAGTAGTGTAGCAGGAAGGCAGTAAATACATTATTTCTCCTTCCATTAATGTAGTTCTATTTCTATATAGTCTTAAATACTTAAAGGAATTGAAAACATGATGGGTTGAGGTGGAGATCTATGGTCCAGATTTCTCTTGTTCTAACTTGAACTCATTGAAGATGTCTATGACCTGGTTCAGTGGGTTAGCAGCACATCGGTTTGGATACAAGTTATATTACTCATACCATTACAAGTTTTGAAAGCAATGCAGGACATCTAACAAGACACGCAGAAGATTTTTAAGTTACAGCATCACACCCGGCCTGGTTTCGGCTGGGATAGAGTTGATTTTCTTCCTAGTAGCTGGTACAGTGTTATGGTTTGGGTTCAGTATGAGAAGAATGTTGATAACACATGGATGTTTTCAGTTGTTGCTAAATAATGTTTATACCAAGTCAAGGATTTTTTCAGCTTCTGATGCCCAGCCAGTGAGAAGGCTGGAGGGGCACAAGAAGCTGGGAGGGGACACAGCCAGCCAGGACAGCTGACCCAAACTGGCCAAAGGAACATTCCATACCATGCGATGTCATGTCTAGTATATAAACTGGGGGGAGTGGGCCTGGGGGGAATTGTTGATCGGGAACTAAATGGGTGTTGGTTGGCGGCGTGGTGAGCAATTGCATTGTGCATCACTTGTTTTGTATATTCCAATCCTTTTATTATGATTGTCATTTTATTATTGTTGTTATTATCATTATTAGCTTCTTCCTTTCTGCTCTACTAAACTGTTCTTATCTCAACCCATGAGTTTTACTTAATTTTTTTTTTTCCCCGATTCTCTCCCACATCCCAGTGCGTGGGGAGGAGTGAGTGAGCAGCTGCGTGGTGCTTCGTTACCACCTGGGGTTAAAACACAACAAAACCTCTCATCATATTGTTGAGAGGCAACAGTCAATACAATTTAGTTTAACCACAGCTATTCCATTTTACACAGGCACTGGAGAGAGCCCTGGTTGTCCCCTTACTTGGAACCTGCCCCAACTCCTGCTTTTATAGCTCTGTTAAGCTACTGCCTGACAGCTGGCAAAGATAAAGCTCCCCTCTCTAGGGGTCAATTACACTGACCATTTTCAGTACATGGCCACAATACAGTTGCCTGAGGCATGACTGGGGAGTAATCAGGACACAGGTATGTGATCTCCCCACAAACTAAAATTGCACAGGATGGTAACAGCCACACACCAGTATTTAAAAATAGAGATGAAATCCTGCCTGGATGCCCCTGGAGCACGAAAGAACATATCAGTCCACAAAGAGATACTGCTTTACTGGCTGTATGAGTTATAAGGAACTACTTAGAAAATTTAGTATGCTTGCAAGAATTGCAAGAGGACACAAGGGCATCCACGCCTACTTTGTTGAGGGCAAATCCAACCTACTTCTAAGTTAACCCATTTCCAGTGTGGTTTGACAAACAGATGACATACAAAGTTCACAGACACAAGACACGTTAGTGCAAAACGATTTGAAGTTGAGTCAAACTAATTTGTTGTCTGTGTTGGGCCACTGCAGTTGCAATCAGTTTCGGTTCTTTTCAATAACCTCCTGCTGAGGACTATTACATGACTTGTCACTGTGGTTTACATAAAACAAAAAAAGTTCAATATTCCAGCTATGATTCTGGTCCAAGGTCAAATTTGGCAACTTCACTTTTCTGCACCCAGAGAAAGCCATTAATTATTGAAAACAGCAAGCTGCATATTTTTTTAAAAACTCATATATATCAGTCTAGAATTAGCAAGTCCTCAACTTCTTTGGGAAAGCTGTTTAATCATTTTGATATATTTTTGAGAGATACTATCAAAAGATACTGCTTCCCACAGTCTCTCGCTAGCAATTATAATTGCAGGTTTGTACAAGTGAGTATTTCAGACTACGACCGTTTATACTATTTTTTTACTGTGGGTAATTCATTGAGGTACAGAATGGATCCAGCACATCAAAGCTTTTGCCATACAAAAGTGTTAACAGCACTGCAGTTTACAGCGGTTTTTTTCTGCCAGATGGATGATCATATTGGTGTAACAGTTCCCAGCAATTTTTGCAAGTCAGCAATAGACTGCACAAGATTTAGTAGATGCTGTTTAGCTAGAGCTTGCTTACATAAAGAGTATGCAAATACTTGCTTACTACTGAAGGATTCACTCAGATGGGATGTAAAAAAACATATTTTACTTTGCCTTAAATTTTCAAGACTACTATGACTAAGAAGAGATGAAGTTTCCATCTTTTCCTGAAAGATGTATTCTGACATCTGGCATTCCAGAACAAGTAATAAATGCTCAGATACTGTAATTGTTATTTTACTGACAACTAACTAGCTCTCTAATAAAGGGGAAAAACAAACAAACAAACAAAGAATCAGTCCTGAAGCACACACAGAACACCTGGTGAAAATAAACAGTCTGTCAGGGAAATGAAAGCCAGGCATCATTCATCAAATTCAACAAAATAAAAAGGCTTTGTGAGTTCTTCAGAAGTGGTGTCTCTGAAGGTCAGAACTGTATTGCAACAGTAGGGATCTGTAAGTAAATACTGCAAGTTTTTCAAAGCAGACTTCCATCAATGTTGGCAGAAGTATCTCAAACTGGGGTTGTTCAGCCTGGAGAAGAGAAGGCTCTGGGGGGACCTTATTGCCGCCTTCCAGTACCTAAAGGGGACTTATAGGAAAGATGGGGACAGACTTTTTAGTAGGGCCAGTGGCGATAAGACAAGGGGTAATGGTTTTAAACTACAAGAGGGTAGATTCAGACTAGATATAAGGAAGAAATTTTTATGTGATGAGGATGGTGAAACACTGGAACAGGTTGCCCCGAGAGGTGGTAGATGCCCCATCCCTGGAAACATTCAAGCTCAGGCTGGACAGGGCTCTGAGCAGCCTGATCTAGTAGAAGATGTCCCTGCTGACTGCAAGGGGGTTGGACTAGATGACCTTTAAAGGTCCCTTCCAACCCAAACTATTCTATGATTCAAACACCACAAGTCTGGATCAAGTATGAAAACTGAAACAGATGCATATGGGCATATATTGTGTTCATTTAGGTTGTATTTTATGGATGTAAAAGTATTTGTGCCACCAAATAACCCAAAGAATCCATTTTTTAACTAAAATATTAACTATCAGTAAAAACTTCAAGCTCAAGAGGCACAGGGTTTTCTACTTCATCAGCCTGGTGGTTTTTGTGTGCTTTGTGGTTTTTTTTAAATACCCTTATTACTCCCTCACATCTTAAAATGTTCATCTCTTCTAGTACAAAACACAATGCGTTCGCTGAGCGCATGTAAAGTCAATATTAAAGCTGCACTGCTCACACCTCAGAAATCAGGAAATGTCAGCTTTCAGGTTGCATGACCACTCTTATCGCTATCCTTTACTCATACATATTACCACAGAGACTTTGGCTATGTGTTCATATAGTGGCTGCCCAAACACACAAGTTATTCTACCTTGTAGAAGACTGTGAACAACAAACTGTTGGAAGGCAGGAAGGTGTTAGGAGGAAATATGCTTGTCCTGTACTCACACTCCTCCCTAAACACTACTTTTGGACAAAGGGAGGATTCCAGGCTAGATACATCTTCGGCCTGATGTAGCACACTCATAACCATAGCTACTTCACTGCTTTAAAGATGCATATAGAATATTATTTGAAAACCATGTGTACTGAGGTATGAGAGAGAATCCATGAAAATTATTACACACAAAACCCCTGCATATACAACATATTATTTGTAAGAAATAAAACTTACTGATCATTATTTTTTATATAAAGAATGATAGTGTACTTCTAGTTTGAAAGAAAATCATTTTAAAATAAAGCAATAAGAGAAGAAAATGAAAGCTTCCATAAAAATATACACTTGATTCACAGAATAGCAGCAGCCCCTCTAAACAGACATTCCGTTTACACAGAGAAATGTGCAATGCAGCCAACAGACAGACTCGTTAACAATTAGGCATCGCATATATTCCTGACAAAGGAGACGAAATATGTGTTTTGGTACACACATACAGCACAGGTGTTGATGACTATGATTATAGCCGCTTGACACCTTTCATAATCATCAAGTGTTGCTGAATCACAACCACTGAGGCTGAAAATTTCCATGTCTTATTTTGCATAAGACTGATTTTTGGTAGGCTTAATTGTTGTTGCCAAAATTTCAACGGTTTTCAATACAAGGTCAGGGAAAATCCTTGCAGTTCAATTAAACGAATTAAATAACTGTTGGGAGGAAGTAAAAAACCCCACAGTTTCTAGTTGGAAAGCACAACTTGAGAGCAAGCCTTTGTGCCAACATGCCATCTTCATGAACATCTGTTTATGGTAGAACCTTTAAAGCATTTCAGTCTGCAACCACTCAACAGACCCACTCAAAAAGTCACTTCAAGAGACTGCATCCTCCAACCCCAGGCTAAGGGACAGAGTCATCCAAGCCAGGTAGTGCCCTTATGGAGCCAGATACAATAAGAGAAGAAAACTGTCCCTCCTGTACTTCTAAAGGTTTCCACTACTGGAAAAGAAGACTGTTCAACCAAAGGCCCAAAAATCTGAAAACGGAAGAAAAAAATTTTAAAAAGACTAAGACTAGGACAAGAAAATGATGGAAGGTCCCAGTTAGATATGACGAAAACAGAGCCTGAATTTGCAGTCTTTTGAATGGACATTCATCAGTACCTGAAACAGAAGGCTCTCAAGACTTCCTCTACTGTCAGCCAGTTGCTGTGAAATTCACTGGCAAAATGAAGCCCTCATTGTCCTCCAGTGACTGGTCCCTGTAGAAGATTAGAAACCAATCACATACATCTGTAATCGCCATAAGCAGTCAAGACAGCTCCACTGAATTCAGCTCTGGTGATAAACAATGTGGGAACCAATGCAGTTCAACACCGTGAGTTAAAGTTGCAGTTTGCAGGTGCATATGCATTGAAATATGTATTCCCCCATTGCAGTATCACAGACCATTCCCTCATAAGGCTCTACCTCGTTCATGGCCCCGAGTCTGACAACTGCTCATGAATACTCCATGTGATTCTTCATCTAGCCTGAGAGCTGCGCTCAGGCAAAGCTGTGTCATGCTGCAACAGTGCAGATCTACAAATTATGAAAACAATATTAAAGGTGCAGGAAATTAGACTCAGATGATCCAATGACAGTGTTTCTCCTTGAGCCATTCACACAGTAGTTTAAGGTTTAGCTTTGTCAAAAAAACAGTCTTGTACAGTTCTATGGCCAATGCATTTGTTTGACCTGAGTAGGTAACTGGTTCTGCTTTTGTTAAAGAAAATTCATGCACCAAGATAAAATCTCCTGGAAGCCTACAGTCCTTGAATTACTTTTCTGAACGGACACCAGAGAACACCTGAACTTCACAATCTGAATCCCTCAAGAACTTTTGCAAAATCTCAAACCCCAAGCTTAGGTAATCTATTTAAATCCAAAGAAGCCATAAGCACAGAAAAAAAGAAGCAATGGCATTTGCACAAGTAGAATATACTCTTGCCTAAAAATGGGACAAACACAGACAGTGTGAACCCTGCTTTCCTTTAGATTGATTCGATGTCTGCACTTTGCAGCTCTAAGTCCCATCCCAGCAACACAGCATTAGATCAGGAAACCTTATGGCACCTTATGTAGCATGTGGAGGCCAAAGATAGCTCCACGGTTAAAATCCTTCTATTGATCTGATCCAGGCTACATCAGTTGATGGCCCCATGTTTCTGAATCAGAAAAAATACTTGAAGTGTCATGCCTTTGGAATAAATAGCCTTCAAATAGTTATTTTCATTATCATTTTTATGACAGTGCAAGAGCCACTTCTGATGTTGCAAATGTAAGGAAATGCATAGCATGACATAAGAATTAGTTATCTGCCCTACAGTGCTTTTTATAGCAATTCCCAAGCAACAGCTCTAGAAGTCAGAGTCTCCTACCAGGCTGTGGGTTCTTGTACCTGTCCCAGCAAAAGAGCATCACATGCAGCTTCAGCAACAAACGTTTATCTGATCTAGAAAAAATGTGTAAATAGACATGGAAAACAGATGGTATTAATAGACTATGTAGGGAATCTTGTACAGAAATGATGCCTAAGAAGAGAATTAAAGGAACGGCAGGTATGTAAGCATGTATCAGCATCCCACTGGACTCAGGAGAAATGTGTAATAGATTGTTTACAGACGTCATCTTTGCATGTGTCACATTTGGTACATTTGCAAAACTCAATTCTAAATTCTAAAAGGGGAATTCTAAAAGAAGATAGAGGAGGACTTTAAATCTCAGAGTTAGACTTTCTATTTTACATGAATCTAACCTAACCTGCTCTCTGGTCAAACACAGAAAAATATAATATAGTCAAACCCTAGGAGAGCTGTTGGGAAAATACACATTACACTTATAAATTACTAACTGGTTTTACCACATAGTTTCCTAAGTACAAGTACTTACCCCGAATGTGATGTTTACAACAGGGGTACCTCTAGTAGCATGCAGGACCGCTCACATCCAGCTTGAAGTGGGAATACAAAGATAAATTGCCCTGATACCAAAGTTTTACCCTAGACCTAGTCTGACATACTGATTGAACAAGTACAAAAAAACACGTGTAGAGCACAGGAAGAACAGCTGAGTGACTGGCAGATTATCTTATTTTTAGTTTTGCTAACTAGTTTCTCCCGCTATGTGGGGTGCCTAGTTCAAGGCTCATTTGAGCTTCCCAGAGGCCTTTGCTTCTGAAGGCCTAGACTCTCAAGAAGCAGAAAAACAAAACCACAGATACAGATCACACCCTACCCAAATTCACACAAAGAGGCTGTAGAGTATACTGGAATCTAGAGACTGCAGATACTTCTGCTAAAAGACCACTGTGACCATGCAGCCTGGGTGCTGCATGTACACATACTTACCATGTATTTTTCCACCCACCTTTCTAACCTTTTAAAAACTTGATTCTGTTAGTGTCTACCCTTTTTCCTAGTAAGCACTTCCACTGCTGAATGACCTGCAAAGCCAGGATTCATTTTCTGATTACTGAATCACTCAAGCTTCCAATTTCAGCTTTTGAACGCACGCTGTTGTCCTGCTAAGTCCCTATACCCAGTTATCAAGTCACCTATCAACCTTCCTTTCAGCAGCTTCATCTCCTGTAACATGACAACACAAGGCTCATCTTCCAGGCTTGGGCAAAGGCTGGGCTCCACCTTCCATCTACTTCTATGCTATTCTTAGAATTAAAACATCACAACTGGACACAGTATCCTAGTAGGAGGCTTAAGCCACCTGACCTGTGTATGTTACAACAGTCCCTGCTATTCAACACAACTTTTGTAACAAGCGATTACATTAGTCCCATTAGCTTTGCGTTTAGAGTACACGTAACATGCCTACCTACAATAACTCCCAACTCATTTTCTTCTTTGACAGCCTGCTTTCCAAGGAAGAAGAGGCCATACCTGCAGGATGAAGGGATTTCTCATACACTGCACTATATTTGGCTACAATATAACAAGTTTTGTCAAAACCACTTAGCTAGATTATTTATATCACACTTGTACCATTAACCTGTCCTGCTAATTGTTTGCTGCCGCATCAACCGCAACACTTAGGCAACCAACACAGAAAGCCTGAATGAATCTGCACAACCAGCTAAACCAGGGGACACCAATAAAGGCCCTTTTCATTAGTGTCTCCCTACTGTGTATGGGCATCTGTCAATGAACCAGCCTGACTCCAGCATGCAGCGTACGGAATTAAAAGGCACATGTTTAATTAAGATGTCATGTGATCCTAAGCTGCATGCTTTGGGGGCAAAAAAAGATACTGTATTCCACTTGGTAGCTGTTAACTACTAAACTTGTACCCTTGCCAATGGAAAAGAAAAAAGAAGGAAAAAAGTACCAAGTTAGTTTGACAGGCTGGGCATCAAGATGACTGGTATTGACTATGCAATGCAATTCTTTGTTGACAGAAACCCAAATTAACTGTTCCATTATTTTGGCAGTACTGGCAAGAGGCTAACAGGTCTGTAGGTCCTTATGTTGAGTGTAATAAAAAGAAAAAGATCCCAGACCATTATTTTTTAACAGAAAGAAGCTTTCTCCGTGAGACGGACTTGTAATGAGTCACTGAGATATGGGTCTGAATGTGGCTTAATGTGACGTAAAAAAGGACTGTACATATCTGTGAATGGCAAATTCAGAAGTAGATTAGCTTAGGATAATGGTTACAGGTGACATTCATCACAATCAAGCTGTCTTTTGTTTGGTTTTGATAAGCCAATATATGACAAGCTCTATCTACATGCGTATAACATCCATAAACCAATGGACACAAGCATTCTAGCATTGCAATTTAACTAGTGCTTGACAGCAGACTGGATTGCAGTACTGCATAGATTTGATATGCTCATAACAGATTGTCACATTCCTGGCATTTCTCCAGACAGTGTTTATACTTAACAACAGCAACAAAAAGTTAGAACACGTAACAAACATTTCCTTAAAGGCCATTTGGGATTATTCCGCATTTGGCACTGTTTTTGAATAACCTTATTAATCCATCTTCAGGATCCGAGCTGTTATATTTAGAACAAGAACACATACCGCAAGATAAAATCTACATAACCTATTGAAAACAAACATTAAAAAGTGTACATTCAAAATGACAGTCAAGGAAAACCTTGACTAAATAGAACATCTGTGCCAATATTCAAAACCCAGCTGGACACAGTCCTGAACAATCTGTTCTAGCTGACCCTGCTTGAGCAGGAGGGTTGGACTAGATGATCTCAAAAGGACCCTTCCAACCTAAATAACTCCGGGATTTGGTGATTTTGACCTGCAAACAGGTAAGTAATCTTAATTCTGCAATTCACTCCACCTAAGAGAACCCGTAGAGAAAGTGACTGGGGTTTATACATATAAACTTGTTTGGGGGATCAAACAATTCTGTAAAAGACCTCCCTCTAATCACAGCACAATGTCACCAGGCCCTGTGCAATGCAGGTGCCCTGTCAGTACAGTTGACAGGACTGGGATTACATTGACGGCTTGTCTCAAATACATGGCATACTGACAAAAGATACACATTTCCTCAAGGGTATCATTGTTCAGCATTTCACAAAACAGAACAAAACCTCGAATTCCCCTTGGGGGAACATTTGGGTTTTTAAGTCAGTGATTAAGAAGCGACATTTTTGTCTGTAGAACTTGGAGGCTTCTCTCACCAACCTGGTGGGCAGGAATGCTGCTATGCTCCAAGCAGAGCTATTGGGGGACAGGGTGAGGTTCTTGAGGTTCTAAAGACTTCTGTGGGACAGCTCATGTTCTAACATGGTTTTGGGGTTTCTTTTGGGTTTTTTTATTTGCATTTGTTTGGCATTTTTTTCATCCTTTAACCTTGTTTCTGCTGTAAATATGCAGCAATATAGTCTGGAAAGACTGAAATCCACAGCAGACTGTATGTAATACCAGCCACTGAAGTTCAGTAAGAACAGAGCACCTGATTTTCAGCAGCAACACAGCCCTCAAATGTATGCATTCACATATTGGATTATGTTAGATAGTAGCTGTAGTTAATAGAAGCCATTAAAACAGGAATCCCCCAAGTTTTATCTAAGGTTAACCAAATGTTGATTGCTGTATAACAGAGTTTGCCTCTGATAAGTACTTTGGGGCTCAGTAAGGTTAATGAAACCCCAGGGGAGGGAAGACTGTATTTTGTTGGGTCTTTTTTAAAGAGTCATGCTTTTAGTGCACCTTATTAAGAAGGTTTATGGATTAATCTACATGTCCATGTTTCAGACTAAAATGGCTTATTAAGACCCTACTTTTTTGTGTGTTTAGGCTTATGTTTATAAGTTTAGGGTTTCTGTTCACAGATAACAAAACCAATTAAAAGCAAGTTTCTCACAGTGGATTCCTCTTTTTGAGTAGCAAGAAATTCTTCTGGCTGTATACAGGACAGAAAGCCTTCTCCTACATCAGTTAAGTGTTGATCACCACTAGGATCTGAGGAATCAGATAAAACACTTCACAGGGTGTGCAGATCCTTGTTGGGTAAACGGCTGAAAATCAATTCCTGAATGCAGTAAAGGCTTGGACACAATCCAGCCTTTTTGTTTGTTTGTTGGTTTGGGGTTTTTTTGTTTTGTTTTGTTGGGGTTTTTTTTGTTCCACTGAATTCAGAGGAAAATGCTGGAGCTGGGTTCTTATATTTTTGCTAAAAGAGCCAGGTACTTGTGACGTCCCTCCGCTGTGCATTCTATGATAACAAGGGTAAAGCTCAGTGTCAAGTGCACTGTACCAGACCCTGTCAGACTTTCAACCTGTTCAATTAACTACATCAAATCAAACAATAATTTTCACTGGAGCACTGGGAAGCACTTCTTTTTTACTGAAGCCTACTCCCTTGGCAAATCTTGACTTTCAGAGGCCAGCTGTTTTAGCACTTGAGCGGTTCAAAAAAAAGGCAGCTTTGGATTTTATTTTTATTATAATACGGGGGAGGTAGGGAGGAGAGGGGTGCTGCTTCCTCCAGTCTCTTTGCTCGCTGTAAAAAGCTCAGCTGGCTGGGCTGATATTTCCAAATACAGAGGCATTTTCAAAGGAGGACGTGAAAAAACTAGGAACTGGCAAGCTAATTAGGAGAGACTGAAAGCTAGCGGTAAGGGCGGGCTTGTCTTACACCCTGATTAGGTGTAGCCGTCCCTGACTACACAGATGCTGATAGTCTGTTGGGATAAAACCTCCTGGAGTAACTCCTACCATTTGGCTTCAGGCTGGAGCCCAGGCTCCGCTCCGCGCCGGGCAGCCGAGAACGGCGGAGCCCGGCGGCCGGGGCGTTAGCCGGTGCGCCAGCTCCCCCCCGCGGAGCCGAGCGGTACTGCAGCCCGCCGGCGGCGCCGAACCTCTCCCCGGCCTTCGCCCAAGGAAGGGGTGAAATACCGCTCTTTCCCCAAGGGCGCTGCCGACTCTTTCCAAACACCAACCCGGAGGCACCCGGGGAGTACTGGAGGCTACGTGGGGCCGTTTGCCTTCGCCCGGCAACAGCGGGGGAGTTTGGGGTGCAGGCACCCGCGCGGGGCCAGCCCCGTTCCCGCTGGCGATGCCCCGAGTCCCGACGAAGGGTCCGGGGGAGAGAAAGCAGAAAGCAGCTGAGGACACGGGGCCACGGCAGAGGGCAACGCTTAGGATACGAGTTAATCCATTTGTCAGAAATTTGGTGCGAGAGCGGATGTCTTGTCTACATATATACATTAAAAAAAATAGACACCACGAAGAAGCTGGAATGGCAGCATAATCGACGGAGGGCGCCTGGCTCGGGAAGAGTCGCGGAGGGTTAGACAACAGTGAGAGTCGAAGGCGAGAGAAGGAACACCGTGAATTGCAGACCGATCGGATGAGAGAGATTAAATATGCTCTCGCTTGTTTGTGTCACAAAACCGAAGTCAAACTCTTGGTTGTGCCTTCCTCCAGGTTCAGATTACAGGACAGCTTCCTTCTGCGTTTCATCATTAGGTTAGCTGTGTTATTAGACCGGGGAACACTGCCAAATAATTATAAGATTACAATAAGACTAAATCCCTGTATCATGAATAGCACATGCTGGCAAGTAACAAGCTGAAATAAAAAGAATCAGCTCTAGCTGCTCACTGATATCACAAACACACACCCACCAAGCAGCAAATTAATTCATTTCTTCAAAGTGAAGAATTGTAAGGTCCTCTAACAACTCCTCCACTTAATCACCGGAGTCTTCCCCATCTAAGTTTTCCTTACCTACAACTGAGCCATAAAATTGACTTTGTGTCTGCACAGCAAAGACGACAAATACTCCTTCCTAGATGGTAGCACAACTAATCTGAAAGGAGACCCTCCAGTACCTCCCATTTTTGTCCTGGTTCCTACCAGAATGGGAACCAGAACTTCTGAAGTGCTCCAGGTGAGCCTGACTTGCTGGGAAATGAGAACCCAGCGGTACTAACCAGCAGTTTAACTGAGCTGAAAAAATAAGTTCCAGACAACAGATACAGCAGAAGTTTTAAAAAAGCAACACAGAATTACAGCTTAATAAGACTTTGGTCAGGGCACAATATTTGGAATCAACACAATTCATAGGAAGGCCTAAATATTCAACGACCAGTTCTAAACTAAGGACACCGTCCTTTGAGTGGAAAGACTCCAGGCTGTTATGCACCATATTGCAGTAGTTCATCAGTATTAATCAAGTGGAGAAATAAAAAAGGAAATAAAGAAGTACTATCAGGGTTAACAATGCTACATCCTATGGCTTCAAGCTGTTCCTTGGAGGTCTCCACGTGACAACAGTGCTTCACCCTGCCTAGCTTCTAGATAATGGGATCACACAGCCTAGTGATCGATTAAGGAACATAGTAAATGTAATAATGTAATCACTAACAGTTGGTGATGGTTCCAAAAACCTGTAGAAAAAGAACTTCCTAAGAAATAAAATGAGAGGGTAGAGCTTCAATAGTTGGCAAAGTGTTAGAACTATTAATAAAGTAATCAATGGCCTTGGAACACAGCTAAAGAAAAAATAGTTGATAAAAAGCATGCTTCATCAGGAACATGTGAAGGGTCACAAAACAAAAGAAGGTAGACAAAGGAAACAGGGTGAACATAAAAGGGGTGTTTTCATAACATCTTTTCTTAGCTATATTAAGTGCACTAAATTAATCTGTTCGGAGGCATCCCTCGCCCCTCCATTGATTACTTCAGCAGTTTATTCTCTTACCCTTGGTCTTACAAATCCCACTTAAGTTGGATGCCTGAGTCACCCAAGATAGATAGAGTAAGCACCCAAAGGCTAAATCAGTAGCTCCTCAGCTTTTTGGCTCTGTCAGTGGATCACAATCAGTGTTCAGTTCTTCTTGCAGACACACTGCGCAGCCTTATCAGCAAACTAGGAAATATCACAAAGCTTTACAATATGGTTTGAGAATTCCTGAAATAGGCTTTGCTAAGACATTTGATACAGTTTTCCATATCTTACCCTAATTCACATTTTTAGCTCCCCTCTGAGTAAGGAACAGAAATTGATTTTGAAACTGGCTGCCACAGTGAGAGGTTCTGGGGTTGAGTTTTACACGATACTGATGTGAATCAGTGTTTTGTAGAGAATACAGTGGATCAGGTTTACAAAGGCTGTACAACAAAGACCTTTTAAAGGAGAAGGGTAAAAGATTATATGATCTCTAGTTAGTAAAAGTTGACTAAAATAAATCGAACAAGATTAAATTAAAAATGCAAAAAACCCTTGTGTTAGAGGGAAGGAATAATCCAATTATCATTGCATGTGATTATGAAACATTAATTCCCCAACATGTGACAGCACTTGAGGAGTAAGTACTGAGGAGCAAGTAAACACTGCTTCAACTGAAGAGCAATACACCTTTTTCTCCTGTCACCTAAACACTAACACTCTAAGAGTACAGAAGAACTTACCTAAGCTGACAGGGAGTTTCAGATCTGAAGCTAAGGGACAGGAATTATACTTTTCAGTTCAAAGATTATTTGGATTCTGTGTTATACATCAGGTAGGAGTAAAAACTACAGCAAATCTGGCTACCATGGCTTTTGCTGAATTCTTATATAGCAACAGAGTAAAGAAAAAGAGGTAGCTGGAGTGCAATTCACTTCTGAGTATGCTGTAGAGCAATCGTTTATTGAAACCACGAGAGATCTTCCCAAGTAGCTACAAGTGGAGAGAGCATACCAAGGAAAAGCAACCAGACCCAAGAAAAATCCAGTAAGACAGGATAATAATAAGATGGTGTAAAAGATTCATCAGCTACTAGCACAGCAGATCTCAAAGCTGATAACAGAGCAGGAGCATGGAAACTGTTCCTTCGGAATTTAATAGATATAGAAGCAATAACATTAAGATGTCACTGGCAAGCAAGGCCAAAAATGCTTTAATCGCCCTTCAGCAAGTTCCCTTTCCTATTAAACAGAACAGATGATAATATCATTTCTTCCACACAGGATTTTATGTAAAAAATAATGGCATTAGACACTCTCCACTGGTTTGTGCACGGAAGAGAAGATAGCTCCACTTTGTGACCAATTGACTCGATTTCTTCTTACGTATATAGGGCCCAGTTCTCCTATGGACAAGCAGCAAGTTGTTTTAGCAATGAAGACTTTGTCATGGCAGCTAGTTAGAAAATGTTCTCCTGTTCCAGGTTAAAAAAAAAAACAACTCATAAAAAAAGATTACTTTCTGCCATAATGCACCACAGATTATTTTTCACAGAAAAGCCAATTTATCAGAAAATAATCAACTATGTTAATACTTAAGTTACAACTCCCGTAAAGTGCTCGGGTGCCTCATTGTCTCCTTCTCAAGTGCAGATGAGCCTTCCTAGTCATACCAGATCTCTCATGAGCCGTTATAGTTTTGCCTCCTGTTGTGGGAGTTCACTATATATTGCATGAGCTATAATCTGACTGAAAAGCCAGACCCAGGAACCATTACTGAGACGTGAGAGAAATTTACTTTCATGCAAAATTTTCTTTATCAGTAAGAGGCTGAACAATGAAAAAAAGATACTACTTTCCAACTATTTGGCTCATCCAACTTCTTTTGCTTCTATGCTATATAAACACAGGGTTACATTAATATATTTCTGATATTATTTTCTGTGCAAAAAGAACAGTTGCCACATATTATGTAAACAGAAGCCTTAGCCCAATGCCCATCACTCTTTGATGTGTTCCACATGTTAAAAATTTGAAAGCAGCCAAGTATGAAACAGGGAGAACTCTTTAGTCCCTCACACTTTCCAACACGAGCATCACAGCTCCACAAAGAATGCTACAAATAAGTCTGACCTTATCCAGGCAGCAGAATAAAAGCTCTCTCTAGGGTGAAACAGTGATTTTACTTTATTTTTTAAACTGCAGATGGATGTAGTCAGGACTGATCTGACAGCCCACCAACCAACATTGCTGTTAAGAACTCACAGAAAGAGCAGGGAAAAGTGGCATAAATAAGGACCGTGGCAAGGCCAGCTTAAGCTTTGCACCACAGAGAAGGGAAGGGCTTCATGGAGATGGCTGGAGATGGAAGTTGCTTCTACAACACCACTATCAGGTAAACACTGCTTGGGAAGAGAGATCTATTGTGCTGAAGAGCACTGTCACATGCAAAACAAGGAAGATAACTAAACTTTTATCAGAAATACCCTCCATTTGGATATGATGAAGGTTCTTTTTGTTTCTGCCAAAAACCTCTTTTCTTCTGTGAATAAACCAGATGCTTTCATGAGATATATGACAGTGCTGTGAATGCTCTGAACTTGCTACAGGTTTGGGACCAAACAGAGAAAAATGTGATAAGCAAAACTTTAATAATGATTTAAAGGAGGCTAAAGTATTTCCCACAACACCTTGCCCTAACCCAGGACCTTCTTCACTTGGTACCCGTCCTACACCTGATTATAAAAACAGTCCTCTACCACAACCTAGAGGGTAGGTTGTGACCAGTTTATAAGGAACAATAGAACACTGTCCAATAAAATAAGCTAAGAAAAGGTGCCGGTTTGTGTAGTCTTCTGCAGTGTAACTACAGTAGGATCTGTGAGAAGACTCTGAAGGGCCAGATGTCAGGTAACACAGATGGGGAAACATCAGGGTGAACACCTATTGAGGTCACCTTACAGAAGACCTCACTTTGCTTCTTGCATCGGGCCTCACATTAGGTGTGCTCTGTCACTGGCATGAGAGATATTTTGGGTCAATGTGATACTCATCAATAATGGAAGGATGAAAGATAACAACATTGGGATCACTTGCCAAGGGAGGGATCAGGAAGTGAGCAGTTGTTCCAAACAAAACGGACCCGTTAACAGGAAGACTCAGCTGGCTCAAATAACATCTTTTATACACATATTACAACACATTTAACAACACTGGTATCTTTATCTCCGTTGTACAGATGCCAAAACATATATGGGCGGGATGAACATGATCAGGAGGTCACAACATGGTGAATAAAGCCACCTGTTTTCAGTCACCCTTCCTGCCCCAGAGGTAGGAATGAGACCCAGGCTTCCTGTGCTCTATTGCACATCTCTCATCCCAGGTCACTTCGTTGGCTGCAGCACAAAACTCCACTGAGTTCCATGAAACAAAGGGCGTAATTAAATTATATTTGTTCTGGAAATTGGAAAGATATCTGCCAACACTTTGATAAGAAAAAGAAGCCCTTTCTCTGTCTGGAGAGAGTAACTTAGAACCTTAGGATTCAGTGTGCTTCCTAAGAACACCAGAGTAACCTGAAACGGAGCCAAGATTTCTCCAAATTCCAGTGTAGTATCTTAAACCACAAGACCATCCCTTCACCAACGTGCTAAATAACGAGTATTTCAGCTGATATGATAAACTCCTAACATTTGCTAAGATATTACTGAAGTGAAAAAAAAAATCAATTCAGATATTAAAACCAAGATTTTACATGAATTTCATAAAAATATATGTCAATATAGCTGATTCAAATGCAAGCATCTTTAGCGGTTACAGAATTAGCCAGATTTTAAGGCTTTTTGCAGCAGGTTTTCAGTAGCAGTTAGTATTTCATTTTCCGAGGTGCCATTTGGTATTTAATAAATATTCATAAGTTCTGGTCCCTTCTAAAACTAAAAAGAGGTTTTCTTAAGTCCTGTTCCTTTCCCATTAAAAGTTTAATCTAAAAAGGCTTGAGTCCTTTCAAGTACCTCCTATCAAATTCCTTCACTTGGACCAAGGTACCTCTTGGATATTACTTTGACAGAATGAGGTTTGTTTAATGATCACAGCATTAAAACCTCATGCTCTGAAGACATGCATTAGCACACTGGGGAACATGGCATAAAAACAAGAGGTGAAGCAGGGTTTCTTTCCTTCCTTCCTTTCAACAAATCACACATCAATAGGCAGTTACCTCGACATCATCTTTATTACTTTATCAATGGAACATTTTCTCCAAAGTAGGCATTCCTTAGTCATTCTATGCCCAGTCTTGCTCCTGTTAATGCTGAGACATTGCAAAAATCTTCATTTGTTTCAATGGTACAGGATAAGACCGTCAAAGAACAACTCACCTCTCAAGAACTCCATAGTCATTTAACAGTATTGCTGCCTGGCAAATTCAAAGCCACAAATGCACACTGAAAGCAAGGTCCATTTCTCAGGCTTGCCTCCTGGATTGTACTAGTATAAATGAGTGTAAAAAGATGGCCAGTCAGAGCAACTTTTTATGTCCCCTCACACTGGTAAATGCCCACACCAGTTGTAGAGCCTCCAGTGACATGGCCCTACCATTACCTTGCTTTCTTGGCTGTACAGGCCACTGTCACCTTTGTTCCCCCCTTTTTATTGTCTTATTTTTCCTACTGCTGCTAATTCCTATCAGGTGCCCTTAGATCTCACTCAGTATTAGTCCTTCAAATTCTTTTGGTTCTAGCTTTGGGTCCAACACAATGAAAATGACCACTGACCTGTTGCTGAATAAGTCAACTTAACCAAATGCTCTGGTCACTGAACTCAAGGATTTTGTGTATAAAAAAAGTCTCCCAATTTCTTATTAGACCCTTCCATATTTAATTCTCCCTAACTGGCTGCAAAATGCATTTCACTGGTTGTGAGGTACTCAGTAAATTCTCAGCAAATCATAGGACCGCAGAAGAATTCAGATTGGAAGAGATCCCAGCAGATTTCTAGCCATACCTCCTGCTCAAAGCAACATCAGCTACAAAATAAGGTCAGGTTCCTCAAGGTTTTATCTAGTTGGCACCTGAAACCTTCCCAGGACAGAGACTGCACACCCCATCTGAGCAACCTGCTCCAATGCCCAACCACCTTCATGGGGAAAAAGTTTCTCCTTATGTTCAGCCTCAGACTCTTGTTTCAACTCAAGTCTGGTGTCTCTCATAAATCACTCTGAAGTCTGTGGCTCCATCTTTTTTATAACATCCTTCTACATACCAGGGGCTGCTGCTAGTCCCCTCACCCCACTTCAGCAAGCTGCCTCTTCTCCAGGCTGAACAAGCCCAGCTCCCTCAGTCCGCTTCCTACAGGGCAGGTGATCCCGTCCTGAGCATCTTGGTAGCCATCACCTGAACTTGCACAGGAGTGCAATTTCCAGCACTGGAGATCCAAGAACTGGAGGCTAAAAAGAGCAGAGTAAAGGGGAATAATCACTATCCCTGTTAATACTGCCCACGATTCTGTTAGCATTCTTTGCTGCCAAGGCACAACACTGGTTCATTTCATCTTCCTGCCTATCAGGACCACAGGTCCTCTCCACCAAAGCCACTTCCCAGCCAGTCAACCACAGGCTGTATTGGGTGCAACTGGCTTGGCCTTCCCAGCTGCAGAACTTTGCATTTGTCCTTGTTGAATTTCATAAGGTTCCTGTTGACCCATTCCTCCAGCCTGTGTCTGGTCCCTATGCCTAGGTCCCTACAAATGGCAGCCCTAGTCTTGAGTCTGTGCACTGTTAGCCCCAATTTGGTGTCATTTGCAAATCTGATGAGAGTACACTCTGTCCCATGGCATCCTCAAAATCACTGTTAATATAAAGCTCTTTTTTCTTACTATGTAAATCACCAGATTAAGCATTTTTTTTCTTGCACATTTGCAGCTGCTTTCTGTCAGGAGTGGTAAAAATAAAATCTCCACAAAGAAAAGGACATTTTGGTTTGCATTTTTGCCCCCAACTCAATAAACTGTAATCAGCAACTAATAGTCCCAAGTAAAATGCCACACTTTTCAACACCTATGGTTAATAACTGCTAGATATGTTTGCCCAAGACGATTTTCCTGGCTTATGACCATGCCTTAGATTTTATCTTCAAACAAAGTTTAAATATCCTTTCCATGTCACTTTCTTCAAGTTCTTTTCCATCATATTTTTCCATATCAAAGCAGCCTGTAAAGTCACTTAATTCCTGAGAAATTTTCAACAATCACATCACTTTTCCATAGCCATCTCTGGAAACAGTTACACTACCTTGGCTTAATCTTCATATTAGTTTCCATGCTCCTTTCATGCTCTACTTTTTTTGAGCTACAAATCCACTGTTCTATCCCCTTATTAGATTTCAAATAATCATAGTCACAGGGACCAACAGCACTGGAAATATCCTCCCGAGTTATTGATTTCACTCATAATATTATCACAATGTATTTTTATAAAATCCGTACAAACATTGATTGTGTTTCTTCATTTCTTTGGTAGTTACTGAACTGACGTTATTTTCTTTCCTGCAGACTTACTTTCTAACACTCATACTAATATTTTCCGTATACCTCTTTTGTGTAAAGAAAGATTGATCTTGATTCTTCTTTTTCAAAGAGGTCTATAAAGTTTGAAGTTTTGCACATCTGCAATGAAACTACAAGGTTTCCATCTATGTTTATGTTGAAATGAAAACAACTTTTTCTTCCTTTCAACTCCATCTCACAGTGCCTTAATCCTAAAAAGAGTCAATATGATAGTAAAACAGTACTAGAAAAAAATTTTAAAATAGCTTCAATTTTTTCTGGTAGCGCTCTGGATGCAGTTAGCATTGTACACATGGGTGGAGACACAGACTACATTCCTATGGATTGAATTCAATAGATGATGACTTAGAGGAAATGGGCACAATGGTTATGTACTAAAACTCAACACTTACCAAACCAATACAAACACTTCTCACATGAAAGGGTGTATGCTATTCATGGCTACGTAGTATACAAATATTGGTAGTTTAGACTGCCATGTTTGCAATCATTCGTATATTACCAGAAAGGAAAGAATAGCAACAGGAATCAATGTAAAATTTGAAACACCACAACTATATACGAACAGACACTCATTGAAACATACAGTAGTTAACAATACATTATTGTTAAGACTGAGATTTTATATGAAAATCAAATCTCTGCTTGATATTAAATGGCTGAATGCCAATTCCCAGTTTTGTATACCACCACTTGAGAGAACAAATTAGTGTTCCACATTAAACTTTTTACAGATTAATTACTGCCTGGGATATAAGTAAAAATGCTAGTTAAGTCCCAAGTTACATCTGTATTTATATTAATCCAGTTACTCTGCTAAACTCGTTTCAGTTCAAAGTGGTCAGCTTTGAAAATACCACTACAGCAAACTGAGTAGGAGTTAACAAGTCAAGCACATCAACAAATTCAATATCAACTTCGAAAGTAAACAGAAAAATAAAATAGAAGAATATACTAAAAAGCATCATTGTAAGACAAGACACATTTTTCCTCATAGGACATTTCTTATAGTTTTTGAGGGGTTTTTTATTTATTTGGAATGAACAGGGTGTGGCTCTTACCCACATACAGACTGACTTCTTTCCTCATGATATTAACCCTGAATAATCTGAAATTTATCTTTTGGAGAGATGGGGAAATCACTTACCACATCCTATGAAAACTGGTATACTCCCCCTGCTCTAAACCTTGCAACTCTCTAGTCAAACAATCAACAAAAAGCCCTCAGTGCACAGTCACAATCTATTAACAGCAAAGTAAAACAATTTGCCACATTTTAAGTAAAATATTTCTGATAGTGCATACTTTACCAGTTATGTCATGCTGTTTGAATGACTCACTGTAGATTTGATACTGATTAGGGCAATGTTTCTTCAGCCATTTGCAGACATCCTGCTGGGTCCATAATGCCACAGGCTTGGTCAGCTTCACAGTCCCAGACTATAAACACAGAACAAAGAACAGAAATGATGTTTAGTCCTCACACAAGTTTCAGAAATATTAATCTGTGATGTCCGTACATGATATTAAAGCAATAAATGCAAGATAGGAGCTGCTCTGACTGGCAGATATCCAATAATCACCAGTACGTTACACAAGACCCAGCTCTTCAAATATGTCACACGAGAATCACACACAGTGAAAGTTTCTTTATTATGCATTGCATACAAGTTCCTTGCATCAAGGAAACATATCGCATGATGTCTTACTTGAATAACAGTTTAAAGAGTGACCAACTCTGTACCCAAAGGGCAATAGTTGCAGCCTCTGAAGCCTTCAAATTCACAAGAGGGATGTATGTATGTTTGTGTCCCAGTTTGGATGTAACCATGGAAGACCAGGAGTATCCTCAGGCTGGGCATGTTCCTCAACTACAATTTGCCCTTCAGTGCAAACAAGCTTAAAGACTGGTTCAACTGGAAAAAGGAGACTATACACCAATGGAGGTAGAGCTGGTGTATCGGTTCATACTGAGCATTTCAGCTGACATCCTTCTTAGTCCGAGTGATGTTTACAAGTAGTTTTAGTTTTTCTGCTTTTTTGCCTTTAACCCTCCTATAATCACCATTATGTGAAATAAGTAGAACTCCTGCTTAAAACAGTTGCTTCTTTAGAAATAAATGGAAAAAAAAGACCACTGTTCAATACTTTCCTAAAAATTCAGTTTTATCATAGATTATCTGAGCAGTTAACAGTTTATACACAAATCATTCATAAATTAAGCCAATTGCATTATCATATGTAGAAAGTCACCTTTCATTTAATCAAACAATTCACCTTTGCACATACACATTTTTAACTATATAAAAATGCTGAGTTCTAGATGACCTGAACTGCAGGGATTTAAACCCTCTTGTCAAAGTAGGCAAAACAACAAAAAAAAGAAAATATATTCAAAGTGACTTCATCTTATTTGCAACACGGTCTGCCCAGGAGACTAAGAAAATCTTGAACAGATGGGCTGTTATTACCAACAATAAATATTTTACATTGGACATTGCTGATGTAAGTGGGTGTGAACACCAATGTAGTCATTTACTTCATGATTTTGTCAAAAGAACCATGTCTACGGAATAAAATCAAAGTATCTTTGTTCCCATTCTGTGCATGCAGAATACCTGTCCTCCAGCTCCTTGATGGTGCAGAAGGTTCAAGAGAAGTTTTTCTGCACAAATTTGAGGTGTAGTGGAATGTCATCTCAAACGTTCTTCTCCATTAGGACTCATGACAGATTCCCTCAATACTGACAGTCAGGGTTTATCCCAACATTTACGCAGCTGTACTTTGTCAGACAGACCTTTTCAAAGTTGCTTTGAAATTCTTCATTACTAGAACCCCAAAGGACCAAAGCAGTTTTAAGCTAGTGCTTTGCATGTCCTATTAAGTCCATAAAGTACACCATGCAAAGATATTAAGTTAGGGCCAGGGAATATGGCAGAGCTAGAATTCCAATGGACAAACATGTCTTGAATTCCTCAAGTCCAATTTTTGCTATCTCTTTTCCATTGCCTGTGTAGAAGTTAAATAAACAGCAGGAAAATTATAGTTGAGTATATAATACAAAGCACATCCCTTAGCTCAGCCTTTTTTGTTTTGAACAAAAGTACACTCACCAGAAACATGAATCCTGCTTCAAACACACGAATAGGCACCGTCCACATTTAGAGGTATCACAATAACACACTAACCACCCCAAATAATCGATTCTCATCTTTTGCAGAAGCCTGACTGACAGACTTGGCATCCACAAAAAAAGAAACTTCCAGAGGTGTTGACAGTGCACTATAACCAGGACAGCGTTTGCTCTACCACTATCCTTTCTGAGAAGCATATCAGTCTTCTGCACATACAGAAACCCACTCTGGACACTGCATAGGTCTTGAGAAGGGGCGATGTCTGTAGGGAGAACAAGCGCCCTGTAACTGTTCCTCATGCAACTAAGAAGATCAAAGCCTCCTCTTCGAACTTCTCTAGCCTCTATGTTATGCTGTTTGAGTCAAAGAAGAAACTGAATGTCAATGAAGAGCCCAATATTATGGTATCAGTTAGCCAATTTTTATTACATGCATATATAAATGCATGTCCTTCACAAATACATCAAAGAAAAAAAAACAAGTAAAAATAGCCATATAACACAAGCAGTCTCTCAGATTCCATAGAAATCCCCGAACAATGGGGTCAAGATCTCAACGTGTATCTTTATATTAGTTATTGCTTGAATTTAAAGGTATTTCTTGAGCACTGGAATTTTTCAAGACTAGAGGAAAGTCTGTCAGCCCTTGAAAAATAAATTGTTAATGGCTTTTCTTGTACATAATAAAAATACTTAAGTTACAAATATTTGTATACAAATATCTATAGCTAGCTATAGATTTACAAGCTATTTATTCCTAGCTGAAAGTACACAAGTAGTGCCAATGTTTGTTTTAACTAAGAGGTTGCTCTTTTCAGTTCAGCAACTATTCCCCTCTCAAAAAGTTTAAGCACCATCATGTTAAATATCTGAAGAAAAAGTTTATGAGCAACTACAGTACAAATTTAACATTTCTCTCCATGCCTGTAGAACTGAAAGATGGTTTCAAATGTAGCTATTATGCTGTGCAATATACAGATCACTGCACAGCAAACATACATGCTGATTTTTTTACTGTCCAATGTTCAGAATTAAAGTAGAAACATGTTTGACTTAAACTTATAACTGCAGTCCAAAAAGGACATTTTTACATTGACACCATCAAGCGTTATGTTTCACTTTCTAATTCATAAGGACTTGATGAGTTAGAAGAATACAGGGTTTTTAAAGCAATGGTTATAAAAAGTATATTGTTGTCGCTTTCATTTTTGAAACATCATACCCAAAATATTTTCCAACCAGATGCTCTAAATGAAAGCCTATTAAAAAATATGCATCCCTCCCACAAAATTCATTTGTTAGTTTCTTCCCTGCTCTAAAACTAGATCTTATACTAAAAAAATTCCCAGTAAACCAAAGAAAATTACCCTTACCATAAACATACCTACCAAATGAGTCCCCTGTCACTAACTATATATAAACTACCTACACAGGTGGAAAACATATTGTTTTACTTTATTTCTGTTTATCGTCTCAGTCAAACAATAGGCCCAAACTGACTAAAATTAAATAACATATATTTAAAAATAAATAAATAAATATTTGATCCAGCCTTCCTTTTCATTTTCCTGACATAAGATCACCCTTTGCTGGCAACACTTTAACAGTTTTAATCCTGCCAAACGCTATGCCAACTCATGCCAGATACAGATCTAATGAGAATAAAAGTCTTCAGTATTCTGATCTTTTCTTGTATATTTGAAGGAAAACCTGTTTCTTCAGGATTTTGTCAAACTTTCTTCTAAGTTGCCTAACCCCAGTTTTTGCTATGTGTATCTCAAATTATAAAAATGACTCCCAAGAAGAAAAATTAGCATATTTAATATGTGACACGATTTCATGCTGTCTTTGTTCCATGGTGCAGAGAAGACAGTACTTAAAATTACAAAATCAAGAATAAATAAACAAATTAAATTTACAGCCTGTGCACTACTAGAGTGTATTTCAGTGTTCAGATTAGCATTAGCAGCCAAGCCCTGCCCTTGCTAAGCAATGACGTACAAGTGATCTCTTCAGCCTTCCACATGCAGTTTAGCAAGCCTGCCAATTTTGAAGGTCAATTTATTCACCAGAAATTTCTTTGTCTGTATTTATCGTATTTTACTCCAGAAAAGAAAGAAAGGTTTCTGTATTTTTGAGTGACAGAGGATACAATCTCGCTATTAAAACCACTTTACATACTATGAGCCATACTATTTAAAAGAGCTTCTTCAACCCAAACATTTGTTGCATTTACAAATCTGCTTAGATTACAAAATCCAGGGATCGTAGAGGTCAGGGTCCTCAGTCAAACAGGGCTGCAGGTCTGCTGTTAGAAGGCTGCCTGATACCATTTGTAACATCCAATTTGCCAACATACTGATCCTGACACATAAGCAAAGTCAATGCATATCTACATTCAAATTTATCCAAAGTCAGACCCTACAGTTTCTGCCTAAAAAAATGCCTGTATGAAACAGAGGCGCTGCTCAAAGCGTTAAGGCAGGTTCTGCTCCAACACACATCACCAGAGACTCTGCTCTGGAGTTTACAGTTTAACTAGAAAAAGACAAAGGAGGACCAATTTTGTTACAGCTGTGTTGGTCAAAGAACATAAGCAAGGCTAGGCTGCAACAAGAAGAACCATCATTTATTGTACGAGCAGTGTGGAGCTCTACCAGCTGTGTTTCAGACACAAAGAAATCTTCACAGGGAGTAGACATAGAGTACAACTGCTCAATGTTGAACCATTATGTTAACCCAGTTAGGCAGTTCAAGAGAAAAAAGGGCTGATAGCTGTGAGGACAGGTATGGGAAGAGCGAAGGAAAGAAGTAGTAAGGTTACTGCCACCTAGTAGTGACAGAGAGAGTGAGATGGGTGACTGTCACCCCTAGTATAATGCAGAGTCAGCTGGGGCAGGAAACAGTAAAATGCATCAGAAAACCATTGACATGTCTGTGATCAGAGGGAGAGACTGGGAGGAAAGAAACGGGATCACTTCATGCATGAAGTTGAGAAGGAAGTATTTGTTAAATCAAAACATAATGTCTTCTGCAAGCAAACTATAAAGGGCCAATGATAGATTTGAAAATTAGAAAAATAAAATTTTATGCGTATCTGATACAGATACATATAGCAGAGAACTTAAACTACACAGCTCCAAAAGCTAAGTTATTGTCAAATCTTTCAGGCTGCTCCAGATGCAAGACTAACAGCATCATCTTTATCATTTATGACAAGAAGCAGCAGGAGCAGCAATGCCCAGTAAGAATTTCAGCATGATTTTTTTTTTTAAACACGCTTGGGTTATATTTCTAAAACTGAGAAAATAAGTATCTTTCTCATATATTCCAAATTACTTCTCCAACATTCAACTGCCTATATAGAATCCAGAATCAATGACTAACATAAAAGCTGGTTTCAGTTCTGGAAAGAACAGAAGAAATGAGCCAGGCTTATGAATGTGTTTTTACATGGTATCTTAAATATTGAAGAATCTGGAAAGGACACATTTTGGTTTAGAAATACACTTTCTCAGATAGTCAGATAGTCATACTTACAGATTTTTGCAGCAAAGACTGAAGAAAATTACAGTAATAAGCAGACACCCCATAAAACCACTGAAACCTCCATTGTGTTGGGTTCCCATTTGTGTTACTGAGAATTTTAATACTAAAAAGAGATGAAAATGACAAACTAAAGGAAATGTGTCTATTTAAAAAAAAAAAAAACACAGAAAATACTGTAAGACACTTTCCCTTTTATGTTGATAAAAGATTGAATGTTTAAAACTTTAATTGGATCAGAAATTCAAATAGTCACATTCTAATTTATTACTTAAGTCACCGTGAAAAACAAAATCAGTATGGCAAATAAAATATATTTTTTAAAAAATCATTGTGATTTAGTTTAAAGCACGCTTTAAAGGCCAACTTTGCACCAATTTTGGTTTAGCTAAGACATAAACCTTAGTGCCACCCCAGAAGGATTAAAACAGAGACACTACAGCAGCTATTGTGCAAGTCATACACCTATGACTGATCAACACACAATGTCCACTTTGAATGAAAACTATAGAGATGTGGGAGACCCACCAAGACTCCCAAATTGTTGCAGAAGCATGGTCAGCTAGCACCTTGCATTCCCCAAGCTGCAAGCTTGTGTGTCACATTTGCAGCCCCAAACTGACTTGCTCCACATGGCAAGATCCAAAATGCAACTGGTTGGCCTAATCTACGACCCCCTGAGCATGGCAGAGTCATATAATGATGCCATGAGCAGGACCAGGAGGCTGTTCTGCTCCCAGGGCGCTCACATCTATGAACACAGCCTGATGCTCAAAGCGTGCTGCTGGAGGTGGCACCCAGCCCACATCTCAACCCTTCCCCCATCACTCCCATGCATGTTGTCCTACACGTAGTCCCTCCTTCCCTAGTCCAGTCTGCTGGTACATGGCCACACCATGTTGCCTGACATCACAGTTCATATATGGGATCCCACAAAAGACAAGATCAGTTACAAGTACACACAACAGGGAGTTATTTCCCACCACTGGTCTGCAGAAGGATCAGAGTAGAGCCATAATACCATCTGGTTCACCCAAATCCACATTCTCAGAACACAAGTCTTTTTTTAAGAGAAGCAACTCAGTGCAGCCAGCTCACTGTGTCTTGCAGGAGCACAAATGAAGTCCAGACAAGGTACCTGAGGCTGCACGAGAACCACATCCTCACTGACTCCGAGCTAGTTCAAACACACCTGAAGTCCAAGGAGAGACACAAACCAGACCCGCAGAGAGATCACTGCCCCCTCGATCCAGCCACTGAACAGATGGGGACGGTCCTCTGACATCATGGGCGAGAGAGAAGAGAGATAAAGAGGGAGATGAGGACACCTGAGCAGCACCAGCTTCAGGGCTCTGAGCACAAGGTGAACAGAGACAGCTCAGCCCTTTCCAGGAAGGACCAGGTAGGGGAAAGACTGGAGACTGGCAGGGAAGCCATGGAAGGTGCGGGAGAAGTAGAAAAGGTCCTGTAAAGTAGATTTGCTATTTGCTATTCCTATCCCCCACTTTCTGGGGGAAAAGGAGAGAACAAACACCACTTCTACAAGGGCCTCCCTCCTATATTAGCAGCAGTGGTCCATAGCCTCCCCCCTCTCTCACTTACAGAGTGTCTTCACCTTTTCACAACCCCAGGGGCCACGTCAGCCACTGGCTTCTTTTTGTTGCCTCCAGCAGACTGCTGTAAATTGCTGTCCCTACCAAGAGACTGTTCTGGCAATGCTTAAAGCCAGCTCTGCACAAGCAGAAACTTCTAGTCCCGGGTCCCAAGTCAGCATAGAACCACCACTTGTTCAAAGACCAATGAACAAAGAGGGAGGTTTTATCTGGCTTTCAAGCAACACCGGGATTGACCCAATCCAGTACCTTCCGTACCGGTGCCACAAGCTTAGGTGTACTACAAACAGACTGCAAAGGGGGGAAAAGGAAACAAGTTATGAAAAATAATGAGATTGATCTGGAAAGTAAGAAGTTATTAGAAGGAGTTAACTCCCTCTTAAGGCTGTCACAAGTATAACCATCAACAGGAAAGGATAAAGCTGTCAAAAAAAGTATCACTGAGCATTATCCTGATTGGGATAAAGACAGCATCAAAACAACAAGCAAGGATAAACAAGGTGACACGTTTCCCATTAGAGTACTCTCGTTCAATGAGATATCACACTCTTAAAGCAAGAATCATGACTGGCAGATGCCAGTGTTGATATAAATGGCAGTGGCACTATCAGCAAACTGTGAAGAACTGAATTGTCAGGACGAGAAAGGAGAAGACAGAGCACTCCTCAGCATTGTCAAGAAGGTTGCCTGACATCATTTTAATTGCTATCAAAAATCCTGAAAGCTGCAACCAGGACAGACAGGCCAACAATGCTTAAAATAAAATCACAAGTAGGACCAGAAACACAATCAATTTTAGGTTTTGACAGCCAAATCCAAATCAAAGAGTGTAATGTTTTAAAATTCACGTCATCTAAAAACACTACATTTTTAATCTTGCCAAACTGAAGATCCATTTCACTCAGTGCAAAAGATTCCTTCCAGTCTAAAAATTAAATATTTGCTTTTGGATATTTGCAGAGAAAACGCAGAGAGGGAGACTTGCTCTGTCAGGGTGAGGGTTCCTACTTCACAAAATACATCAATTGTTTGATACTTCTTCACTGATGTGGCTTTGATTCCCCTTCTCTACCTGAGACAATTCAAACTTGTCCAAGTCCGGGCTCTAACCATCACTACCTTATATCACAGATTACAGTCTTCACAAGTAAATACAAATCGTCCTGCTTTTACAAACAGAAACCTACTCTGTATCCTGCATAGATCTGGAGAGCAAACAGTTTCTGTTCGCACAGCAGATGCCCCACTAGCATGCCTTGCGCAGCTATGAAGGTAAGAGGTTCCTCCTTGAACTTCTCTAGCCTGCTTGTTACCACTATTGAGTCAAGGAAGAAACAGAATTAATTTCAATTCAACAGCCCTGTATTAACAGCAACTTATAACAAGTAATTAACTAAATTTTATTACAAGCACATGTTCTTCATTGCACTTAACCATCCCCTACAGCAAGAATAAAAATTCAAGACATTCACCCTCGACATAGCACACGTAACTTGCAGGTTAGCTCATCTTTTATCCTGTCTTAAGGACTAAATACTACACCCACTGCGAAGACGCCTTATGGCATGAGCCTTCATCACGGAATACTCCGTTCAGACTAGTAGTAGGCACAGGAAAGTGCCCCATCTCAGTGAAAGCTGTAAGTTCAAATCCGTTCAGGTACACATAGGAAAGAAAACAGGAATATCTAATAAGACAGTGATGACGTGTAGCTTCCCCTTTTCCAACAGTTTGTCCTGAACTCAGAAATACTGTCAGAGCAACTGAAATTCCACTTTTGAAGAAGTTCGGTATTTGTCAAAAATATTTTATCCAGCTCTAGAATAAAATAAAAATTTAAAAATAACATCACCCAAAACCTACCTATACTACAAAACCAACAATTACAAAGGAGTCTCCATTCCCACTTTTTCTTTTTTTTAAACCAATCCTGGCACCTCTGCAAGTTGCATCTTAGTCAGTTACATCTACAGTTGAACTAAACTGAGACTGCTTATCAGGAATGCCATTAAAATAAATACAAACCATGCATATAAGTAGGTCCACTTATTTTCTTGGAATTTCTCGCATAGTTATTTAAAGATGGTCATATAGAAGAATTTAGCTAAAATACAGCCTGTAGCAGCAACAAAATCCACTGGCCAAACTAGACTGGAAAAATGTTTAATTTGCACAAAAATATCAATATTAATAATACACTGAAATTTTGTTGCTCTTTAACTACAGAACAACAAACAGCAAAAGACAAGAGCTAAAAATTTCAAGATCTGAAGGACAGCACAAAGTTTTGATTTTATACTTGCAAATTCAATAATAAGGGGTAAAGAATGTTGGTCAGCCTACATTTGTTTTGTGGATCATGAGAATATTTCTGACTCATAAGCACATATATTTGGTGATGCCTTATCTGCAATTCTTCAGTCACATAATTGGATTCTTTCAAAAACAGCTCAATTATCAGTGGTTAGCAATAAGAGTCACAAAACAGGCTGCCTTGAAATGAGAAGAACTAGACAGGACCATGACTGTTTTAAATGTACCCGTTTCATATTCACGTTATCCATACTAACATGGATGTGAACTAAAATGTGTCAATTAAAAATTACGACATGTGGCTTAATGATAGAATTTTCTAAGTCTCATAAAAATTAATTTTCTTTACTAGGAATACTACTATAATACAAATAAGTCTTTATTTAATGGGGAAAAAAAAGAGGTTGTACAGAGCAGTACTCTGGTAACTACAGTATTCTGTCGAGAAGATACTCAACATGTCACAACCTAGGGTTTGAGAAGTAGCTGTGGTTTTTAATAGCTGCTGTATGTCAGAGGTGAAGGGTACAGTCCATTTTTTTGTAAAGACACAGTGAAGCATTTCTATATGAGAAGAGCTATAAAAGAAACCGTTACTTCAGTGTTAGCAGGTAGTGAGGTTAGTTCCTCCATTAGCTCAACAACAGTACATTTGTACAAGGAGAACATCTAACATCCTGAGAGGATCTTAATCCCTGTTAAATAATGACAGGTTGCTTTCTTACAAGGTTTACTCCTTCTGAGTGAATCACATTTTTGGCACCTTTGTTTCCAGCAGATGTACCAATTAAGAGGCTTGTACTGTAAGAAGTAGTATAACCTTTCTATGCCAACTTTCAGTCTTTATGGATAGGCTCATTCATATGCAGAAGGCAAGTGCAGCAGCCAAGGCATTTTATACCCCAACAGCAATCAAAGTTTTCTAGATATCTTTGCCAGTTGACTCTTAACTATATTCTCTTGAGCAAAATACATTTTGAGGAGAACAACTTTATAGGCCAGATGTGTACATGACTATGAATAAGAAAAGGTCTCTAAGCCTCAGCTGACAGGTCAACCTCTTGCGTCCCAATAAGACATTGCTTCCACTTCCAGCAAAGGCAAATGCCGACAGAAGAGGCAGATTAGCCCAGCCATCTGATTCATTCAATAGCATTGCAATGCCTGTGTAGAAGGTCATAACAGATTTCTCAAATATCTAGAAGGCAGATACACTACTTATTTTTCGAAACAAGCAGGGCACTTCTGTCAATGCAAATTCTTGCTAATTGCTTTTGAGAAACTAGTCTTCTCTCCCTAATAAGGGAATTCCTGTATTGTCTTATCATCCCTGTGAAGTCCTACATTAATAAAAAGAGCGTAAGCACTACAATGCCCTTTCATCCCCTTTATTAGAGAAAGCAAAAAGCCTCAAACTGAGATTCATGATGGCCAGGCCCCTCCTGGCTAGGAAGCAGCCTAAGTTACCCAACAAGAAGATACAGAAAAAGCCACAGAGTACAAGTCCCCTATTTACATCAAGGCCAGCCCAGGCCAAAGGGAGACATCTCTTCTCACTCACAGCAAGCATCTCTTCCTGTAGTGCAGCAAATAAACTTGAAAGCAAAAGAAAGGTCAGAAGCTTGTCCTTATTTTAAAAGGAAACAGAAGGATGTGGCAGCAGCACTGTCTCTGCTCAAAAACCTGAAGATTTGGAGCTATAAAGCCCACATTGATGGGACTCGGCAGACAAGATTCAACAGATTCAAGGCAGGGGCAGGAAGGCAGAGGTTAATATTGTTGCCACGCTCTGAACATATCTCCTAGAAGAGGCCATTGATGGGAAAATGGGACTTTCCCAGGAACATCCCAGCAGGCACCACAGGGAAGCTAAGCAGGGGAGGAATGCCAGTCAAGTGAGGATTTGCATCTTCGGTTCCAGGCACCATTTGTAAATCCAGCCCAAAATGTCCCAGCAACATCTTCCTGGGGAAGGCAGCTGTTAAGATGTCCCTAGAAATGTGGAGTTGAGATTTTCAACAAAAATATTATGCCCACCTGACCTCAACATAAAGAGCTTGAGTCGTAAGGAGATGAATATGAAAGACAGGCTGAGAGAAGGTAAATTAAACATTATGAGGAACAATATTAATCTGCTGTAATGAGTTGAGTACATATAATATATATACTTTCTGGAGAGAGATCTATGAAGGGATATCTAAATCAAAGTGCTGGGAAGACAAACTGGCCCTGAATAAGAACTAGAAATATTTTAATTACATTTCTGAAAGGAACTCAGTTCCCTTCTCTTTCTTGGATCATTTGCTTGCAGTTTAAGATTACATGAAAAATTCACACTAATCCTTCAGTTTCTGTTTGCAGAAAGACCAGTAGTGTCAGGCAGTGAACAGCAGGCAGTTTTCAAGATTCACTCCAGGGACAAATTCATCTCACAAGCCAAAATTTAACTCTTGTTTAAGTAGCTGATGTTCTATACACAGACCACTGCATAAAGACACTCATAACTTTAAGCATCTCAAATTCCACATCAGGACTGCCATGCTGGTCTGCTGCCCAGATCTGGGCTTTCATCTCAACAGCAGCCTTTGGCAAGTGATATTTTTTACACAATTAATACATTTAACTTTTTTCCTCCGGAGCTGGCACATTTTCTGAATAATAAAAAAATGCAGGCAGGTCCAATAATACTTCAATCATATTAATAACAAATCATTTTTATGCAGCTTTTTATATTAATCCAACTATTAGGATGAATAAGTGACTCCAGGTAAAACTCGCAATTGCATTGATAAATTTAAGTCCTTTCTAAGAAGAATTACAGTTAAAAATAAACTAATTCCTATCTATCCAGAAACAGCAGGTAAAACTGCAAAGTTGATACGCGAAAGAAAACTTTAGAACTGCAAATGACTTGCCAAACTTGCTTTGCAGTTTTATTTTAGACCACATTATTGCAGTGTCTTACAGGCCAGTTGCCAAACTGAATTAGTCCACTCTACATACTCCAATCCACAATGTTTATTCAAGGTTTTTATGCTGGAAGCTTCTGAATTTGTCCAAATTCAAAACAATACACATTCACAAGCAAAAGAAGTTGAAAAAAAAATTCAAATATGGAGGATGTTTCAAAGGAACCTAGTCAACACTTTTCTTTTTTGGCAATCCCTCAAAAGCCTCCATTTATAATCTCCCAGACATCAGAATTCAGAGAAATGAACTGTTACAGAATGTTACCAGACCTTTTACATGAAAACACAGCCAAACACAGGCAGCATGAGTAAACAGCTGATACAAAGAGCACCATCTACTGACAGGCAGCATTTTGACAGACCCAGACAGTTTTGCAAGGCACTGCATGGGGCTTCCAGATAATCTAGCTTTTAAGGAATTCAGCTTTCTCTTGGAGATGTGTAGCACTTTCCACATTTTCTTTCTCACCTGCCCTGTCTCTTCTATGCCATTTAGGCTGTTTTCCTGCTCGCAGTTCACGAGACAGCCCACTCGCTCCAAGACGCCGCAGCACAGTTCTAGCAGTCAGGCCCCCCCATCCTCCTCTTCCACGTGGAACTGCTCACCCCTTGTCAATAGTTGCTATACCACCATTTTACAATTATAAATTAACATTTTACTACCAGCTGTTTATGAGGACATGTTTCCAAAACTTCGCAGTCAACAAGAATTTTCCACTTAAGTGGAACACTTTCAAACTGCCCCTAGATGAGAAGCAATCACCTCATGATTTACTGAAAGCCTCAAGGTTTACTTTATGAGATGAAATATCTTTCTATGTTCTTATGGAAGAGATTACATGGAGGTGGAGGTTTCTTCCTCACTTTCATCCTGCTGTCATTTCTCTGAACACAGTACTATATATAACCTTTTATTATTTTACTACACAAAATTATTAGCAGATGCATATAAGAAAAGGCTGTTGCCTGACAGACAAGAAAATATTATCATTATCCACAAATGGTTCTGATGCTATTCTCTTGGCTAGTATAATCAGAAATAACCCTTAGGAATGCTATTTAACATCTTGATCACTTCTAAACCCGTCACTAGTACACAGTAGAAATGCACTGAACTATTATGGCACATTGTTTTAAAGTATTGCTAGCATTATCACACTTACTTACTGTGTGAGATTTGTGTTGCAACACAGTAAAAGCTAGATTTATATATATGTGTTTGGAGAGCATAAAAATAATAAATTAGAATAACTTTTCTAACAAATTGGTGAAAATTCACTGGTCCTAAAGGCCTTCACTAACAAACATAAGAACCACTTGTGATAATTAATCGCGGAAGTGAAAGTAGAAAAGAAATATTCACGTATGGTTTTTGTTTTGTGTTGCTTCACTGATTAAAACATCAATAACACATCTAAAGCTCATCACTTATATTTTTATATTTCATGCAGATTCCAAAGGTCAATGAAACTCAATTTACTGTTTTTATACAATAATCCTTGTCAATCTATTTAGAACAGGATTAAAAGAGAAACAACCGATACAAGCTTTGCTAAAGGAGAGGTTGTAGTCAATCTGTTTATACATGTGGCAGATTAATACCCATTAATAAAATTATGAGAGGAACTTTCTAATGGGTAGGAAAGTTTCAAGTTCTACCTTGTTTTATAGCCCTACTTGCTTGTGTCAGCACAGTAGTTTTGTTCTTCTAGTGTATTTGCATGCAGCAGCAACAATTTTCTGTTTTTACTTTTTCCTCAATTCTAAGATTTATAAATACAGTGGGATATTCAGACTAATCCTAGAAATTATTCTTCCTTAGCACTATATATCATCCTCTGCAGTCAAATTCCCTTTTGCTGCAGATATTCTACTACTTTGCCTGATCTCCACCATCCACGTACTATCCCTGCAGCCTATGCTTTCCTCAGCTTTTTCTTTTGATCCTTTGAGCTCAATCATATATCCCAGGCTATGAGATGGATAATTTCACTGCTCCCCATTCTATTGTTCATATAATTATAGCACTGGACGCAGAGGGCTGCTACATTTCTCTGAACAAAAAATGTTTGCATCTCCTATTTCACTGTAAAATCACCCAGTTCTCATCTCTTACGCATTAGGACAAACTGAAGCATTTGGTAAAGCTGGTGAAGTGGTGTAAAATCAAAACACATCTGGTTATTAAGGTTACTACTCTTTTAAATTGGTATCTCCTGTTCCTCCTCCTAATCTGTTTCAGTCTCCCCCTAGCTCTATTTAGACTGCACTTCCACAGACTTTTCTCTCAGCAGCAAAAGCAGCAAAGCAATACTCTCCCCAACTACTGCCAGCATGGCAAAGTGATTAAAATAAGCCAAATTAACAAGGAAACACTGCCAAAGGGGACAGTTCTCACTGGTTGCTCTTGACCAACTAGTACAGAGTACTCTATCACTAATAAAAGCCAGAGTGAGATAATTCAGGTGGATGATAAATTGATCATCAACTCACTGAAGTCAAAGAACTAAGCAGTCAACTCAATAAAATGAGAGAAAGTAGGGATTGGAGACTGAAACGTGCTGCAGGAAATACACCACTAAATGGGGTGCTCTACCATCAGCTCTGCTCAGCCAGGACACACGTGCACTTCCACTCCATCCTGCCCCCTCTCCAACCTGGTAGAAGTCTTCGTAAGATCCTGAAGGGAAACAGGTTTGTCAAAACAAAACAAAACAAAAAGGGAGGGGTGGGGGTGGGGCAACCCACAAACCCAGAACAAAAATCTAACCATGGGAGAGGGGTATGGAAAGAAGAAGATGATGAACGTGCAGAAAAGTGTTAAATAAGAATTTCATCAACAATGACATAGTTTTATTCGCCATCATTGTGCCATGTATAGAGGAGCTAATTTAATTTTCAGGTTCAGTTATCTGTTCAGTTTATTTTGTGTTTTTAGAATCACTTGCAATTTACATAAAATATTTTAGAGCACAACAATAGGATGCACTCTTGTGTGGTTCCTCCCCCCCCCAAACGTCAGGCATGTTCACGCAACCTGACTACACTCTACAGTATTCTTTTTGGAATTCAAAAGCAAAGACAAACTTCCTTTCCTATTGTTGTTCTTTTGGGCTTTTATCAGCATTTTTGTGTCCTTTGGAACCTGGAAACCAGGGCAGGGGAGAAAAAGTCAACGGGGCAGCGAGGGGGGAAGGTGTTACACTTTTTTCCTCCCAGCAAACAGCAGAAGGGGCAATATGTACTAATGGACACATACCACTAATTGAACTTCATTTGAATTTGAGAGTTTAATCAACATGCCGAACACTTACCTGATCTGAACGTTTCATTTGGCACTGTTCTTTATTTTTTTTCCTCCCCTTCAAAAATACTGTTTAAAAATAAAACCCTTCCAATACTAAATTATTTCAACAGACAGTAAGGGAACATGAAACAGCAGCTATGGAAAACAAAGCTGATAATTATTCAGGCAAAAAAACCTTTTCCGAAATAATCTGCTACCAGTTACAGTGGACAATTAACTATAGTTTGCAAGCCATAAAGTAGCCTTCCCTACAGAAAAAGAAAACAGTAGTGACATTTTAATAAGCATGAACCTTAACAAGCACTTCAGATTCTTCTTCTACAGTCAACAATAAAGGCTTCAGGAAAGCTCAGTACATGGAATAACACTCTCAGTTTTCCTCATCAACTTCACAAATCACCACCTAATGCTGAAATGTTGACAATTAAGCTATTTGTTCTTTAGGACAAACCTGAAAAAAAGCAAAAATTCTGAGTCACCAAAACTGAATTAAGTTCGAGACAGTCTTATATCTGAAGGAGAACATACAATTGTGATAGTCTTTATCTCCAGAAAAAGTTTTTCTATTTAATCAACAAGAATATTGATTATTTAAAAATACATCTTCAAACCTATACACAAGCTTTATTTTGATAAAAGACTGCATTATCAGCATAGGCATGCTGAAGTTCAGTCACATCTACCTTTTCATAATGAAAACACATTCAACAAAATCTTTTGCAATCTAAAGTGTACTGCTAAGATTGAAAGCAATCAGCCTTGAATGAAAGATGAATTAATAGCAGTTCTGAAACCATTAGATACAGACTCTATTGTCATGCTTTTGTTTAAAGCAAGAAAAAAAAAGGCAAAAAAAGTAGAGGGTGTCTAGGTCAGCAAAGTCATCACTAGTTGATGGATGCACTTACAGACATTAGAGACAAAAGGAAAATAGGCAGAACATAATACCCACTTATGAGATTCTCTATGTTAAGGATAGAAAAAAGGCCTGAAGATACGCAGTAACTCTACCTTGTTCAGAGTTGAAGGTTTTCTATTTTTAGATATGCATGTCAAGGATGCATTTAACCCTAGAAGTGCAGTTTGATGCATCATCACAATATTCACTCTTAAATATTGGTAAAATTAGAAACATTCATTCTACCGAGTACATCTTCTGAGAACAGCCCCTACCAGTAACAACTACGATCTCTGGGTGAGGAACTAGGAGGTAAGGGAGATGGAAGAATTGATGCTCCAGACCATGTTAATGACTGCTAGCAGTTGTGTGGTGACCTCTAGGTAGGCAGGAAATAAAATGTTTATTTTGTAAGAAATGGCCAATTTATCAGCTTCCTACAACCCAAAACGGTGGCCTTGCTCCCTCTCCCCAACAGCCCAGGCTGCACACTCTAGCTGCTTCTACTGTTGCAGCTCTTGAGGTTGCAAGGAGAAGGGTCGCATCTGTGAGCTGCTGTGGGACATAAGATGGGCACGGCTGTCCCCTGAAACCTATGTTGAGCTTCTCCCGCTGCACACTCACAGTCAGGCTGGTGGGACACCCTAAGCAGATTCTGCTGATTATTCAATCTGAATCAGGTGGGCTTTAGTAGCACTGCACCATGGGGACCAGGATCAGCATCTCCCATTTCAGGCAACAGTTTGAGAAGCAAGATTAAATACTACATCAGTCTTAACTGGTTGGAGCTAACTCTTTGACTCTAGTGAACTCTTTGCTCTCTGTAGGGGGGAGGGGTAGATGAAAAGATACAGGCTCTAGGGTTAACAAGATCAGTTTGGCAGGTGAAGCGAAGACTGAACTGGTGGGCAGAAGACGGCTATGTGTCTGTCTGTAGGGTCTCACAGGGCTGGCAGACCAGGGCTGACAGCTGGTATACTTAGGAGAACAGGAAAACATCACAAGTTTGCATGAACAGAATGAGACACAGTTCAAAAGCTAAAATAAGTAAATAGCCTAAGAACAGAAGGTAATCTCTTTTCTCTTCTTAAACTGTGGATTCGTTGAAGGAATTGGATTCACATTCCCTAATCTCTTAAAGGGAAATTACTTGCGATGTTTGATGCCACTATCGCCAACAGCATTTGTCTCTTCCAAGTGCCGAAGGCCTCAGTTCCACATTAATATTGACACCTCCCAAATTCAAAGAAACATCCTGTTGTACTGCTTTCTCCCACCCTCTGCTCTCCCATTGCAAACTTACAACACTCTTTTTAGTTTAAGAGTCTGTCATACTTGGATATCATTTTTAGTTTTGAACTAACCCTGCAAATGCCCAGAGTGGTTAATGACAATATAAAAGTACCCCATCAACATAACTAGAAGCACAGAAATACTAGAAGTAGGAACTTAAAGCCACCCCAGGCTGAATCACTATTAAGTTTCACTTAATGGCATCACAGCCAAGGAAAGCCCACGCTACTTAAAAATCAGTTGGTCAAACAAATTAAGGATGGTAAGGGAAGAATTGTCTCCCATTAAACACAACATTCTCCTTACCTTCTGCTTGCCCCACTGATAATACACAGCATCACAGAAAATGCCTTCTTTAACATTTGAGAGTTGTTTCCCTGCTCCCTGCAGTGGCACATCAGCTACACAGTAATCTGCAGCTGACTGTGGAAAAGAGATAAAACAAACACTTCTGACTGAAGTCCACATCCAGAAATAGCTAAAAAGAACTAGTATTTGCAAAGTGCAAAATGAAAGCATACTGAAAAGCCTCCTTGATTTCAGAGGTCATTCTTGTTGGCATTTTTGCTGCGCCTAAAGACCCCAAATGAGACAAGATATCCCTCACAACCAAACACCACACTCTAGTCCACATCCACCAAACACTTGGAATCAAAACCAGAGGCATGACACAGACAAAGCACCAGTGGAAGCCTTCACCACTACGCACCACGGAAAACAGCTGGAGAATCTGTCCCACAGAGAGGAACGGGAACAGGGGGCAAACGTGCTGCTGCATTTGTTATTCTCAGGCAGCCTGACCAAGACAGTATTCTCCAGTTTTCAGGGACACATTGCAGAGCTTTTGGACAATCAATTTTACACACATACACATGCAAAAGACAAAATTTTGGTAGGAAATTTATTCAAAATCTCAGTTTTCTACTGAAAGAACAGTTTTAACTGGTCCTAATTATCATCATTCTTCCACAGCTGGAAAAACTGAGCCACAGAGCAAGATCTTCACTTCTAGTGAAGAGCAACAGGCATCTGAAATCCAAGACCAATTAAAGGGGAAAAATGAAACACACACACACACACTCCAATCATATCCTTTTAATCCAAAAGACAGACTTTTTTTCAGATTAAGCAGTATTTGCTTGCCAGATCATCTTGAACACACATGGCATTAGTCTAGCCTAAGTGTTCAAAGTATGATTTTCGAGGTAAATGCAGCTTCTGAAATACAGTCTCTTAACACAAGGTTTCACCTCCATCAGACATTAATAATGATTTCAATGTCAAACGCAGAGGCTGGTTAGCTAGTAAAGCAGAGGACAGAACTGAGTTTGAGATCCGAATACCTAAACTCAAGCGTCAATGCAGTCCCCAAATGATAGACAGATTCAGCTGAGCAGTGCTCACTTCTGATGGAGTCTGATCCCTCTCCACACTCCTCTGAGCATGCTGACTAGATCTCCACCAAATGTAATAGGAGTTTAGACATCTAGCTTACACATAGACGCTTAATTTAAGTTGCCCTCATCAGCAAGCTCAGTTCCACCCATGGTAACTAAGGGGAAGACAGACTGCACTCTGCCCCAGGCCACCTTTTTCCAGACTCTCCTAATGAAATCCCTTCCCTCCTTAGCGCACCTCTGCACTGAGGGGAAAGCTTGACAGGTTGATAACACAAGAAACACCCTTCAGACATTATCAAGGCTATTACAGTTCCACAACCCTTTTGTGATTGTGACACACTCCCAGTGCTCAGCAATTATGATATTTTTCAAAATGGAAAAGAAACAAGTTCCCACTTGTAGAGAGAAAGGTGGACTACAGCAACCGCAAATCAGTTTTGTCAGAAGTGTCCAGCAAACACATGTGACAGATTAATGAAATTATTGTTATAACTCAGATGAGATGCACTATTTGCAGAACATGCAGTGCCAGCAGTGGAGCATTAAACTGCTTTCCCATTTTAAATGCTAAATTGGTTCTATAATACATTTTGTAATCCCTCTAATCACAATGCTATTATTTTCTTTACTGGGCGATTCTATACTTTTCCTTCCCTATCAAGGCAGCTGTGTCATTAAAATACTGCTTTATTTTTGAAGCAATCTCTACGAAGCCCTTAAAGTAGCTTCAAAGTGAAAGCAGAGGGTTTGGATAGCTTTGTGGAGCAGCTTCACGAGGCAAGCAGCAGAACTGGCACCGTAAGTACATTATGCATCCACACACTGTATGGAATTGCTTTTTCCTCTAAAAGCCACTTCATCTTTTTATCCGTATTTCTTTTTCCCTGAATAGAAGTTCTCCTTTTAAATAACGCGTCTGTGTCTACGTGCATCTATAGCATTAGACATCCCACTTATTTCTAGAGTACTACCATGGCTTTTTACTGCTTATGCTTGCTAATACATACTGCAATTGCTGCTCCTTTTCACGCTAGCGTAATGGGAAAGAACACAAATTTCACATTGATAGCTTTCACAGGACAACAGGAGCCAGATCAGACTACATTTCCCTCCTTATGCTCCCTCAGCTGCCTCTTTGTAACCATCTGCTCTCGCCTGCCCTATACGAGGACTGCATTTGCTCCCTGCAGCAGAAACCGCCACTTTGCTGTGCATTTGTGCAGCCCCTAACACACCGCAGGGTCACAGACTGCACCGTTTCCCACAGGCCAACACCTTGCTGTCCTTCACACGCATGCACTGTGTGCATGGAACCACTGCGAACATTTTCGCAGTTGACGTTTTGGTGAAAATCCAACTGTAAAAAGCCTGACAAACAGAAATTTCTCTTGCTATTATCACCTGATGGACTGAAGTCATAGATAGAGCATGCTTGTACAGATGAATTTCATACAGGATACCTTTAAATTGTTTGGAAGGTCAATCAATAGTGATCTTTGCGAGTAAACTCTATCTGTTCTACTTATACCCATCTAAAGAACTAAATATTAGTCTGAGCTAATTATTTTGACTTCTTATGGGGAGAAAGAAGAGAAGCAGTAGGAAAATAATCCCACCTTGTGATGGAGGATGAAGGAGAAGGAAATTAACAATGGTCCTTTGCAGGTGCCTTTCTTTTCCCCTCACTGTCCTGGGCAGAGCACAACAAACTAACTCAGGCAAGATCTCCCGCTAACATGTGGCCGCTGTCAGTCAGGGCAGATGATATTTTGGAATGCCCAGGCATGCAGTCATGGCAAACAGGATGAACAGGAGAAGCCACATCTTTTATGCCAAATGTAGAAACCTCGCTGCAAAAATGCGGGCCTTCATATTACACTATATATAACAAGAATGGATGATATAGCAATGGGGAAAAACATGCTACAGCAAGAATACACTTGGATTCTGAATCAGGCATTTGTCCTCCTATGATAAGCTGGCTTCCAAGACCCCAACAGCGGAAGATGTTTCTTGTTTTCCTGGCTCATGACAATGTAAATTCGGAACCAAGCAGCTATATTCTGCACTCCAGGTAGGGTTACTCCAGCACTTCATTCACACCGGCAAAACCCCAGAGTGATAAACAAAACGTCAGCTGCAGCTGCTTGAAATGTACAGGGTCACCCAGCACTCCTGTTTCACCACTCAGTCTAGAACATTTGTTCACCACATGGTTCTGAAACTTCAGACTTCAGCCAGAGGTCACAATCATGAATGACAGGCTGAGAGAGGAAAAGATACATACACATCAAACATTTCAGCCCCCAATTTAGACACCTGAAAGGAAGAAAACATACATATTTCTAACTACGCAACACATAAAAGAAGTCTACTGAAAACAAAGACAGAAGCAAGCATACTAATTATTGTGCATTACTAATAATCACAGAATGAGATATTAGAAAGGCACATTGCCCTGAAGTGTAATTATTTCAGCTATCTGATATTAACATTTACCAAATATTTTTAAATCCACTTCAGAAATACTGTACACTCAGATTCCATACCTATTTTTGGTAGTTATAAAAAAGACCCAATGCAGTGAGTGATGTTTTGTCACTACTGCGGTCAAAGAGTGGGGAGAGAAAAAAAAGATTTAAAAAAAAAAAAAAAAAAAAATCACACTCACACTGTATCTACCGGCTTTCATTGTAGTGATCTGATGCGGACATTGGCAATTTGTTAACAACGACTCCACAAAAATCAACTAAGGAAAGCAAACTTTCTGTCCGTAAAGTAACAGTTCAGTTCAGTACATCCAGGGGCTGCACCTCCACTGGGATACACGTGGAGGTCTGCAATTCAAACACCCTCCCACTCTGCCACACAATTTTAAAGCAAAACCTGGAGGAGTGGAACAGCCCAGCTGGGGTTCTGCTGAACCTTCACTTCAACAGGCAAAACATTTGTTAACCTCAGCCAGTCCAGTCTGGGTTCTTGTTCACATATCCTGCGGCCACCAGAAGTTTCACAAGCGGGGGATAATTGGAAGACAAAGCAAATGCTAAAACCTCATTGCCCCAGTTCAGTGGCCATTGGTGTTTCTCAACCAATTGCAAAAAAAAAAAAAAAAAAAGCAGGGAGGGGAGGGCATAAAATGGTCTTAGCATACCAAGCAGCTATGCTGATGAATGCTTATGTTCCATCATACTCAGTGCCAGGACCACTGCTTGGCAAATACTGTCTTTCTCATCCAATCCATTTTATAAGCTTGACCAAAAAGGATAAACACTGTGAAGCAGAAGCCACTGATTAAAAAATCTGAAGAATTCTTCTAGAAAATTACTTTTTCTAGTCTCTCGTTAGAGAACAGTAGCAGGACTTTTTTTTTTTTTTTTTTTTTTAAATAACTGACAAAACACTTTTACATTTCTAAAAAGAATTCTATGACACCCCTATTATTCAGAAGCCTCACTCTTTTGTGCTTGGTCATTTCATCACGCACTTGACACACACACACCCCAAATACTTCCCCAGCAGAGCAGAACTCCCCTGGAAGCCAGAGCAGCTGCTTCCAACCCCAGTTAGTCCTCAACTGGGCCCAGTAAGCTGAGATAAATTCTCATCCTCTTGTGACTGAGTTCAGTCAGTCCTTCAGTGTTGTTCAATGTCATTTTGAAAAAAAGTGGGTTCTTTAAGACAGCAAAAGAAACCAAAAGAATTAATGAGCTACACTCCAATAAAAAGTATAGTCTACTGGTCTCTGTATAGCACTTATCAACAGAAGGCAAGATAAAAAAGCTTCTCACTTACATTACCAGTTTCTTTTCATAGTTTTCATGAACATTTTAAAGGACTGTTAATTTGTCTCCAAGTCAGATAAAAAACCTGCCATTGCTAACACAAGATAAAAGGTCTAACTAGTGGTTGCCATTAAAAAGCCTTTATTATTTGCTACTGCTGCTACCACATAATGGGACAAAGTGTGTCACCAGATATGCACACCTTACTTCGGAATCAAAATTCCCTGAATAAATAATCTTCTTCTAATAAGTGACAGACCAAATTTGGGTCTCACACTCAACAATGAACAGGGCTTTATGACTGCAACATGTGGGAAGCCTTGATAAAAGTTAATATTTCCGTAAGAGATGATTTTCTGAATCTTGTTAAGAAAGTCACCTTCTGCTAAAGCCTATACTCAGGGAAGTACAGGACCTCAAAAGTATAGTAAAACTTTTAATTTTTTTTAACAGAACTCTAGTCTGTAATTCCAAATGTCCTCACTGATTGTGTTTATCTAGAGATAACTATGATATTAAAACCAAACAGACCAGACATAAGAGCCAGAAGTAGCATTTTAATTAGAAAATATAAGAATTCCAGAAAACACACACAACAGAGGTTAGATGAGGTGTTGGTTAAAGAAATAATATATATAAAAAAAATTCTATTAAAAACTACCCTTGCTCTCTCCAGTTAAGTTTTTTGCTCTGTAAAAGTGTCCACTCAACTGCCTGCATTTTTTTATATCCCATGAATACTGAAAAATCAATTACTGACCAAGAAAGTGTGTGTATTGATATACATAAATACACACTTTAAAATAAATATATAAAACAAAAAAGGTAAGTATTTTTACACTTTATATAATTTTCTTAATTTGTATTATATCCTGTACATTATCAGAGTCTCACTGGATTATGCATATCAGATTAGATATGAATAATATTGGCCTTTTCTGGACTTGCTCACATTTGTAACAAGGTGGTTCCTTAAGGTACCAGCTGAGGGAGACTAAGATCATTGTTCCATTTTCCGTTAGAATTCTACCTCAGTCAGCCTATAAAAATTAGATTCCATACTAATGAGGAACTTCGAAATGAGTGATCCTTCACTCATGCTACACTTTCTGCTGCATCCCAAATATAGAAACAAGCACCTGTACTTCCCTATTTGGATTACAGATTTAAAGTTCCTTTTTATGCAGCTCCTATCTGTAGCCCATAAGTTACTACTGTTCTGCAAGTCCATAGCTGAGGATGGAAAAAGGAGGACACACATCATTAGAGATTTTGTTTGTTTCTTTGGACAGCAAAACCTTAAAGCAGCCAGGGGTTTAAAGTGCTAGAATTGGTTCCAATGAAAACAAATTAGAAAGCTGCAAGCAGAGAAGATGATCTATAAGGCATCTTAAAATGCATTCAATACATTGCATTGCTTTGTGCAATGTAAGTCTCACTAGAGGTATGTGTTAATATTATTTGAATACATAGGATTGCAAAGAAACCTTTTTAAAAACAACTGAGCAATGAGGAAATGTAAAACAAATGGATCTGCCCACAATGTTTTATTTACAATATTTTCCTCTATTCCCGCTCATCTTTCCACTGTACAGATATGATTGCATGGGTGAAGTTTCATAATGACAGCTTAATTCAACTCTTAAAGCCACACAAGTTACAAACCCAACTCTATATTCACATTTCAAAGGATAAAGCAACACGACTTTTAAATTTAAGGCAGTGCAAGCCAGAAAAGACAGGCCACCTCAGGCTATAACATATGAATCCAGATGAAAAACATCACTGAGTTAATACAACACATAAAAAACAAAGTTACTAACAAGGTAGCAATACATTCAGAAAAACAGTCCACTTCATTAGCTTGATGCTATTACGCCAAGCTTATTCCATCAACCAAAATGTTTAGTTTTGTTTGGTGGTTTTGTTTGTTTTTAAATCTGAAGCATGCCCAAGCTTCTAAATAAAGCTCCTGCAGTCAGATGTAGGAAACCAACAGTTGATTTCACTACTTTGAGAGCACTACGCTTCCCCTCCTCCCCAGCTAACTCCAGCAGGGACAGCCTTTGGAAACGGTTTTCTATTCATCAATCCAACAAGTACAGCTCAGACAGTGGAAAGAGGCTCCATTACATTAAATCACTGATATATTTCATCCTGATTTTCCACTAGGATGAGTATTTTGCAAGCAAATACAAGGTTGATCTGCCTGTGTTCCATGTCAACTACACATGAGCCCATTCTCAACTGGAAGCCCCATTGCGTCATTTAGCTTCTTCACATCCAAGCTTGTAAGATGTCCTCTGAGCTTAGCATACCTCCTTAGCTTTCAATACAGGGCAGATTTTCATCTGGTCATGTTGAAACACAGGCAGAGTTAGCTTGCCTTTGTCTGAAAAAAGCTGGGTAAATGCATTATTAGCTGAGCTTTGTCTCAAAGGCCATCCAAAATGTGGTGGTCTTGTTACCAAATGGATGATTCAGAGCAACAAGTACAAACCTGTTCTCCAAGGGTTCAAGAGAAATCAGCAACGTGCTTAATAATTGGCCACAAAACAGAGTGCAGGTAGCAGTGATTTTGATCACTGCCAACTTGTACTGGATCTAATTCAATTACTTAAGACAGAATGAAATAAGTTTAAATTGTACTCATTTAAAACTAGTTATTTTAGGTAAAAATCAGAACGGAGAATTCATACCAAGCCTTTATTGTCAAGGCTACTGCTCAAAACGTTTAATGCTATTTTATTCTAAAAGTGAAATACATCACAACTGTAGGCATATTATTTGTTAGATTTATTGTACTGATGACAGTAGGAAATACTCTTCTTTCAGTCATTGAATTAATTGTTACTGCGTTTTATGGACCTTTAAAAAAAAAAAAAAAACCGGGACACTCATTTTATTTGCTCTATTAACTCCCAAAGTGTCAGATTCAGTAAAAACTCAATTTTCCAATCTGCAGAACTCACCCCCAAAACCCTGGATTTAGGCCTTTAAAGATCAAAAAGACTGATAACGCTTTTAAAGAATCTCTCCCATTTTTTTTAAACATTCTCTTATTTTTCATTCTAGTAAAAACCTATCTAATATGAGAAATTATTGTCCTATACCCAAAGTGTATGGAGCACACACATTCACGTGCACTTGGTAATCACGTCTGCTGCACGCAAACAAGAAACAACAGCTTATGAATGAGAAGAGACACTTCATTTGTCTTTAGGAATTCACCTCAGAAGTATATTTATTCAATGACATACCAGACACGGAAGAACTGACCTGGTATTTTACCTAAAATTAGTTAACAGTTTATTAAACTCAGTCACCCTGTATAAAAATCCATATATTCCTGTAGGCATAGAACCTTTCTCTTTGTTTACCTGTTCCAGGAAAAAATAAACAAGCAAACAAAAAAAGACTCAAGGAAAATGTATCTACTCCCATTCTGGTTGTTACCCAAGTCATTTGGAAAAAAAGTCTCCACAGTGCCTGAAAAAGAGAGATTCCATTATTTTAATTATCTTCATCTAGAGAAAAATAAAGTAGTGTGATGTCTAAGTTGTGTGTGGGCTAAAAATCCACGACAGTACCTTGCTTCTCTAACACCCACTTCCTTAGACTGTTACTTTTGCACCTTTGTATGTCTTTAACAGGATGATAAGTGCTTTTTAAGCAGTAGCCAGGACTTCAAGAAGCCTGGATTTTTAAGACTCACCAAAATAAATAAGAACCCAGTCCTACCTACCTTAGATATTTCTGGTTCCACTTGTCTCTTGGGTGTCTCTTTTGACTCAGGCCCTTTTGGAGTACTAGTGCTCTTAACAGAGGGTGATTCAACTCCTTCACCTTCAAGTTGCAGATTAATACCTTCTGTGGGGACAGGGTGATCAATACCATTTGGATTCAGATTGCAATGGATAGCTGGGAAAAAAATATGAGAAAGAAAAAACACTGCTTAGGAAAGAAGAACCCAATATTACAAACATTTATCAGAAAGTACTAAGAAGTGCCACGTGGTAACCAGAGCTATGTCACATCACGGCAAAAGAACTGTCTGTATCTTGACATGGATTCAGGGTGAGATATTTGAGAAAGAAAATGAGAGGCAATGCAGCACTGTATAAGGCTATTTAGTGTAGGCTACTGTACTGAACTGTGCTCTACTGGATTCACTACAGCATCCAAGACCCTCAACTTACAGCTCTTACTTAGGGTAGGACAATATATCCCATGTTTTCATCATGCAGCCATACCTTTTTTTCTTTTCTAGGCAAGCAAGTTAAAGTTTTTCTATTACATTTTCAATTACTACAACATTCTAGGTCCTAAACAACGTGGGATAAGTAAGCAGCGCACAGCAAGTCAGTCTCTGCACAGAGTAATGACTTACCAAGCTGATTATCTCTCCTCCAGCACTTTGTACCACTGCAAAATACCACCTACACCATCCTAACAAGCAAAAGGGACGTACTCTCTAGGAGCATATAACGAGGTATGGACTAATGACAGTGGAATAAGGAAAGCAGCCAGAGAAAAAAATAAAACAAATGCAAACCATACCACAGAAATGCACATTTAGACCTATGGCAGTAGTTTAATCACTTTCACACATTTCCAGCACTCACATAGAGAGTAGCCTTAACAACCTTCTTGGCACGTGTAGCAATTTTCAAATGTGTGAGGATCCTGAGGCAACTTCCTTTTCATGTGACTATCCAATTTTTGCATTCATGTTCCTGGGTAACTGCACTACTTTTAGTGCTACTTGTAATTAACAGTCCCAACTTCCCCTGTACGCAAAAGAACTTTGCTCAGATACTGTGGTGCAATGTTTGACAGACCTGAATAGAAATCCAAAACACAAGGTAAAGCCAAAATAAAAGCTGCCATTTTACTCTTGCTTGGCTTAGAAGCAAAGGACGGGGAACGGGCAAAGGAATCAGAACTGCCAGTTTCTACCAGCTACGGATCAACCCTTGAAAGCCTCTCAGAGGAAATGGGCTCAAGCTGCCAGAGAAGGCAAAGGGTTCTTCTACAGCACCTTTTGAAAATCCAACCACCTTAAATCCCAGAGTCTTAGTTGAAAACTTTGAGCCTCAATTACAGCAATTCCTTGGTACAGAATTAAAGCAGAGGCCAAAAAGTTGGCCTTTTCTCCTTGAGATTTTTTTTAAAACGTCCAAATATTTGTAAAATATAAGACATCTATCCAAGCACTACAATATCTACTTCTGTAAGCTAGGGATGGAAACATCTCCTATCTTCAAGTCAAAGGAACATTATGAAGGATAATTCATTAACAACACTGAGTGATGGAAAGCAGTAAAGAATTGCAACATGTGTTATCACAAATTGCAGCCATTTTGTGTAGAAGAATAGAAAAATATGTCACTGGCCCACAGAAAACTAGTAAGTGAAACTAAAAATGGGAAGTGAAATTTCAGTCTCACTGTGAGTAGCTGTAGGGGATTAGTCCTAGACTTCTTTTACAAGTATGTAAGAGAGACAGACATCCCTCTCCAAATAGTCAATTCTTTAGCAGATGGCATGAGAGGAAGAGGAGGAGGAATCACTAGACTACATCATGTCCAGAGCTAAGCCCTGCATGGACCTCCTTCTGGGGAAGGAAACAGAAGAGGTGAACAATGCAGAGCTTCTGGAGGTGAGGCAGGGTTTCCACTGGCCACCACAGTAGAAGGACTTCCAGCTAAAAATCCTTTCTTTCTCAAAAGGGATCCTCTCTCTGCTTAGGCCTTGCATACTGTTGTGGTTTTGCTCTAAAAGCACTGAAAACCGTCTGAGAAGATTTTGGGGAACTCCTGGGTTTCCCCTTCAAGCACCAATTTCTCAAAAACAAGAGCATTTTTTATTTTAATAGGGAAAAAAGCACATAAGGAAAAGGGGTCTGCAGCAGTCTGTTGAGGCTGTTCTTATCTGTCATCTTTCTGTCTCACTTTAGTAGCACAGGCATGTGCAATTTCTTCGTGATACCTAGAGAGCTGCTACAGAGCCTCATTTCCCAAACCAACTCTAAGGAGCTTTCCCCTAAGTCTAGCTGCAGCTCTTCTTGCAAGTCTCTTTCTTCCCTGGTTCAAGTCAATTCTGTAGGTTGGTTGAAGGCAATGCAAAACCAAATCCCATTGTTCTGGCACTGCCTCTCACTGGTGAGGCAGGAAAAAAGAGAACTGTCTTCAAGTCACTCCTTTCCTCCTACTGGTTTTCCCAGCTACACCACTGAGTCAATCCAAAACATAAATACTTAAACGTTAATAATGTCAGCACAGGCATTTCCTAGCTTTCGAGCTCTTTATTTCTACGTGCACTCCATACCTACCCCTTCCTGGATTTTCCTTTTGTCATAGCTAGAAGGGAGTCTTTGGGGCTTTTAACCTCCCATGGGAGGTTTCAAACAGATATGATTTTGTAGTTTATATTTACATGAGTGTGTCTTTAAGACACCAAAAATTTCTCTCTCCTAGATCATATCTACCTATCATTATCTATCTCCTCTAGATCATATTTACCTACCTGAAAGAAACAATTACTAATGACTACTTCGCTTATCCTCCAGACCACAGAAAAGATGGATGTGATCCACCAAGACAGACTTTTTCAAAGCCCAGTGAGAATGGAAACTGTTCTGTTAGTAGCCAAACTAATTCCCTTCTTCACAAAAAAAATGGAGATATCCTAACCAACCTGTAAAAGTACTCCCAGCACACCCTGCTCCAGCAAGAGCTGGAAATTAGCGGTGAAAGACACTTGGTATGGAATGCAGTCTATAAAAATCCCTCCAACTGTCTTCTTCAAGGATCTTGCCTAGGTGAATAGGAAGACATAGGTGCATACACCTTTGAAATGCCAACACACTTCAGCAGCATCCAGAAACAGGCAGGTTTTGGCTGTCAGCCCCCTTCTAGTGCTCGTTATGAGAGAAATCACAATGCACAGTGGGACTTAACACTGCCTGGAAGAACATTGCCAGCAGCAAGCTTCCTGTGGATTGCAACTCCTCCCTTCCCAGTGCCCCCAAACAATACAGATTGTATTAGGAGGGAGGAGGGTGGTAAGGGATGGACAAGGAAAGCCTTCTGGGTTACAGCATTGATTTACCATGCATTACAGGGAGCAAATGATCCAGATTTCTGGTAACATGGTAGCATAAGCATCACCTGGATGGCTTAAAAGAGAAATAAATCACATGGCAAGATGCTGCTTGACTCTTAGCCCATCATTCTTTCAAGAGTAATCAATGTTAGTGCTGTTTCAGCAATGCTTTATATTGGGCTCCTTCAGGATACAAAAGAGAAAAAAATGGAGAGGCTGCTAACGATTACATACATGCCCATTACCTTTTTATTGAAAAGAGGTGACTGCTTAAAAGAAACACAGGCTGCCTCAGGGAAGACTTTTCCAAAGCTGCTGATAGTTGGGGGGGGGG
>NW_010972991.1:9401533-9410171 GCF_000737465.1 Haliaeetus leucocephalus | reverse complement strand
GGGGCGGGGAAAGGGGGGGGCACACACAACTTTTTTATTTGCTAGGGGTAGGAGTTCATCTCTCTCAGTCACCCCCATCACGATCTTGGCTTACCATACACCTGGACTGAATCTGTTCCTTAAGGAAGACACACCTAGAACAAGAGCCTCAGCAAGCGGAGAAGGGAGACTGAAGGGCAGGAGGAAAAAGCAGAGGTGAGGATAAGTACCTCAGTCAATTGACAAAACTAATCTGTCTTTGTCATGAGCCATCTTCAGGTAGCCAGCTCTATTGTTTTCCTCTAGTGCTGCCTCCAACTCTCAGCTACACAGCGGGTAAGAAGAAAAGAATATTGGCTTTCATGGGTCTATTATTTATTGTTACCAGACAGAAATACATATATCCATCTCTGTGGCGGACAGAGGTAGAGCTCTTGCCTCCTTTTAAATGTCAATACAAACCACAATTACTCCCTTTCAAGATTTGTTAAAAGCAGGGAAGGAGGTCAACATTTGGTCAATAACAACATATTATCTTCTTAAATCAGCATCTTACATAATTTTAGCTAGATAAGGCCAGCTCTAAACTCAGGATCAACTGTGCAAAACTAAAGGGGCTGGCGGGCTGACGGCGCCCAGGGTTAACATCCTGTAGAACCAAGTCTAAGCAGCTCTTACAAAAGAATCACAAATCACCAACTTTACCACAACCCAACTGCTCTGACACTCTTAGCTGACTCTTAAGTCTCTTTCAGGGCTTAATGGCATTCATCTGAAAAAGGTTCTACCTACAAAGTAGTTTCTTGCTAAAATACTTGTCCAGGCTCTTACTTCTTATTACCCTGGTATTAGCTAACACTAGCTCACCCCACACTCTGCATTCAGACCATTTTCCCACACTGCAGCTTTGACAATATCCCTACTGTCTCAGCACCTCTTCGCTCTACCAAATTAAATCCACCTCATCATTTCCAGACTTTGAAAGTCCATCAAGACACCAAACCCTACCTCCAAATCACCCGATATCATCAGCCTAATACCACTAGATATCAGCAGTATCATTAGATTTTGAAACAGAACCTCTTCCAATATTCTTCCATACAATCTCAATATTCATATATCATCCATATGTCTCAATAATATAAATCTTCATCCAGTTTCAGACTGCTTACATTCCCCTTTCCCTGCTGAAAACTCCACCTAATAGTTGATAAATGCCATGTCTCTCTTCATGCTCCCTAACAATTGTCACTCAACTTGGATTGAAAGCTTTCGGTGGTGGGAACTTGTTTTCTTTTGGGGAGGGAGCGTGGATGTTTTGTACAGCTCCTACTGCACAGCAACAAGCACATGATGAATAGTGCTGGCAGACACAATAACATAGATCCACAGATTACATTTACAAAACAAACTATTATTTAAAACAAAGGTACTTAAGTGCTCTTGTACTCCTAGCTCAATGGTACTTAAGTGCTCTTGCACTCCTAGCTCAATGGTAGAGCTGAATCTACAGGAAAATATCCACTTTTCCAGAACTTTAAAGAAAAGACTGCCAAGATCTGCCAAGTTATAACAGTCAAAAACTCTGCGAGAAAATAGTAAGTGAAGCACCCAAAATGGAAAAATGACCACATCTGTCCTAAAAAACTAGGGAAGGAACAAAATTAATGCAATATACAGCGTATTTTTTCCACATGCTAGAACACAAACCCAAGTCCTTTCCATGTATACAGAGCACGAGAATTTGTTGCCCTGCAGAAGCTGATCCATGTGAGCTGAGGTCTGTGCCCACGCAGATCCCTTATGGTATGCGTATGCAGTTTGAAAGGAGAGCTTGCAGGGCAACGTGAATGCTCTGCTCCCCTCGCTACCTTCCTCCCATACATGCCTGCCTCCCGGGTGGCAAGCAGCCAAGAGACAGCTTGTCTGAGCATGCTTGATGGTACACAAAAGTCACCCAGAGCCATAGCAGGTTACTGGCATCTGGGGACAAGCCTTGCCTTTTACTAGAGGGTACTCTGGGAATCCTGTCTTGAGGAAAGCCTGAAGGCACTCTTCAAAACACAGCCTTGATATATCCAAAGTTTTGCATGGGCAGATGGAAAGTCTTTGTCTCTCCATCTGTAGGCTCAAGGCTTAGCAGATCAAACCTATGATCAATCGCTACCCCGTGCACTCTACTGCCTACCATGTCAAACATTTCATAACTACTTGTTTCAGTGGGAATACTGCTGGCTGCTTAAAATTTTAAGCAGATCAATTAAGGCTACATTAAAGCATATTTGGCAAGTACTTGAGTTACATGCAATAACAATTGCTCTATTCTAAAAAGCGATCGAGTAAAAATAGCATCTTCTTATTCATGTGCCCTGTTCCGTGTGCATCACAGTCATATGCTAGCTTTTGCTATTCGGAGACAAAAAGCAGGCACGGGAGATACCCATCCAACCTCTAACAATCCTTAGAAAACTTTGATGTGTCAAATGCTGGCAAACATGCAAACTCCATTTTAAGTGTTCATGCCACAGACTTAGCTGCACAATGCTAAGAGGTAAGTCCATATGATCCACCTGCTACTCCCACCATAAAATGCCACATTGTTGAAAAAGACAGACAGAAGTGAGTCTGTACAGCTGTAACATTAACAAACTCAGGCTGGACACAGCAGGGACCTTATAAAAAGAATCCAGATATCTTTTCAGTCACCTCGAGTCTTCATGAAGGTCATGAAGATTTAACAGGTATTCCCATTGGACAGCAGCTCTCACTGGACCTGCTCCTTCCATCTCTGCCCAGTTCTTTGTCAAAAGCAAATCAAATCTCCAGCCACATCGAATTTTGCAGTCAGCGCTTTCAGTCAGACTTCTACACACTTCCAGATGCTGCATTTTCATACCAAGCAGTCAAACAACATCCCTGGGGCTTTTTGGTTGCCGTCATTCACAATCTTTAACTGGGTTGATCAGAGAGGAGACATTCACACTGAGAACACTGAGATCTCATTCCAGATTGAATACCCTGAGTACTCCTAGAAAACATGGGATTATTTCAAAGATTGTGTCTGACCTGAGCAGTTAGTACCACTTCTACAATACTAAAAAACAGATTAAAAACAGCTAATAAGGTGACCTTAATTTGTACCATAAAATTTAGGATTATTTTGACTACTTTATCTGGCAGAAAGTTTTTCCACAGTAATCAGTTTCTGTAACTCCTATGGATAGTCCATCTGCCTCACCAATCAGTTTCTAGTTTTGAGAAACTGTGTGGCTTTTGCCTATAGGAATTACTTCTCTATACAGTCCTATCTCCAGCTAATGTAAATCAGCACAGTTCCCCCAACTCATCACTTTGGACCAGCTGAAACTGCAAAGTTTCACATGAATACAACCTGTTGCTTATGTTGCCACCTAGTAAATACTGCTGGCAACCCGCTGAGGAAGTAGCTTCAAGATTTTGCCCGCTGTTTCTCAAATCTGCCTATCTAATGGTTACCAAATCAGCAGCATTCACACAGAGCAAAGCAGCCCACCAAATCAGTCAGGACCTTTTCTATTTTGGTACAGATAACATGAATTTATCAGACACCTCCTCTAAGGCTGATGTCCCAAAGTACTTAGCTGAAGTAATATTGGTGTCTGGCTATCTGCTTCTGTTGGTCAGCATCAAAAGTCAGCATTAAGCAATTACAAATAGGCTGTGCCAAAAGCCAGGCCAGCACCGAGCTGTGGGGTGCTTTGTAAACTGCTGCTACTGATGAGCCATACCCATAGGTTTGAGTTCAAAGCTCAGACGTAGACAGCAAGGCTTGACAGACGCAGCCGCACACTGCTGTACCTTCTGGTCCCTCCACAGAGTTGCTTGTCTTTCTAGCCTCTCTTTATCATGACTATTAATCATCTACTGGATTAATCAATTTAACAAACAATAAACTTCTTACAACATATGAATTTTACAATCAAGAGTTTGTTCAAGCAGTGGGACATACCCTCCAGCTGGGAGGTATCTTGAAGGGCAAGAGAAGAGACAGCTCTGCAGCAAGGAAGTGGACATTGAACCCAGTCAAGATGGGCAGGGAGGGCAAAGCAAAGGGGAGACAGGCATAGAAAGAGGGTAGAGGCAGAAGGGGACAAAGTGTTCTGAGGAGGAGTGTTCATTTTAGTTTGTAACTGTAAATTACGGGGCTTGTGCCTTTTTTACCCCTTTAGAATTATCATCACCAAAACAAAATTTAAAGTAACTGCATTCTTGATGCAACAATCCCCGAACATCTCTAGCTGGGTAACTGCATAGTCATCCCATGGTAGCAAGCCATTTACTACTACAAGCCTTTTGTTCTCTCCAGAAACAATGAAAAAGTGCCCAAAACTAAAGCCAAACACAGAAAGAGAAAAAAGGTGAGACAATCTACTACACTCCACATACATCTCTTACACACACGTCAGCTGTAAGAGGTAGCTGATGGTAGGGTGTCTTGTACAGCGTCAGAAATACAGCAAGAAACCAGAATTAGTAACTTAGCAGTTTCATCTGGAATCAAACTAAACTCATAACTTGGTTGAGGGCCATGCAAATCTCAAGCGTATAGAGAGAAGAAAAGATTCCTTAGTTGTCTACAGAACAGAAACACTAAGCCCAGAATAAGAAATTCTCTTCTTGTATGGGTTAAGTTTGCCTTTTAAGACCCTCATCCCACCAGGATACCTATGTAATTAAGTTTACTCAGCTAAGAAATGTACTTCCGCATTTTTGGCAATCTTCCTAGTGGAAACTACTTATTTTATGTATGGCAATATCCGCTTGCCATATCTTATCTCATACACTTTAGCAAATGCTGTACACATAGAAGACAAGAACTGTTACATCTGCTCTTCAGGAGACAGACTGCATACTACCACTATGCAAGATAGACCTTGGAGCCTCAGCAATACAAGTTCTGCCTTTGTATAGCAACGGGATTTCATGATAACTGATATAGTGCTGTGGTTTCGATTTAGGATGAAAATAATATTGATAACACACTGATGTTTTAGTTGTTGCTAAGCAGTGTTTACTGTCAAGTAAGTTTAGACTGTTTACTGTCAAAGTCAAGGACTTTTCAGCTTCTCACACTACCCCACCAAGTAGGCTGGGGGGGGCCATAAGAAGCTGGGAGGGGACACAGCCGGGACAGCTGACCCAAAATGGCCAAAGGGATATTCCATACCATATGACATCAGGCTCAGTATATAAACTAGAGGGAAAGCTGGCCAGGGGCCACTGCTCGGGAGCTGGCTGGGCATCAGTCAGCAGGTGATGAGCAACTGCACTGTGCATCACTTGTTTTGTATATTCTAATTCTTTTATCGTTATTATTATTTTTTTCCCTTTCTTTTCTGTCCTATTAAACTGTCTTTATCTAAACCCACAAATTTTACTCCCCCCCCCCCCCGCCAACTCTCTCCCCCATCCCACTGAGGGGGGAGTGAGTGAGCAGCTGTGTGGTGTTTAGCTGCCTGCCGGGTTAAACCACAACAGGAGATTAGCTAGTCATGCTCCACCACAAATTATATTCCTAAGAATGCCTCATCTCAAGTCCTAATAGTCCTACTATTCAGTTCTATAATCAGCCAGCATTACATCAGAAACCTTTTCTAAACACTAGTGAGCCTATCCAGCATACAAAGAACGGCTCAGACACACACAGGTTAAGTCTTTACTACAGCATCAGAGGTGCGCTGTCCCAGACATGCATCACAGATCTCTTGCCTTTGCCCTACTCATGAAAGCTGGTGTCTGCTGAAGACATGGCACAGAAATGGCTGCAATTCAGCTGTGGATCCAGGCTTTATTTCTTGTCCCATGAGTGAGGCCCAGTGTCATCAAAATGCAAAGGAAAATATATTTATTTATTCACACTAGCATAACTAGTTTGCAATCTGGCAGTTGACTTCTGTTTTCAGTCCTGGCTTTCTCTCAACTGCCTAAAAGTTACCTCCTTTATCATTGTTTAAGGCTATCCCCCTTCCCTTGCACATTTAACTGAAGAGCCTGGAAATGCTTTCTTTCCTTCCCCCAGTAAAATTTTTCACCTCCTACTGCTTACTCATACCACTGTATCCTACTCACTCTAGTACCCCAGCTGATTTGTGTAGCAACAAACCGTTAGCTCAGAGTATGCAATTATTTTGCTAAAGGAAAATCCAGGAAAAAGCATCTATTTACACTCATTACTATTCTTCTTTATGTTTCTGAAACAGCATTATTAAAAGTCTTTTTCTTGCTTTTACTAGGTTATTTGCAGAGAAGCAGCTCAACTAAAATCCTCTTGGGGCAGGGGGAAGAGCGAGCCCCAATAACAGGGCAGAGGAGAGAAAATGACTGGGGGAATGGAGAGAAGGGATTATCTGAATGTTCAGCTGAAGAGCATGAGCTAGCCAGGTTCCACGTTATATAGAGACAGATAGGACTGCACTGAAGACAGGCTACAATCCACACCAAATGTCTTCCTCATGTCCTTTTCCTGTTCAGTCACATACTCCCTGCAACCGTATTCGATCCTGTAATTGAATGCAGACTTCACTTCAGCCCAAGCTCAGTCTCCCTGCCCACCTTCTCGCTTCGTCCAGGAGCAGCACATATTAGGGTGAATTCTTGCTGTTCCAAGTAACAAACCTGCTCTTTAATGCCAAGTTTAGCTCATGCTGCACAGAGAACATGCAGCTACTGACAGCAACTTCCTCATCATTCTCTTCGTAGTCCTCCTGCCACAGGACGCTTCTGGAGAGAGAAAGACGATCCTATGCAAAGGTGAGGGAACATACAACCTACACAAGGCAGAAGCCACTAAGGCTGAGATCTGTAGATCTAATCTGCTTCAGGCTCTCCTGAAGGTCTCTCTAAGCCCATATTTCATCTAATGTATGCAGGTCAGTACAGCAGTTTCCAACCCTACCTGCTGTGGGGAACTGGTGTTTTCCAGGATGGCATTTCTACAGCTGCAGCCTAATGTGGGGCCCCTCCTTCCCCCCCAGTCCCATTGACCTGATATAGCAGACAGTTCCTCATACAGAACAATATCAGTTCTTATATATTGGGAAAAAAAAGAGCGCTACATATCTTACATATCACGACCCTGTCTGTTAACGTTTTTATAGCTCAGTACCCAATTCCCCATCTTCCTCCCTGTGTTCCTGGGTTGTCCTGGCCAAATTCTCCTCTCAGTTACTTGATGCAAATCAAGCTCTTGTAGTGAGTGGAATTGTTCTGGATGCACACAAGATGAGCTAGACGTTGTCACAAAAGTGATCAGGCTGGGTCAGACTAAAAGTCTAGGCTTTTATGCCACTGCTTAAGGAAACGGTGTGAAAGCAGGGCGTACATTAATTGATCCTTCCTTGACAGGTTAGGAATGACCCAAGGTTGAAAGCTGCACCTGGGGAACTGTGTTATATGAAAAACTATTTCCTTTTTTTATTTTAAGCACAAAGCCCTACAGCTTCATTATTCTGCCTTGTGACCTAGTTCCTTTTTCACCTTCTCCAAATCATTCATCGATGTCTAAGGATTCTCTCCACGGTCATCTCTTTTCCAAGCTAAAGAATCAGAATCTTTGTAACCTGCCCTCAGAGAACATACTGCGTCTCTGACCAGCTGACTGCCCTTTTCTGTATTCTTTCCAGTCCAGTCCCTTTTCTGGGTCATGGCAAACAAAAATGCAGGGAGCATTCAAAATACAAGAGCAATACGCAATGATACAGAAACAATGATCCTTCTTGCCTTGTTCTGAGCTCTTCCTCATAGTTCCTGAAATCCTATTTGCTATAGTGACCACCACCAACTGCACAGTTTCAGAAGACTTCAAAATTACTCTATTTTCCAGCCCTTTTCTCCACCTTTGCCTTTGGCACCTTCCAGAACTACTCCCTCCACATTCTCTGCATGCTTTGAGCAAATAATTGAGGGCTGAGTTGTTCAACTGTTAATCTGCAAGGGTAAATATCTGTATCCATTCAAAGGCAACAGCTTTCATGAGAAATAACCCACAATAGGATTGCTCAGTCCTAACCTCTGAGAATCTCAGTGAGAGTCCTTGCCTCAGAGATCATACAGTTTGGATAAAAAGAGAGACAACAGAGAGATGGGACAGGGCACAAGAAGGTAAAGCTTTCTCAGCCAGGACAGCAGAGAAAGTTGGCACCAGAACCAGACACAGTATCCCTAACAAACCCAGAAACTCAATATTCATTGCACTGAACAGTAGCCCTCCAACAGCTCTGCTACCTCTGCAAACTAGCTGTAGCACTTTCAGAGTCCAATGGGCTAAACAAAAACTTACAGTGCTATCCAGATACTTAGGTCTGCACTCACTAGCAAGCCTGCACAGATGATGTTTTGGACAGAAACCTCTCCGGGGTTATCAGCTGGACAACCTGCATCAATCTGCAACTCTGACACCACCTGGCTACAGTGCCTTACTCTGACCTTCTCACTGCTGATCTCCTGCCATAACCCTCAGGACACAGCAATACTGGGAAGCACAAGAGACTGGCTCCAAACAGCTTGCCCTGCCCCTCCAGCCTTAGCTGTAAATGAGAAGAATAAAGCTATACAACCTCCTTGGATGTTACCCACCATGCTTGGACATCTCGGGGGGGGGGGGGGGGGGGAGAACACCCCA
>NW_010972991.1:9395984-9401523 GCF_000737465.1 Haliaeetus leucocephalus | reverse complement strand
GGCGGCGCGGGGGGGGGGGGGGGGGAGACCAAAAACCTCTCAGGAAGAATTCTGTTTTATAATTTCCATTTAATCATTGAACATGGGATCTTACAACATCACTACAGACTTTGTCAGTACTTGCCAGTAGTATGTTAGGAAATGCATCTAATGTCTAACTCTTGTAATTTGCTCACTTGCCTTCTCTTCTTGGTGGAGAAAGCACTTGAACTTTCAAAGCACCATTCCTTCCCTTTGCCCGTACATCACCACCACCTGACAAGTTTTATCCTTATGATGGGATTCAGTTCCACTGAAACAGCTAATTTATATTAATCCAATGTCCTCCCTGAGCTTCTAAGTCTTCCAAGTATTTTAAAGGGTAAGGCCAAACACTCATGGAATTGTATCTAAACTGGTTGACTGAAAGTGCTTCTGAGTTTCCAGGTCCACTCTTACCCTACATCCAAATTTCATCTAAGGCAATTGCAGTGATATACCAAGTGTGTACTGTATCTTGATTCCTGCCTCACATGGGTTCATTTCTAAAAGCAGAGAGGGAAAATGACCACGTAACCCGCAATCACATCCATCCCCACCCAATCTGATATACTCAAACAGACCTGAGTGCAGTGACATTCTTTGTTGCCACAGCTTCATTTTGGGGTCTCCAGTTCCCACACTGGAATGCACCTTCTGAACTTCAGCTCACAGTCTCCCTATAACATGCCTGAGGAGCATAGTGTACCTATTCAAAATGAGAACTTGCAGTCTAAAACACACTCCTGGCCTTAGATAGCTACATTACTCCTTTGGAGAGGGATCACTGACTATCTAATCTTGTTAAGGACAGATGCAATGAACTGTGACTTTTTCAAATGTAGCAACCTAGACAGGAAAGATCTAAGCTTTGGTTCAAGGCAGAGGAGCACACACTGCCACCAAGCTATATGCACACTGGGGGGGCTGGGAGGGTAGTGGTGGTGTGTCAAGAAGGGAAGCCCCATCTTCTGTAGTTATGCTGTTTCTGAGCAAGAAAGAAGGGTATAGATGTTACAGCTCAACAAGAAGGCTGCCACACGAATGTGGACTGGAGAAGACCCATGTTCCAGTCTGGAATCCCATAATTGCTGATGCATTTTTGCAACAAATGGTCACTAAATAACATACAGAACAGGTACCAAGACCAAAGGCTGGAGTTCAGGTCTTACTCCTCTCTGCCCTGTGTGCACCTCCACTATTGGTCTTACCCATCTCCTCTGCTATGACCCGATGCGACAGTTTCAACTGGAGAGGTAGATAAGTGTCTCAGCCCTCCTTCTGAGACACGTGTCTGAGTCCCTCAAGCTAAGAAGTGGTTGGAAACTATTGAAGAAAACACGAGCATTGATGGAAGCACATGCTATTTTTGAATTACAGGGTTTGTTACCTCTTTGCTCCACAGGCAATTAAGTGTGCTGAAAACCCATCTGTTAGATCACATTCCCTGGAAACTTAATGTAGAGACATCTAGTCTGTGCCTGGAGTGGGTGTAGGAATAAGACAAAGTTGAATAACTGAATACCTGTCAAAAGAGTTGTACTTTTGGGCACACCCTGAAACAGCATGATAGGTACCTACATTGAAACCTGCTTCAAAGCTGTCCCTGGGATGGTCCTGAACTCCTGGCATAGCACATCTATGAGCTCACCATATCTCAGGTCTCTAAGGAAACACAGGGCAGCATTCAATATCCGTTGGAGTTGGCTAGGCACTGAAGGCTTTCCACCCAGGTATATCACATTACTGAAATCCAGAGGATCGCTTTGAGAGAAGTTGGCTACAAGCTGCAAATAACTTCAGTCTTGCGGCAGTTAACCCTGATGCTGCACCCCAGAATGCCCTAACCTCCTTCAAGTCTCTCATCCCCTTGAGGATTACCAAGGGGTAAGGCCGGAGGCATTGCCATTTTGTCAGCAAGGCTCCACCTCATAATAAAAAAAATATTCTCCCGTAGGTAGATCCAGGGTCTCAATAGCATGAGCCCACTACAGAAGAGCCATAGCACTGTAGAATTTTATGTAAACTTTCAGGAGGAGACCAGCAACAAACATATGTATGCACTTTCCAAAGCCTATACACAGCAGGAATGGCATTAGACCAAACTTCATTAAACACTTACTATGAAAGAACTCCATGATATAATTAGCACTTTTTTCCTCAGGAATCTCAAAGACACTGCAGGTCAGAGCTGCAGGGGATCCAACAGAACTCTGTGAGATTACCTGCATGCATACATTATCTGGTGGGTGCTGTCAGTCTCTCACTTTCCTGTGCAATAAACACTGGGGGGAAGAAATCACCATTTCTCTTTTCCCCTTTACCTCTGCTGCACAGGAGCAAAAAGAAGAAAGAATTTTGAGATCACTGTTGCAGAGATCAAAAGCCTTTTTCTACTGGCTCTGACCTAGTTCTTTCATTCTTACTAAAGGGAAAAAAAAAAAAAAAAAAAACACACTTAAAGGAACATTGTCAAAACTGTTAGGTCTAAAAATAGACTTACCTTGGCAGTGCTCCCATCTAGATGGGCTCATATCAAGGAGTACAAACCCACTTTCCCCATACACACACCACTCCTTTCATCAATCAGGAAGCACTGGTACTGCACAGCCCAAAGGACATCCCAGTCCACATAATCTCTTTTGGGACGCTCAGGTATGTATTACATATAACTGGCAAGGAACTGTAGTATCCTCCAAATTCCTATTTCATACTTGCAAATCCATCGCCACCAGCTATCCCAGTAAAAAATTTGGGATATCTTCCTTAAGTAAACCATTGGACATCTGTTGCCATAACTGAAGTCCAGTACTCCATGCTAAGACAGCACTAAAATAATCAAATTTGAGGAAGACTTCAACAGTTTGTTAGATAAAATGAAATCAGAATTTTTCAAAGATTCTCCACGAACTAGAAGTTACAAAATATTTTCACTTTAGCCACACAGAGCATTTCTGAAAAGAGAAACAAAGAGTCTCTGGGTTCATGGCCGAGACTAACAAATGGGCAGTTTCCAGAGAACAATAGCCGTAGTGGAACTGGTGGGGCAGCGGATGTTGGCTCTGGCCAGGAACTCCCATGCTCCAGGATCCGTGGTTCCCTTGTGCCCCAGGGACCTCTCCACTCCCTGCTAGTTGCATGCCAGAGCCAGCCACTTGCAAGTTCGCACAAGAAGCCAGTTAGCCCAGCCATCTAGAAGCCTTGCTACACTCTAAAAAGGTCTGAAGACCCAGGAAGCCCATCCTAGCCAAGCTCCCAGCCTACTATCACAGAGACTGGAAGGCCAGACAACCTCAGCTTAACCTGGGTTTTCAGGGCTGTCCTTATTTCCAAGCTTCCAGAGCTGACATACAGCAGGTTATGCTGTCGAGATCCCAAGCAGCAAACCCGGAAAATGTTTTTCCAATGAAAACAAACAAATCAAACAACTAGGAAAAAAAAAAAAGTAGTCTGCGTTTCCTAAGTCCAAGACATTTTGAGTTCAGCAAATTGGCATTCTTCTACAAAACTATCAATTTAGAAGATTCAGTACCAACTTTATTTTTGACTAGAGTATGATGGGCACACTGTAGTGATCAGAGCCATGAGGGACAAATAACCTCTCAGCTTCCCAAACAGAAGCTGTAATGCCACATGTTACCCTCCAAAAGTTGCAGTTCATGAAAAGAATACGGGTCACACCCAGGGCTCCAATACTGCAGAAGATGCATTAAGATAAAAGTATGCTTTTAAGTACAGTCACACAAAGAAACATAGTTCCAACAGAAAATGATGGATAAGAAAAGGCCTTAAATGTGCATTCACTACGTCTACACAAAGTAGTCACAGCTGCATGGCTACTTGTGCTGAAGAAGTAGTCATCTTGCTGTGCTAGTGTGAGGATAATATAATTATGCAAACGCAAGAAAGTTGAGGGAGAAAAACCCAAAATTGGAGGAAAGCAGAACATACAAGAAAGCCTGTTCTGAGAGACCATCGCAGGGATGCATCCTGGGCAAAGGAAATGGGAAGAAGGAGTTAAAGAAAAAAATCCCATCTCAGGAGAAGGGAAAGGCACTGCTTCCCAAAGCTTTAGCAGAGCTTTCCTTCATTAATATTTACAGAGCTTTTACAGATTCTCAGATGGAAAGCACTGCAGATATGACAGGAATTATTACAGACCTGAAAAGATCTAGCAAACCGACTGAGGACTTCAAGTAAATAAAGGAGGATGACATTAGAGAGCACACTGAAATAGGGGTTGCTGCTGGCATATGAACCATCTGGTGCATGGCAGTCCATTTCATTTACTTACTTACCCACTACCAGGCACACATGCCCAGTTCACATTGCTAAGTTTTTGCCACTGAAGCAGCAATGCTTTTATTCAGGACCACTACCTTCCTTCTTTATATCATTACAGTCTTCAAAACTGCCACTCAGTAGAACAGCCTGCACACAACACATCTGTCTGACTCAGGTAGACAGAGCTTAGGATGGACAACTTTAGATGTACACAGACACCTCTGAGACAGTGATTTTGTTTACCTTTATTTGGATTTGCCTAGGAAGTTGTTTTTCAGGAATGTTAAGCTGCCCACTGCCTTCAGTGAGCCCAAGTTTTTGCTGGACTATCATCTGTGCTGCCCACTTTGGTACTCAGCAAAAGACAGCTTTCAGCATGATTTTCAGCAGTAAAGCAAGTGATCTCTGATGGAACTGCAGATCTCAGCCTATCTGAGAAACAAAGCTCAAGGCGGTCTCAAGATAAGCACCCCCAAAAAAACCCAACATACCCCAAATGAAGCATAGGAGAGGGGTCAGATGGCTGGTTTTCACACTGTGGACTTCTGAAACTTTCCCAAGGGCACAGAAGGAAGCAAGATGGGACACAAACCCCAGGGATTCTCAACGCTTTGCTCTAAAGCGCTAGAAAACAGAGTGAATTTTGGAAGCGGACAGCAGGAAGGTGGATTTGCCTTTTCCCATACACCTCGTCACATCTCTCCTCCAGCTTCCCAAAAGCCCCACGGAAAGGGAACATGCAGACAACGTCAGGCTGCCGCAGGAGCCCAGCATCTATTGGAAGACCCCAACAAAGCATCCACCTTTCCAGCTCTCGGTAGGCACCACCTCAATTACCGGGAACTTAACCAGGGGCCGGGCACTTGGCGAACACCTCACGGCTCCCGCCTCCCCGGGAGCCGGGCACCTCGGCCCACGGGCTTGGGCATCTCCTAAGGGGGAAGGAGAGGCCGAGCGCGCCCCGGCGCCGACAGCTCTGCGCCCACGCCGGAGGACGGCGGGGGGCTGCTGGAGCTTCGTGGGCACCACGGCCTCAGGCACTTGGGCGTTTGGGGCGGCTCCGAGGGACGGCGGCGCCTCGGCTCCGGCGGGAGAGCGGCGGCGGGGCGGGGAAGACGCCCGGCGGGCTGAGCGGGGCCGCCGGGGCCACCTCGGAGGGAGGCGGCGCAGGTCTGCCGCCCCTGCCGGGAGAGGCGGCACCTCCGGGCCCGCCGGGAAGTTGCCGGACTGAAGCCTC
>NW_010972991.1:9345587-9395816 GCF_000737465.1 Haliaeetus leucocephalus | reverse complement strand
CCGCCCCGAGGTTGGGCGAGAGGGGGCTCGGCGGGTGGCCTGCCGACGGAAAGCGTCGTTTCGCGGGCGCGCTGGCGTGTTTCTGTCGTGGTATTTCAGTCGCCGCGACTTCCAGCCTGACGGCGCCAGGGGAACGAGGCGTCAGCCCGTCCCGTCCCAGTCCCGTCCCGCCGCTCTCCCTAGGGCGGCCGGAGTTGGTTTTCCGCAGGGAAGGAGAAAGGCAGGCGAAGAGCATCGGGAACTCGCCCTCAGCAGCTCACCCCGCAGTCAGGCCCTCGGTCTTTCTCCATCCGCCATCTTTACGCTGTCCAACTCTGACAGGTCCAGAAAAATCCAGAAAATGAAGGCGATTAGGGACACGGTAACGGAGCCTTTGCTTCAGGTCCTCACGAATCTTACGCCAAACAGCCTGGCACCCTCGAGATCTGTCCTGTGAAACGTTGGCTGTCTGAAAAACAGCCGTGGGTTTGTACCCTGTTCAGTTTCATTTTGGGATAACAAAAAGGCTTTGAAGATTTTTCTCCTTCAAAAAAGGAGAAAAAAGATTTTTTTTTCAAATGTATCCACAAATATTAACCTACCCAGAAAGAGTCTATGAGTTCCTTCACTCACCAAAGCTAACGTCATTACTAAAATCAAGAGGACAACAGCAGACACACTGAGTATACAAAGGCAAATACAGATGGGGCGTGAAAACATTTTTACACATTGTTTTTGTTTGTTAGCAGTGGCTACTGCAGGTAATAAGTGTTATACGTGAGAGGTTATTTTGGCGAGACAAACCTCCATGAGTTCAAATTAGGGTGCAAGAACATACAATGTGCAAATAAATAAGGTCTTCAAAAGCCGCAGGAAGTTCTTGAAATATCTAAAGTAATTAAAATAAAATGGGGCCTTCATTATTTATTTTATGAAGGAAAACCAGAGCCTATACAGAGCGGCCTTAAAGCCCAACTCTTTCCTGAAGCCTTCTGTTACGAACTTTGCCCTGAAGACCTCACTTGTTCTTTGCTCTCATATGCATTTGAACTATTAGCCTTTGTGTTGTATATGAGTCAAGATACAAGCTCCCTGGAGCAGCAGCCTTGTCTTTCACGTGTTTGCAAAGTGGTAGGCATACTCACAGTGCATTATAAGTAATAATGATTGAGAGGATATGCCGGTATTCCCAAGTGCAATACAGTCACACACCTGATCCCATACGCTGGGAGAAATGGGCTGATATTCACATACTTTCTGTCGAGAAAATGGGGTGTCCCTAGATTTCACGGTTTTCAAATGTATGTAATACACACATAAAATCTTCAGCAGTTTCTTCTCAACATGACTACATAAGCTTTTGTGATTTTGATGACATTTTGTATTAAGCTTATGTATTCAATTAATCATTAATCATTTATTTAATCATTACAGTATTTGGAGGTATGTTAATTACCTGGCTAATGCATATGTGAAGCAGTGCTTTCTTGGTTAGAATGAGTGGGAAGCCATAGAGTGAATAAATCAAGGCTCAGAGTTCAAGTGGCATGGACATGGAGAGCTGGAGTCCTATCCCCATTAGTATGCTGAATTTCTGACTGGTAGCTACATTTCAGCTGTGGGCCCTGAGGACATCCCCTGTGAGTACAATTTTACTAAGCCCTTTAAACAGCCCTGTAGTTTTTAATTATGACTTTGTGCCTGCTGAAGAACAGCAAAATTATGGCTGTGACTAGATAGCAAATAGGGCATGACAGATGTTAAAAGGTGTAGTGTTTGATACCTAATGTTACATGATAGCTAGTGAAACCTAGTATTTAACAGTATCTAAGAACATCAGAAACTTCTCAAATTCTGGTCAAGATTAGGCAAATTGTAATTTAATGTATGTCACTCATTAGAGAAAAGAGGCTGTAAATTGATTCAATTAATCTGTGGTAAAGTACAATCTGTTTTGAGCAGAGCTTTCAAAAACAGCAGTGAGAGCGAGCTAACTTTCAAAAAACACCCTGCTAAATTATAGAGTAGAAAAAGACCAGCTTTCTCTGCTCAAAAAGAGCTATCTCATCACGCTTCCTTGCTTTCTTGCTTCTCTTTTTACCTTGCCTCTCTCCAGACAGGTTTCTTCTAAACTTTCTCTTAAAAGTGTAGCAAAGTCCCTTTAAACAGACTCAGTTTGTCACAGCCAAAGTCAATTTGCTGTGTACTTTGCCCTAGGTCACCAGATGAAATAAGCAATACTGACCAGAGGCTCCTTAGCCATTCGAATTATTTCTAGGTAGGACTGCTGCCAGCTAACATTAGATGAAAGTACATCCATCAACAGCATTGCTCTGCTAGAAGAGTTCTGAAGACTAAACAAGATGTTAGGCTTGTATACTTCACTACACTATCACCCATCATCATTTTTCCCTTTTTATTCCCCTTTCACCTTACCGAAATTCAACAGTCATTAAGCTTTAAGCATCCCTTTGCGCTCCAAAGTCCTTTCTGTAAAACACAGTGAAATTCTCACTAATCTGATGATCTTGTTAGCGAGGAACTTCTGCCGTATCATTGTGACCCAGGATTTTCAAACATGATTAATTATTTTGGGTGCCCAAACACACACACAGAGCCATCTTTCAGGGACAGTTAAAGAAACATCTGAAAATCATTGACCTCAAGGTAGGTGCCAGGTGTCTCTAGCAGTGAACAGCATCACAGCAATGACTGAACATTTTTGGCTGTGATTCACTTAGGTGAATCAGCCTAAACTGTGATGGTGAAATTAAAACCATTCAAAGTTTGTCATCAAACTCAAGTGTGACAGAAATAGCCCTATCACAGGACCATCCCGCCTGCCTAACAGCTCAGTATCTGGACTCTTCCATTGCCTTGCGTATTGCTGGGAAGGAATACATGGAAATGGGTGGTTTTTTCAAAGGTAATTGATGATTAGTGCATTTAGATTGGGGGAAGGTGTGGGAGGAACATGCATAGGACTATACAGATTAGATATTGATGGGGAAGAAGAAGTGGGGTTTTCCACTTCAGTGCCAGTACCAAGGGCTGGAAGAGGGAAGGGCTGTACGGTGGCACACTCTCAGCACACGCCCTAGGCTGCGAGCCGCACTCATTTGGTAATGAAAAAACAAGGAAGTTTCAGCAGAAATTTTGTGGACACTACAGTGTAGGAGGTAGCTGGAAATTCAGGTGTGGAAGTGGTAAGTAGAGAATTCCCATCGAATTCCCCTCCCTTTGTCAGAGCCAGCCACATGGCTGGAAAAACAGCCTGAGGGATAGTGGGTGCCAGATCTGGAGTGAGAGGAGGAGGGTGGGGAGCTTCTATGCATTCTCTTTTTTGCTGTAGGAGGTTGCATTTCCTGAGCAGACCTGCTGAGTCTCACACAAACACCTGAAAGGCACGGGGAGAAAATGCTAGGTGCAGTGCTGATTTTTTTTTTTCAATATCCAACTCTATGTTATTAATGTTCTGCAGGGTTTCAATATTAAAAGAAATAGGTGCTCTATAACTCAACTAAGCATATACTGAGAAAAGGGGAGAAACCGAGTTTAGATATAAGTCAAGTCCCATGCTCTGATCCATAGAAACAGATTCTTACGCTTGTGTGGATCCAGTCTGACCATCACCAAATGAACAAAGGTATGCTATGTGTTAAACACTAATATTCAGAAGCGGTTTTCTGGGGTCTGAAAATGACTTCAGAAGAGCTATTAGGCAGGGAGGCTGTAGTCTGCCCAAAAATAGAATAAAAATGTTTAAAATACATGTAATATGATTTTAATGGTGTAATTAAAGCACTGAAAAGCAGGTTTTGATAGTGTAGTAGTGTAATTGCATAATTAATATTCTTTGTCTATACTATTGGTGAAATATACTTTGCATATTGTTTATCTTACCACCTATATTCCCTTATTGTCAAAAATATTTTGCATGATAATCCATAATACTACAGGAAGTGCATTTGGGGGTCTGTAGGAGACTCAGAAAAGATCCTACGATGTCTTCAAGGTGTATTTTATCATTACTGTTGCAATTTCTAGTGTTTTCTCTAATTTTGTCTTTTCAGTAATTGGTTATTTTTTTTTAATAAAAAATTATATTCTTAAATAGCCAATGTTCTCTGCTCTTAGTTGCAAGGAAAAAAAATGGAATTTGAGTGTTAAAATACTTGGAAGATCCATATAAATTATTATGGTTTATTTCATATCATAGGAAACCAGGGAAGGGAAGCGGATGGGTTAATATGATCTGTACATGTCTGAGCCTGACAGCAGTATATACAAATGTCTATCCTGTTATAAGTGTGAGGTTAATTCCACTCTCCAGTAACACCTATGTCTTAAGTCATGCACAGAGAGTGGTACTGACTTTTACCATCATCAAATAATCTGATGAGTTGTTTATTTCATTCATTGCTTTGTGGTGAACTAAAGAGAAATTTTATGCAAATGTGGAAATATGCCACACATTTTACTCCCAAAGCCAGTTTGTGACAACTTGCTCAGCAGGACAATCCAAAATCAGCAGTGGGGCTGCATGCATAGACCAGAGCTGTGGCTGCCTTGGACAACAGCTTTTTGAGTCAGGCTTTTCACAGCGGTGCATGGTGGGAGGTTGGGAGAAATCAGGCATAGACTGAAATCAGGCTGGGTATAAGGAAAACCTTTTTCACCAGGCGGACAGTCATGGATTGGAGCAGGTTGGTTGCTCAGAGAGGTTTTGCAGTCACCATCCTTGGTGATTTCCAAGCCCCAACTCGATGAAGCCCGGAGCAACCTGCTGTGGTCTCACACCTGACCCTGCTTGGAGCAGGAGGTTGGGCTAGAGACCTCCCGAGGTCCCTTCACTCTGAATCATCCTGTGATCTTATGAACACTTTTAGCTACTCTGGGCTAGCACTGCTATCTAAAGCAGTGGTTTATGTTCCTGCTCTCTACTGCTGTCATCAGCCTCAAACAGGCTTCCTTTTTACTGAAAAGTAATCTGGCACAAAGCCTGTTGAGTGTTACCCCCATCAGTTACCTGCTCTCATTCACCGGTGACTGCCCAAACACATGTGGTAGCACAAGGAACTGGGCAGTATGAGGTGGGAACAAGCAAGCGAGGGTAGTGTCACCAATGCAGAACTTGGCTGGTTTGGTGGTAGCCTCAGATGAGTTTGTACTGGAGATCTGTGAGCCGTGAATTGGATTTATGGTTCCTGAAAAATGCTTGGGTCCCCTTTCTGCAGAGAAAAGTAAAACATTGAGTGCCCTCCTTGCTCTTGATTGGAGAGTGTGAATCACTGAGCCTTACCGCATAAGCATTCCTCATAGAAAATGAAAGAACCATATCTAATAGAGGATGTATATGTAAACAGAGCTAGAGAAACAGTCTACCATAGCAGGTCCATGTGACCAGTTGGCAAACCGTTGGGTAATTTGTTTAAACAATCCTGACTTGTGCTATTATTTGCTGAACTGCAGCTTGATGTGGGCTGGGGAACAATTCAATGCTCTCAATAACCCGCAGTCACAGAATCACAGAGTCATTGGGGCTGGAAGGCAGCTCTAGGGATCATCTAGTCCAACCCCCTGCTCAGAGCAGGGGCAACTAGAGCAGGTGGCTCAGGGTCATGTCCAGTCAGGTGTGAATATCGCCAAGGGTGGAGACTCCACACACTCTCTGGGCAACTTGCTCCAGTGTTAGATCACTCCTCACAGTTTCTTTTTCCATCTAAATGGAATTTCCTGTATTTCAGTTTGTTCCCATTGCCTCGTTTCTTTTCACTGGGCATTGCTGAGAAGAGTCTGGCTCCGTATGCTTCACCCACCCCCACCCCCATCGGGTATTTATATACATTGATGAGATCCCCCCCCCAAGCCTTTTCTTCTGCAAGCTGAACAGGCCCAGCTCTCTCAGCCTCTCCTTGTACAAGAGATACTCCGATCCCTTAATCATCTTCATGGCCCTTCAGTGGACACACTCCAGTATGTCTACGTTGGCCAACCTGTCCAGGTTCCTCTGAATGGCAGCACAGCCATCCAGTATATCAGCCACTCCTCTGAGTTTTGTATTATCAACACACTTGCTGAGGGTGCACACTGTCCCATCATCCCAGTAGGTCATTAATGAAGATGACAGAACAGCATTGGCCCCAGTATCGACCCCTGGGGTATAACTCTAGTGTCTGGCTTCCAAATGGATTTTGTGCTGCTGATCACAACCCTTTGAGCCCAGCATATCAGCCAGTTTTCAATCTACCGCACCAACCACTTATCTAGTCCATACTTCGTCAGTTTTTCTAAGAAGGTGTTACTGGACACAGTGTTGAAAGCCAGTCATTTCATGATAGGAGGCTATCAGGCTAGTCAGGCTCGATTTCCCCTGTGTAAATCTGTTTTGACCATGGAATCTATTCCAATAGCATTCCTATCCTAAATATAGGAAATGGTTTCCAGGATTAGTTGCTCCATCACCTTCACAGGGATCAAGGTGAGGCTGACTGACCTGTAGTTCTCCAAATCTTCCTTGCCGTTCTTAAAGGTAGGAGTGACATTTGCTCTATTCCAGTCATCTTCAATTTCTGTTCAGTCAATCTGACCAAATTACCATGAGCTTTCAAAAGTAATTGAGAGTCATCTTGCAATGATGTTGGCCAGCTCCCTCAGCACTTGTTAGGTGCAACCCATCAGGTCCTGTGGGTTTATATATGTCCATTTTGTTTAAATGTTCCCTAGCCTGATCCTCATCCACCAAGGGTATGTTTTCCTTGCTCCAGACTTTCCCATTGCTCTCAGGGGCCTAGGATTTCTAAAGGCTGGTCTTACCAGTAAAGATGAAGTGAAGAAGGCATTGAGTACCTTGGCTTTTTCCATTTCCTTTGTCACTAGGGCCCCTGCCCCATTCAGCAGCGGGCCCACATTTTCCCTAGTCTTCCTACTGACATAGATGTAGAAGCCATTCTTGTTGCCCTTCAAGTCATTCACCAGATACATCCCCAGGTGGGCTTTAGCTTTCCTAACACCATCTCTGCATGCTTGGACAGTCTCTCTCTATCCCTCCTGGTTATAACAATTCTATTCTGTGCTGTTTGGAGGATGCTGTGGAGCTAAGTCAGTTCTGTTTATGTAAGGTCTTTACTTTGGTAATTCTACACTGTCTTTTTTACTGGCTGAGCATTCAAACCACTCCTGCTACACTCACACATTAGACATGGACTGGTATGTGCACAGATGTTTGTATTGTGGAGCCTCAGTGTGCTCAGATTTGGGTAACACGCATGCAGCTCTTCCTGAGGGGACAGTGACAAACATTTACACTTACACAAAATAGATTTAAAGTCATACCTGTAGCTTTTGTTACAGGTGTAAATAACTTCTGAGAAACAAAGTTTCTCATAGCTCTTCTGGGTCTCCCCAGAGAGAAATACATGACCCTGTGCAGTGTGGGACATGTGCATCTGTACAGAGCCCATCTAGAACATGATCTGTGTATGCACAGTAGGGCTGCTGCATCCTGAGCATAGTGCACTTACCAGACCATTTAATTTGTACAGTCACAGTGTCCCTATCACACTTGGACAAAATTACTGGGCAAATGCAAAAAAAGCACATATCTGGGGAATTCCCGATGTACAGAAGCCATGGGGAATCTGGAACATAGAGCTTGGGATCTGACCTTTAACAACAGCGATGCTTGTCACTTACCTCAGTGCCAGTAGGATGAAGCTATAAGTAATAATCAATACTGTGTAGACTTCAGTGTAATAACATACCTAGTGTGATCCTCCAAAGGCCAGAGCTAAAAAAAAAATGACATATCTCCTTCTTTAAAATTCTTTTATGTGCTGGATTTGGATGGAAGCAGTTGTGTTATTGCAGATGATAATAATAACTTGATAATGATCAGAGTTGAGAATGTCTTAGCATGATGACCTTTACCTGCTTATGAGTGACTCAGAGCAGTGTTGAAAAATTCAAGTGGTTGGCGGTGATTTGTGAGCATTTATTAAGGCAAATCAGATAATTGCCTTTAACATCACACATGGCTTGTATTTTCTAAAGTGCTTTTATTTCAGTGCAATAAGATGACTCAGAAACTCAGTGGGATATTATGACCCTGATTTTTCATTGCCTTACACTTCATAGAGTGAAATTCCCAGTGCAGAGGACGAGTAGGTCCGGTATTGAAGGATTTGACACTTACTATGCAAACATCAACTGTTATCAGCAATGCAAAGCATCACAGCCCTATCCCCTTTCTTATGCTACTTTTTCTCATCAGTGTTATATTTTTATATCATTCATACAGCATTACTTTATGTCTTCCCTTTTTACTTTGCATGCTTTTACTACCCAGAGGGACAAGGGAATTTATTGTGATCCAACAGAACATTAAATTGTCCCTGGCATCCAGGAAGGAGCACCTATTCCACATTCCTAAAAGCTTTCTACGTATTTCTGAGCAGGCTGTTTTGTTTTGCTTTTTAATAGAAAGGGAATTCCACGTGTTTTCCAAGCACAAGAATTCAGAGCACTGCTCCATATGGGCAAACATAACGTCTGCTATTTCTTGGCAGAGGAGCTGCAGCATAGGTCTGCTTCCTCTTGGCAGGGAGCAGGAAGGGTAGGATTCATCTCACTGAACTTTATCTATCAAAGCATCAAGCATTCAATAAGACTACTTTTCCTAGAAGTCACCAAAGGGAGGAAAAGCAGAATTCGTTGAAGCTGCTTGTCATCCTCTCTCCTGACAGCAGCAGTAGCCCAGATGACCAACAAGCTTAAACATGTAACTCATAGGGGACTAGGTTTACAAAGAGAAATGCTACTCTCACTGCCTACTTGCTTTATTTTCATTTGCCCTTGAACAGAAATGGCCACAAATAGCAAGTGGGCACATACTTCTCGGGAGCCTCAGCCTTAAAAATAGGGTTATTTCCTAGGAAGCTTTTTTTGCCATGATTGGAAATCAAGGGAGCTTAAGAGACAGTGAAAAGTACTGCTATTTGCAACAGCATCACAAAACTATAGTATTTCTGCAACGAGGCACTGTTGTATGCCAAGAAACACCACTCCGGAAAGAGCATTACCCAGAGAATCTGAAATACATCTCTGCTGGAGTTATGACAAAGAACCAATAGTTTCTCTCGCTGACATTTTCAGCACCATACAATGATCTCCAGTACAGGCTAACAACAGAGCTTACAGCTAGTACGGACCTCTACCATGTAAGCTAAGGGACTAGAAGCACTGACAGGAGGCAGGGTTGTGAATTACAAATAAACGACGGGATATAAGCATGTAAAGGTTTTATCTATGCAAATGCACAGCTCGAGCTGCCGGCGCAGTGGGGATACATCAGCTGGAATGACAACAACTAATTAACGGTTCTGTCCAGCCACTCTGCTAATCTAATCACTCAGCACTGCTAATTAAATCACTTCAGTAGCTGGAGTGGTGTTTCCTGAATGCCAGCGCTTGCTAAAACTAAGCTAAGCACAAATAAAGTCATTCAGGTGTATTAACTTAAACTAATGATTGCAAATGAAGACAAGCTTTGGGAGTGGCAAGTCCTCAATTCCTACTTTCTTGCACCCACAAAACATCATTCCAGGAAAGTCAATGGAGTTATTTTGGATTAGGTTGGGATGGAAGCAAGGGGAGGATCTGACTGCAATATCTAGCATGGTTCAGTTGACCTAGAGCTCAGGAGAACAGAAATCTCTGTTCACACTGGCTGAAGTGGCGGTATGCAGGTCTTGCTGTCAGGGCCAGGGGTAGGTAACAGGCTGTTGGGGGTAGGTAAAAAACCCAAATAATGCCCTGTGATACTTATTTGCCTGTCCTAGCAGGAGAAAAGACCAGTTTGGGGAACAGCTCATAACTCCATGCCCAGCTTAGGCATCACTGCTGCCCAGGCGGGAGTGGGGATGTGAGAGGTGTTGGTTTCTGGGGAAGGAAGTGTATCTTTCCCACTGTCAGCCAACAGCAGAAGGAACAAGCCCAGCTCACCGAGGCTCTTCTGAGCTGTGACTCCAGCTCTCTGGCCCCTTTTCATGCTTCCCTGTGGCCAAAGAAGCCTGCTGTCTCTCTCTCTGTCCCCATGGTTTTGTGGAGGTGAACATGGTCTATTTGGGGACAGGGGGAGGAGGTTTCTTCAGTGTAGAATCAATAGTCAGACAGAGGAATGTTAATGAGAGAAGAACATGAAATTCTTCCATTTCCGTCTGTATGACCGTAAAACCTCCCACAACCCCTTGACATTTTGCTTCCTTAACCCAGCATTTTATGGTAAACCCAAAACCCCATTCCATTGCAGAGTTGGATTTTGCCACCCCGAAGATAAGCACAAAATAAGTTGTAAGTTATTTTGTGCTCACCTTTGCAAGTGGCTTTTCCTGAGCTGCTGAGAAGCCATGGGGAAAAGAAGGGAAGAGGGAAAAAGAGGGAAATTACAGAAGACACCTGTGCCAGACAGCATTGCAGGCTGAGTACATTACTTAAGTGCCCGTGCAGACATTATGCAGCTGTACCAAACTGGGTGAAGGCGTCCCCGAGTGCCCTGCTCTGACACATTGCAACGGAGAAGCTCTGAAGCATGCAGTAAGCCCAGAAATGCAAGTGGTGTTTGTGGCTCTGGTGTGTAGATGTCTCAGCATCAATTCAGCTGTCTAAACACAAGTGCCTGTTGCCCTTTGAGATTCTTTCAGTGACATCTCTGACAGTCCTTGTGGTGGACTTTTCCATCACAGTCTGGCTTCCTACCGAGCAGCAGGAGCTGGTGTGACTGTCCTCTTGGGCCCGGGGTGGAGGCTACACCCAGCGGTTGTGTACTTACCATTTGTTGTCCCAGCTGCATGGAAATGCCTGCCAGGAATAACAGAGACCTGGGAACGGCTCAGCCCTCTTCTCAGCCCCATGTGGAAGGTGCTGGTAGCCTTCAGCCTTGTCAGTCTGCGCTCCACGCCGCCTGCATCGCAGAGGAGCTGGAGGCCACGCTCATCCCCAACACCGGGGCAGCGCCATGCGCTCAGCCCGGTCGTGCACCAGCGAAAGCTGCTGGAGGTCACGGTGCACACGGGGACAGTTCTGACCCACGCTCAGCCCCGATGAATACCTTCTGAGCAGACCAGCAATGGACTGCGGTCAGCCACGGGGATGCTATTGGTTCAACCCACACGACTCAAGGAATTGTAGCTTGAGCTGGTGTGACTGGCGTGACTTGTGAGGGCAGTAAGCAACCGTGCTCTGAGCCTAATGGCTTTCATAGCATTATTTCTCCAAGATAACAAGCAAAAGTAGTCTTTTACTTTGTGTCTTACAGGTAAGAAGTCTGTGCTTTCTCCTAAGATTCCTACTGTAGGTTATTTTTAAGAACGTAAGTTGTAATGGGTTCTTTATTTTTAACACACAGGAAGAAAACAATGCACAATCTTTTAGTTATGCTTTTATTTTTCCACTTTATTTCCTTTTTTCTACTAGTTTGAACACATCTGTTTTGCAAGCTTATAGCATCAGAAATCTGAGTTATTATGTGACAGAACTACAGATTCCAAATATGACTTTCTCACCCTTTTCCCAAAAAACAGTGAAAAGAAAATAATTTGTAATACACAGCAGCCTTGTGAGGGTTTTACTGCTTGTCCTTTTTCCTCTCTACTGCTCCTAAAGATCTTTTCAAAGAGTTTTCTTTTAATTGAATCTGGAAACCACCCACTTTTAATGAGAACTTATGGACACCTAATTGTCATCTGCCTCCTTCAGTTTCTCTCATAAGACTGCTTCATTTTTCCCTTTGTGCTCTGAACTGCTCCTCTGTTGCTGCTGCTGTTTGTACTCTTGAGTGAATTCTTAAGTCTTCTTAGCGTAAGTTTTAAGTCTTTTATTCTGTATTTCACCTCTGCCTATTCCAGAACTACACTAAAAATCCTTTAGAGCTAAATACGTATTAGCTGCAGAATGTAGACGCAAGCTTCCTACCACAACATGGATGATGCTTGCTGGCGCTCCTGGTTTACAACAGTGTCTTCTCTTATCTGATTACACTGTATCAGAAAGGCAAAGCAGTACAGGGCAATACGGTGTGAGAAGAGTACTGCAAATCTCACAAATGAGGAAATACGTGATATCTTCCACAAATTAAATCTATCCTTTTGTTGAGAGCCTGTGCAAGGACGTGCCTTCAATAAGGCCTCCAAACGAGCTATCAATACTGCTTTGTGGTGGCCTTCTGCGCCCGTGGTGAGTTCACCCCATGTCAGAAGCAAGAAATCTTTCACTGACTGAGGGCTGAATAGGTCTTTCAAAAATGTTTGGCAAGCCACATCTAAACATGCCTCTTACTGTTATGCTGTAAAAGGGTTTATAGAAAGTCTCCAGTGAAGATATTCCTGCTTTCCTTCAGTTAACAGTTTCTTTCAAAATTCTACTGATGTTTTCAGGCTCGCTGGGTTGCCTGAAGGTGAGCTTCCAGTGATGCCCCTGCATCATGCTTTTCTCCCTTAAGAAGTTCAAATCCTGAGACAGTGAATTGTGATCCTTGGTCAAATATTGATTCTCTGAGATTTTCTTCCTGGCTGAAAACAGTAGAAAGAAAAGTGAGCTATAGTAGCAGGTGCAACTTGTGACATTAGTGCTATTTCTGGGCATTTCCTACCAGGAGGAGCGCAGAGCAGCAGTTCAATGGTGCATCAGCTCATGGGCCCGTCATGTCAGCCGTGCTGTGCTGAACCATGTAAATCAGGCTGGAAGGGCAGCATATTGGTCACTGTTATCTTCTTAGGAATTCTGTAAGTAATTAAATATTTCATATTAATTCAAACTAGAGCATTCAATACACACTCCACTGTCAGGTTTTTCTGCTGAAAATGAGTTGAGGTTTAGCGTGAGCCAATTGTACATATTTTGCATATCATTTTAATGGAATAACAAAATAGTGAGTAACTTTTACACTGCACAACTGCATTTGGGGAAGATTCATTTGCAATCTCAAATTAAGGTGCTTAGGATTGTTAGGCCATCTTGTTGCCAGAAAGGCACTTAACTTTTGTTGAATCAGAAGTGATGAAGAATCTCTTTCAAATAATTGCACTAACCATTCCAGTACTCCCAACAATTACTTGTCACTGTGCAGACAGCTGGTGAAGATAAAGACTGGTGAAACAGCTGTCCTGTGTTCAGTTTCTGATGGGCTTTTTATGTCAGTGAAGTTCAGAATTTATGCCTGTAAATTCAAGTTATCTCACTGACCATTAGGTATCTCTGCTCATTTGAATGCTTCTGTTGTTCACAGAACAAAATAATCTGTATGCTGTTTGCATCTATGGCTTGAAGGGTAGTTTCTCTGTTTTTATATACAACAGTCTTTCAACAGCAATATACTCTCTCTTGGTTTTATTAAGTGTTCTTGCCTCAAATATAGTGGCCTTACTATTATCCCAAAGGGCTTCAGTAAGCAGAGCTCTGACTTCATAGTCTGAGGCATCAGGAATCAGAGCTGCAGTAGCGCAAGATGAAATAAGGTAGGTGTTGTGCTACTTATGATCCAGGATTTTACTGTTTCTGTGGGTTTCTGCAAGGTCTGCCCAGGGTGGGCTTGAGATTCTCTGAAGTGGTGCTGATCTACACCTCAAGCAGAGATAAGGATAAAGTTTCTTTAACAACATGCAAGAAATAAGCCTATGAAATAAACAGTATGCCTGTCATTTTTCTGGCAGTTCTAAACTTTGATACCTGCAAGCTATTCCTCTGTAATGTCAAGATTAGATTCTGGTCCTGCTGGAAAAATTATATTCCTAAGAAAAGATGACTCTCTCCATCTGAAGTGTCATCTAGCAAAGTTTAGCTTCTGTCCTGCTGAGTTGATGCAGTATAAGATGATCTGTGCCTCTACTGCTTGTGCTTCTGTATTCTTTTTGAGTACAGTAATAAAACAGGATAAAATAAAATAGAATAGAATAAAATAAAATAAAAATCATCCAGGCAATACTGGATTTTGGACTAATTATTGGAAAACATGGACATCATTTCTGAGAATTATTCAAACAATTGTCCAAAAAGGCTGTGCAATTAGTTAGATTCAAAATCTGGTCTATGGACAAAGAGGAAACACACCTTTTATGTAAAGTCAAGAATTTATTGTTTCTTCAATTGAAATCTTAATAAATTCATCCAAGAATCACCCTTGGCCCAGATTTAAGTATTGCAGAAAAAGAAAGAATAATAAATAATGAATATTTTATACAGAAATGAAGTGTCAATAATAATACTACTGATAACAATAAATCAATTAAAATTGTTATATACACATTTCCCAGTTCCCACCCCTTTTCCTGGTGTTACGCTCAGCCTTCCACGGTCCTGCTGGGTTCTCAGATCCCTGGATTCAGTCTGGTGCTTGTGGGGGTGTTATGGTGAAGCATCAGCATCTGGAGTCCTTTGCCAGGAGGAGTATGATGTTGATGTATTTTTCCTCCTCACTCTAGGATCTCCTAGGGCATCCTCTTTACATGTTTTCTAACACATTTTTATAGCTTCCTCTTTCTTCATTGGTCTGCAAGTCCATGTTACATCCAAGTTTACTATATGTGGTGTGTTTTACATATGTTAGATACTTGGTCTTCTTTTTACCCCCCAAAACTGGTTTTACCCAGCTCCTGATCTGCATTTCTTTAAGTGATGGTGAGTGAGCTGTTACAGCCACTGGGTCTCCAGTTCCAGCCTGTGCCCCATCCCTTATCATCCCCTGCCTGTACCCATTTCACAGCATCCTGTATCCCCACTTCTCAAGTCCTCTGCTGTCATACCAGGCCTGTATTTCTTTGTACTACATCTTTATGTTAGAAACATAAATATCTTGTTCTACACAGAATAACTGCTTGTTACGACTGTCTGTATAAAAATATTGCTGTACCACACAGAGATAAGCAAAAGTAAAACAAACAAGGCGTAGCCACCTGGTCAGAAGAACAATTGCCATTGCAGCTAAACCAGGTAAAAACAGAGCTCCAGGCAGGGCAAGACAAGCTCTGACAGAGCCAGTCTAACAAGTCTTTCTCCTGAATGACAATATTGTAGTACTGCCCTATAGAGTTGCAAAGCTCCATCCTTGGAGGTTTTCAAGACCCACCAAGGCCCTGAACAACCCAGTCTGAATTCAGTGTTGACCTTGCTTTGAGCAGGAGGTTGGAATAGAAACCCCCAAAGTCTCTTCCAGTCCATGTGGTTCTGTGAGTCTGGACTGATGCAAACTCTTATAGACATATTTAAAAGTTTACCCCCTCTAATAAACACTGGGAGGGGTCTGTTATGCCCAGGCAATATATCTTGGTGTTACTCATTCGATCTGGAGTATATTTTTGTACCATAGAGTTTCATAAATACCCCTCCTAGCCCTGCTAGCTCTAAGGACTTGAACCTGTTGGTCAGAAAGGCCTCCTCTGGTGCTCTGTGACTTTGTTGACTGTTGACTTTGTCAGTGACTGTTGTCATTGCAGATCATATTTTGTCATTCACAAGACTGAGTTTCTCCTAAAACACCACACAAGTTTCTGTGATTGATCATGTCTTGCTGTAAATGATAGTTGAAGTAACTCCTCTTACGTGGGATCAGATTAAGCTGAATTTTAACTCTGAACAAATCCTTTGGCAGAATTTCCTTCACCAGTGACTCTCGTAATAAATGACTGGACTCTGTACTGCATTAGCATCTGATGGTAATGAAGCCCAGTTCCCATTACGTATTTGCATATTTATTGTAGCAGTACTGGACCTGTGTGCTTTTGGTAGAGAATTCAGGTACACAAATCATACCCATAGTCACATCTATGTGCAAACAACCACTCTCAGGAATTTCATCTTCAGGTAACAAACTACACATAAGCTGGGCAAGTCTTAAAACATTGCAAGTAAACAGTCTTATGTTATGGAAAGTAAATAATCCATATCCAACATTAATTAAGTAGACTTCTTGTCTCCCTGATGACACAACAGAAACACTTACAGTCAATGGTATTTTGTCTTCATTGTATTTGAGGTTGCTTCTGTCCAAATGCCAAACAGTAACTGACATGTGTCACCCAGACATGTCACCACTGGTTTTTTGCAGTGTTCCCATCAAACCTTCCTCACAAGAACATGAAGTCATATAAAGAGGATTTTGTGAGATGCCAGCAGCACCCTGGTTCCTGCTGTGCCTCTGCCTTTCCCAGAGCTTGGGGTGTGTGTCTGCAGTACCGTAATTTTCTCTTGGCCATGCTTTAAGCCATGTTTGTACTGCTCCTACTGCTCGCTCACTTCTGCTGTCGCCAGCTCGTTCTGAATGGCAATGACACTACCCTTCTTTAATGTCACATCTCGTTCAAGCAGTATAAGCTCTCTGCAGCAAGGTTTAGATGTTCCTCTACAAGCAGGTCTCTCAGCACTTCACCTGCCACGTTTGCAAACTCACCTGTGACCACCACTTGCCACAATGCAGCAATGCACAAAGCAGCAGGTTCTCTAACAGCAGCAAGGCAGTACCACATTGATCATGAGCAAAAGGGCTTGGAGCCTCTTTCCTGCATTCCAGCTTAGGGCATAAGCACAATGGGTCTTTTTCCCTGTTGAAAGATTAATGTTATCTATTGTAGGTATCTATTTTTCAAATGTTCAGGAATTCAGGTTTTCTCAGAGTTTGGAGAAATGGTGCAGATGGATTTAAGATTTTTGCTGATGTTCATTTTGCTAAACCGTTGGGCATCTTGACAAGGTAAATCCAGGTTTTACAGTGCTTATTCTAGATGCATAAAAGTACTGCCATAACATGGCTACAGCGATTGCATGACAGAAAGAGTCTGACACCAAGCCCACAGAGGGAGGGCAGCAGGAGAACAGGGTCTGTACTTCCCTCCCTGCCCACGGGTGCCTGATCAGTGCCCTCCACAGCAGGGCAACGCCAACTGCACCTTTTCAAGGGATGCTAGATGAATGCCTTCCACCACATAAAAATGCTGGGCTATCTTCTCCTTGTAGATTATCTATCTGATTTATACGTCCAATGGCAGCTATTAGAAAGCTGCAGTAAAACATGTAGTAACGCAGGCTTTGATCCTCTCGCAAGAGGAGACTTGGCTCCCTGCAAGAAGCTGGATGAGCCTAAACAACATTTGCTTCCATCCTTTTCATCTGAAGGACGCTGCTTGTTAGTGAAGGCAGCTTATCCTAATCACAGTGAAGGGCTCTCATTTGCTGTTCTTTCACACTCTTCCTCCACAAAGGAGGAGAGGATGGAAATACCAGGAGTGTCAAAGCACTTACTGGGCTGCAATATCTGTGGGAGGCATTTGCCAGTAAGGGTGATGGAGCATCTTTTCATCTTGCTGCTTGGAGAATGAGGGAGAAGTGGAAAATGGGGAAGAATTTCTGTGAGTCTCCTTGAACAATTATACAGGAGGGTATACAGACATTGCTTACTCATTGCTTAGCAGAGAGATGACAAAGGTCAAGAAATGCAGAGGTAGGACTGTAGAATTTGAGAGCAGGTGTGGTTGACTGGTCAAGATTGGCTGGGGAACAGGAAAATATAAATCCCCTGTTTGACCTCTGGCAATTCTTTTTTCTAATGTCTATATTTACATTTACTGCTGGATTGTTGCCAGTCCCTCAGTGCGTTGCCATCAAGGAACTGTATGACATCACTCTGCATCAATATATGGTATTTTTAGTATGTTTGGATATAGTTCACTTTTTCAGCTATGCATCAAAAATCTAAGCCTGTTGGCCTTATCTAGAAATTACAGAGTTGGCTTTTTTGTTTTGTTTTTTAAAGACAGCCATCTGTCTATCTCAAGGCTGTTCAGAGTTCCCACAGGCAAAGTATTTTTAACTATTTCAATTATAGTTGTATCAACTGTTTTGTAATTATTGCCTTGTAGCTTTTCCCTGCTGTATCACCATCCCCTTTTCTAGTCTCTTTTTAGAGAAACATGATCTTGTTCCTGTCACCCAGAGGAAGAACTCTCCGTGTATTATTTGCTGAGGAGCAAAACTTAAGTGTTTGTAAAGCTATATTTTCAGGTGGTGCTTCTGCATACTGCTGTCTGAATATCCTGTCCAAGTAAAAGGTATAAGCACATTTCTTCCTTGGCACACTCTCTCCTTTGTTATAACTCAGTGAAAAGCATACATTTTGTATTCACAGTCCCTGTGAATCTATTTAATTCATTCTTGTTTTCTCTGAATATTTAAATTAAGATAATAAAATGTAAATGAATTAAAGATAAGTCAGATAAGATGACCTGCTGCTGATGGCCCTGATTCCACATAATAAAGTATTCTCAGTTAGGTAAGTAACCTGAGGATTTTATTTAGTGTTCATGACTTTTTATGTCTATATTTCTTTGTATCTTACACAATGTTTTCCACAAATGTTTAATAACTGCATTTAATACCATATCATTGCACTCTAAAGTCACATGTGATGAAGTCTTCCATCTCTACCTCAGCAAATACTACGTCTTCCTACCTAGACCATGTAAATTTGAAGACTGAAAGTCATCTGACACAATCTAGCATCTGATTTCCATTCCTCTTTTACTCAAGGCAATGCATACACTATCTTATTCAAGATAACACAGTTTTCAGGAAGGCTAATATCTCTTTCTCTAACTCTGAATAAAAATTGCATTGGGAATACTCCATGGCAACATTTGTAATGAGAAGTGAATTTCTGGAGTAGAAATAATTTTAATTACATTTGCTTTTCTCCAGAGACTCAGATTGTCCTGTCTTTGAAATAATCTAATATATTTTGCACCATAGGGCTCTGAATATATTTTGCTATGTTATTAAGACCATTATTTAGTTTAATACTTCAGTAACTACGAGCTGGATTGGCCCATTTCCTGCAGAAGCTAATAAGATACAGAACCAGGCAAGTATTGCAAAGTTGCTTTCACAGACTTCTCTGTAAATCTCCCCCTTTAGGCTTATGGATTTACATGAATATAGGATTGGCAGACCATATGACCTCCTGCTGATAAAAAGAATGTAAGATTCAGAGAAACTCTACGCTCCTGAATTCTCCAGCAAAAATCTGCATGGACTCCTAGGGAAACAGAAGTTCACCTCCTTCTACTGTGGGTAGAAGATGACCTATTCTGTAGAACAGGTGTTTGTAAAATCCAAGCATTCATTTACTGGAATAAATATTTATGAGTATAAAATATTGCAGGAGGGCAAAGATACTGAATTTTGTCCAGCTGGTTGATCCTGAAATACTGCCAACACATATTAGCAATTTCTAAGATAAGTAGGACTGGGACATCTGTCCTCTCAATTGTCCACCTCAATAATAATGCCATAAGCATTGTGACCAGTTTTGTTAACCTTTCTAATATTGTTTCTCTCACTAATCACACCATGCAAGTATCTGCATTGATATAGCCTACAGTAGTAATTAAAGCTGTGAAGCTGCTTGGCACGCAACTAGCCTAACTGGTACCCATCTCATGGCACCCATCTGGCATATGACTGTGGAGTTCATGCTAAGAGCATTGATAATTACAGGTTTGGGGAGAAAGAACAACTGGAGGGTATCCAAAAATACAGAATGGAAGGTGCCTAGTGTGGCAAGCGCTTCTGCTAGATCCCTTTATGGTGCACTATACCTTCTTTGGCTATTCTTTATGTATCCTTGTAGCGTAACAAAGGTTGTCTTCCATCCACCAAGAAAAACCTTCTGCATTAAAATATCAGTAGCTTTCCAGAATACACAAGCCATCTGCATAATTTTAGGAGGCTGACCAGCCTGTTTGTTCTCCATGTTCCGGTAAGAGAGGTGCTCAAACACAGTATCTGAGCTTCTTATTTTGACACATCTGATTTTTCTGGCAATTGGGAGCTACTACAGCTTTAGGATGTATTCTTTATCCGATGGATTCTCAAAGTCCAATGGAGAGAACATGAGGCCTGGAAAATCTCAACTTAATGGCATTTCCACAGTCCAGCACATCCACACAGAGAGTGCTTCTCCTAAAAGAAAATGGAATCTTGTCATTGCTAGTCTCTCTCATCCCCCCAAATCATGTGCCAATGATATCTATACATTTATGTGTGTATCTATAGAAGTGGACGGGGATTGTGCTTTTTTTAAGGAAAGACTTTTTCTGTCAATACACAGTTCTTCCATGCTGCCTATGGTGCTTGTCTGGGGAATCTTCAAGAAGATGGACCCTCCCTAAAGGCTTCCTTGGTTTGTGAGATCAGTCATGTTCTGATCTCAGGACATGTATCAAATGTCTTTCATACAATGTCTTTAGAAGTCATAATTGTCGAATGGCTCTTGAACATAGTTACATGAAAAGAAAAGGTGTTACAGGAACACAACTCAAGCTATTTCTGGGATGGCAGCCAACCCACCCACCCATTCCACTTGCTACTGACTGGACATCTGTACAATTGCAGAAGTGTGGGACAAAGAAACAAATAATAAAGACCCACATGGGTCACTCGGTTTTGTTTCATCCAGTTGGGGAAACTGTGCAACAGCTGTTAATTTGTAAAGTTTCTAATCTATGCCAGGCTATACTGTAAAGTATAAGAATGCATCCCAGCATCTTAAAACAAACTTCAAGTCTATACTAGATGAATGAAAAGTTCCACTATAACAGGCCATAGGAAAAATAGAAGAATTCAAGGACCTCATCAATGTCCCTGGAAGGAAAATATTAAATAAAATTCTTCAATTTTGCTAGGAATTGGTCTACTACCTTGTGTTACAGAGGGGACAGAAGAAAGAGCAATGCCTCAATTTCCCCCGACCACCAGCGTGACCCCAAATCTGACAGTTGTTTTACCATTGGGGATGGGAACAGTATATACCAATCAATCACCTAAAACCCACCACTGTCTTCCATTTACATTCTCTTAGGTTGTTCAACATCCAGAGTTTCATAAAAATATGAAATATTTTTCTTTCTCACTCATTCCACCTCAGGACTTGAATGATATTTATCAAGGATAACAACATTTTCCTTTTTCTTACTAAGAATGATCCTCATAAATAAATCTAAATATGATATATAGAACAGCATGTATGTCATGTACATACAATGTGAAGACGACGCAAACAAACAGCAACCCATCCTTCATAGTTTCTGGAAGATACCAAAGACTAATACCACAGGCTTCATTTTCTATCTTGAGGCATTTTAGGTTGCCAAATTGAAGTTGCCTGAACTTACCAGGTTCCATCTTAAAATAAGTTCAGACTCTGGATCTCGTCACTTTGTTGGAAACCACTTCCTGAATTTAATTCCTGGAATGTTTAAAAGTCGTCTTCTAAATTTCTAGGCTAAGAAATACTCATTATTGATTTATAGCATTTGATCTTAGGCCAGCATTATTATTTCACCTAAACGGTTCTTCTCCCTTTCTAACAATTTCCCCTGAATATAAGGAACTGTCAATCCCCTCCAAACCTTCATTTACTTAAGCTAAATAAACCATGATCTTTTCATTTTTCCTCATGAAATGGATAGTCCATTTTCGAAAGCCTTCTGTATTCTTATTCCAATTTAGTTTTGTTTTTCCTGAACATAGGTGAGCAGAACAGAACATGATATTCCAAAGTGTTTCAGTGTCTTGTGCAAAAAGTTTCTCTTGTGGTGACTCTCTACTTTCTTGGTGTTGATAATATCTCTCAACTTTGTGTCATCTGTAAACTGCATTAGCAAATAATTTGATTCTGCCTCCTTGGCCACTAATATATTAAGCAGCATAGGTCGCAATACTGATCATTGAGGCAGGAACCTCTGTCATCCTCATAACTCTTTTAAAAATATGATTTAGAGCAAATTTCTCCTTGAACAGCTCTCTATCCACTTCACATTAGTCCCTAATATCTTCAACTTAAATACTAATTTCCTATAAAGTATTGTAAGAAATGCTTAACTTAAATCTATCATCTAGATTATATCTGCTGCATTACCTTTGTGTAGGAAATCACTGATTTTATAAAAAAAAAATTAAGATTAGTCTGTCGTGAGCTATCTTTGACAAAACCATGCTGCAATTAGATTACTTTCTATTGCCTCTCTGCTTTTACTTATGCATCCATCCAAAATCTGTTCTAAAATTTTGCAGAGTCAAAGTCACATTAAAAGGCCTAGTGTTGCTCAGAATCATGTTTTCCTCCTCTGAAGATAGGTACTGCATTTACAACCTTCCAGACAACATCTACAGTTTCACTAAGTCCCTCCTACTGGACTTGCCATTTCACATTCCAGTTCTTTTAGTGGTCTGGGATAGAAATTTCTTAAATCCTGGGTTTTATTGCATTAAATGGTCTAAATTTTGTTTCCATCATGGAAATTGGGAGCCCCAATGCTCTAACTTAATTACGGATTTGCATTTGTTCATATTGCAATTTAACATGCGGAACTCAGCCTACCCATAGTTATTTTTATAGCCAATTTTTCTGCAAGAGCTTCACACCCACTGAAACAGAGTCTGAATTACCACCGCTTCCTGTTGATTCATTGACCATTTAGTAAATAAATTGCTATTCCACCCTGTTCAGACCTTTACTGCTAGCAGTTTCCAATCAACTGATGTTGAGAAATTAAAAAATTATACGATCATATACAATTGGCACTATTAGTTATTTCACCTGTTGCTTTGTAAAAAGTATAATCCACATTGCTCTCAAAAGCTGTATTTTCATAAGAAGTCACTTATATTATACTATGCTTGTAGTGCTTCCTTTACCATAGTGATTTTCCCAAAGACATTCTGGTTTAACCATAGCATTGCACCTTTTTTTTTTTGCAGTCAAAATTTCACTAATTTTACAGAACTTTCCTAGCGCTGCAGCAGCTACAAGCCTGTTTTAGGCTGTCATACATAGTCAGTCTTTAATTTAATTTTGTAGCACATTTGACAAAAGGAAATTGGGCACTGATTGCTTACTAAGTCCTCATTTTCTCAGGCTTTAACATATATGTTGGGTTTTGTTTGGCGTAAAATGCCACCATCTAGGATTTTTATGAGAAAATACCATGTATTTTCTATTAGAATTTCCCTAGAGGTTTTATAATCTCTATTCATTATTCATTCTCACGCAGGTGTTTTTTTCTATTTTGGTATATAACTTTCTCTAGTAACAAATGTTTTCAGATGGAGTAGTCATTTTCATTGATACTCATGTAACTCTGAGCAAATCAAAGGATCAGCTTTGACTGTGGTTTTTGTGATATAGATACCAACCTAGTAAAAACTGCCCTGAATCCTTCTGATGTTTCCTGCGTGTTGGCAGTGAGTCCTTACGCAGGAAAGACATATAGCCATGTTCTCATCTAGCATGAACTTAGGTGATTAATGAAGATTTCAAAGGAAAACTTTGTTTCAAGCCCCCAACAAAGTGACTTGATTTTCAGAAGGGCTTTACTCTTGGCAGCTTGCCGAAGGGCCAGCGTGGGTGCAGCAGGGAGGGTCTTACCCATGAGCTGTGCCTTCCCAAATCTTCATTTCAGGTGTTCAGTAGTTTTCATCATTGGCTTAAACTGCATTAAAGAATGCATTTAATAAAACCCCAAAGACAGAAATGGTGACTCAGCCCCCCCGCTGTGAGCAGTGGCAGTGGATTTCAATTCATGACATACAGAAGACACATACTTAGCTATCAATAGTTCTCTGATCTCTCCACTTTTTGAACTCCCTCTGCTGTCCTCAACAGGCTTGCTGTTAAATACTTCCACGTAAGAGTGGAAAACACGATTTCAGGTACTACTCAACTTTCCCACAGCAATTCATCCAGCCCCCGGTTTTTTCCCCTTTGCCTGAGTGCTGAAGTGTGCATCATGTCTGGCCACCCAGCTGCAAAACACCCTGCGCCTCCTGGCCTCTCGACCACGGACCTGGCGTGGCTCCCTCAAGGAAACAGGGGAGGATAATATTGACCTCTGGAAGCACGAGAATTGCACAAAGGATGGAACTGTTGATCACAAGATTAGCTCTAGCCTAAAACTACATTATCCAGAGCAGTTGGTATTCCTGAAGATGCCCTGTAGTGTGGATATCTGCAACGTTCTCAAATTCCTGCAACTGTCAATATTGATTCTTCATTCAACTAAAGCAAGTATTGCATTTAATTAGAGCTCACCAGAAGAAGATTTTTCTCCAAATGAAAATACTGACTTTACAGAAATAAAAAAAAAGAAAGAGATAACACAAATGTCTTTGGCCAAGAATCAATTTTCAGCTCCAAATTCTTTGAGGAAAAAAAAAAGAAGAGTATGGACATGAAAACACAGTGACCCAAGGACCTATATTCTAGATGTTTTCTTTCTGATGCTTCCCTGTGAACCAGACTCCTTGGCTGAACCTTGCCTCTCCAGCACTGATCTCCTTCCCGCTGAGCCCTGTAGTGCCTACGAGGAGACTGGCAGGCTGGAGTGCTCGGCCCAGGGTGGCCCCAAGCTGCTCAGCCTGTCTCCAGGGACAACTCCAAAAACAGCCGCCTGAGTGTGGGGTCACAAACCAAAACCTTTTCAGTCCTTGGAGATTAGGATGCAGGAGGGTGGGGGTGGGGGTGTGTATGTGAGGGAGTTAGATCATTCCGTTGTTTGTTCATTATTTTTCAGCTGAGTATTAGAAGTACTTGAGATTAATTTGTCTATGATTGGAGCAAGATTGAAATTACTTCTCATTATTAAACAACATTGCTGGATGTCCACAAGAATCCTGTATTGTCTGTTTTCCCTACATAAATAATAATAGCTATTTTCTCTGGCTATGAATATTACATGTCAAAGCTAATCTTCAATCCCCTTTGCTTATTTTTTCAATATTTTTTGCTGCTCCTTTAAAATAATAGAGATATGCTTTTCAGCATACTAAGTGTCTGCTACCTCTTGCAGGCAGAGTTAATGTCTCCTTGGTGTTTTCCATTAATCCCACAGTAGAAGAGTTTCATTCCTTTAATTTGTAAAATTTTCTTTCTTTCTGCATAACTGTGTGAACGGTCCGCATTGCAAATCATTATTTCTAAATTATGCATCTTCTGCTGTAAGAAATGATCTTCTGCAAGTGTTTTTCTAGTGGCTGGTTTATTCAAAAAGATTTCGTGAGCTTTCTCCTCCGACTCCTCCCACATGTCATCCTCGATCAGAAATATCTCAGAAAGGTAGAAGGATATTAGCCAAAGGGAAAATCTCTCCTATCATTAACCACAACAGCTCCATGGCCAAGAGATTCAAAAGGAGCCTGGCTTTTGGAGCCCAGGCTCTCATGAAGAGCATCACATAAGCATCCCTGCAGCTGCACATTGCTCTCATTGGCAGCACTCGCAAGAGCCAGACCACTCTGACCATGGCTCTGCAATGTGCACACCCTTCAAAGTAGGGGGAGGCTTCATCCTAGCCTTTTGGTTTGTCATTGTATAGCCAATTACAGGATCAGGAAACTATATTAGCATCTAAGTATGATTTTAGGAGGCCTTAAAAATTGGCTTTGATTTTCCCCACCTTAAAAAAAAATTGGGGCACTATCTTCAATGGCAGTGGGATAGCTAGAATCAAGAACCTGTTAATGCTATCCCAAATTGACATGTCCTACCGAAAAAGTGTTAAGAAAGCAAGTGAAGTCAAAAAGAAAGAAGAAAATATTACTTTCCCGGGAGAGAATAAGCAAGTGACAATATCTTTAGTCTATTTTAATGGGCATGTGTTGCCATTACTGTTGAGCCAGTGTGACATACGCACTGAGTTGGTGACAAGTCACAGAATGAGAGTACGGTTATCTTAGGCACCATGAGAGAAGAGCTGAGTATGGCCATGCGTTTTCCCATGCGATGTCTTAGTGTGTGATCTAACTCCGTTGGAGCTCAGTGACATTTTTTGACAAGCAGGAATGGGGGAGGAGGTCCTAGTGGCTTATCAGAACCATTAAGAAAATTGGATAGGTGGAACCAGTGCCTCAGAGCAAAATGATGTATCAGTGTATGACTCCTAAAATTGCCACTGCTACTCATTTATTAAAGATGCAGCACTCCTGTTACAGCCCGTGAAGCACTTGCTAGCACTGTCCATTTCAGGCAAATCATCACTAAATTCCTTAATTCTCATTCTGTTCTGCTAATGAGGATCTTGTGTGTTTCTACATCTGGGGTCCCTAATTAATCAAACACTTAAACCACCTCAGGGCAAATTATCTTTGAGAGGGGAAGATGCAATGAAGGGAAAAAAGGTCCAATCATTTTGGTTATCTTCTTTAAGTGTTAATATAAAAGAAAACAGAATATAAATGGAATGTCATTTTGCTTTAATTAAGAAAAATGAAAATAATTGTGTATTTTATTTCCACTTGTGACACTTTGTTGCATGCTTAAAGTACAATTAAATTGTGGTCAGACAATTTCGGAAGTGAAGATTCTTGGCACTTCTGCTGAAGAGAAGACACCTGTCTATAATAATGATCATCTGATATTATTTAATTTACAATCTTTGCATTCTGTGCTGGTTCACTACTTTTTTGGGTTTTTGGCTTGAATTTTTACATATTCATCCTATTTTTAATTCTCAGTTAACATTCATATTGTTCTCTTTTTTTCTCCTTCCTTTTCCCTTGTTTTCTATAGATTCTTTTCCTTCTTTGCCTGTTCCACCTCTCTTCTTGCCTGTCTCACATGCATCTGTGAAAGACCTTGTGAATAATCAGATGTGATTTTCATAAAAATATTTGGATGCAATGTTAGGTGATGCTGGATAATGATCACGCTCCTTTTTGCATGGCCTCTGGAAGAGATCAAGCAATGCAAAGGATTCGACCTTGACCTTGCTACCTGAATGGTAATGATTACATATGGATACTGCTTGTTCTAAGAGTCATGCAAAATACATGTGCCAGACTCTGTTCTCATTCACTGTTCAGTAGCTGTTTGGATATAATTTATTCTTGAGATGACAGAATGCAGTTTACAACTTGAATCCTGTATACCTAATGAGACAATTATTCCAGGAGAGCCTGAGCTATTCAGCAAAATTGACACAGAGCAAACAGAAAGACTGTGCTGAAAATGAAGACCAAGGATTTTTAACCTGAGGGGCTCCTGGTTAGAGTGTCATTTGCTTGCACGTAACTTCCACTGGTGGAAAATAAGGTCTCACAAATTTGCCCTGAAAGACTATTCAAGCCAGGTTTCCCAAGGCTGCCTACAAAATATTTGGACTCTCAGAAGATGTTGCTCTTCTCTGACTGTTAACTATGAAAGTAATGGTGAGTAAACTGAGAAGGGGTGAGGGGAGAGGGATGGCTCTTTCTTTCCAACTGGCACAGCGAGAGTGCTGTCTACCAAAGGAGGGAGACAGCCAAGAGACAAAATTCAAGTTGTAAGCAGAGATGGCTCAATGTCTTCCAAAGCGCTGTGATATAGTACACACATTCAACACATTATTTTTAGTTTACAAATGTTTGTTGACAGAAGTGACAAATATAATGTGCATATGGAAGTGAGGAGCAGGAATGAAACATTCTGTCTCCACTTGAAATAGTCTCCTTGTAATCCCAACAAACACACACCTGCAAATTCTTCGCAAGTCAGCCAGCTAAAGCTCAGAAGATGACTAACGTTGCGCTTGGCTGGAACACTCGCTAAGGTAGGCCTGTGTGGACACGGCGTTTTGTGCAATGCCATGGGATGTTGACTAGCTGGGAGTAGCGATGTTGCAATACAGCAATATTAAGCAAGGACTTTCTTCTTTGCAAGCAATGGAAAAAGATCTGCCAGCAGAGTTATTTTTTAAAAAGAAGGATAAATACAGTTCAAAATGGGCTGGGGAGGAGGGAGAACTTAAACACCACTGCAGGTCTGGATGTGACGTTTACTGCTTCAACTGATCTTCTCAGGGTCTCTTCAGTAATGCTGTGGGTCAAATTCTGTGTGGCAGCCCTTAATCAGGAAATGCTCCTGATGAGGTCAGCACAGGTTTTGACCATGAAGCACAAGTATCATGTGTTAGTATTATCAAATAATGTGTATTAGCCTTTAGACAGCCAGCTTCCAAGATGTGCCTGGCTGGCATTTCTTCATGGAAGTGGAACTGGAGAAGAAACCACAATATGTGATAGCACAAGTCGCTATTGGGTGCAGAACCCAATGCATGTGGAAATATATAGCTCAAAAACATAGCATTAAAAACTAAGAAGCGGCTCATAGTTCTATATCTTTGTCCTTTTCTATTATAATTTGAATATACTTAGTCAGCTTCAAAGGATAATAGTAGTCTGTAATTATTCTTAAAGATGACATATATTTTTAGTAGGTTTGAATTATTCAGAACATCAGAATGGTTTGAGGACACGTTGTTCAGTGAGCCAGCTTGTCAGCGCGGGGTGTTTGGGTAAGAGCAGGGTGGGAGGTGCCTTTGCCACCGCTCTCTGTGGGGTACAGAGCTGGACCAGGACAGGTGAGCACAGCCATATCAACAGAGCAGGAACCAACATCAGTCTGTCACTGAGACTTCAGAGGGGCCACAAAAACCCGACCATCACAAGTCTGGTCCTCTGACTAATACTTCTGTCTGGATGGCTGGCAGTCATGAAGTACTTACTTCATGTCCAAGTGTCGGAGACCACGCTGAACGTGTGTTTCACTTCAGAAAAGATGTGAATCCATGCTAATTTTTGCATTGACTCAATGAGGCCTAGGTTTTTGCCACGCTTTTTATCAGAATGACACTATATAGACTAGGACACAGTCATTACCTTCTCAAGTATGTTCTTTGATTTCTTTTGTGGTATTATGCTCTTCAAAGAAAGGGAGGAGGGAAGATGGTGTTGTCATTGGTACTTTTTGCTGGAAATGAATTCAAACCTAGACTGAAGTTTGGAGCTGGTGCTCTGCTTGGTCCTTCTTTTTCTTCAGAAGCATACAGAAGAGTAGAACAGGATTTTTCCTTTGCTTTTCTGATGTTTAATTTTGTTCCCATGGTGACAGGTGCTTTGTAAATATCTGAGAGAGATGCTCTGTGCTGTGAGGGGAAATAGTTTCAGGATGCACAAGATTCAGAAAGGAGTCCTGCTTTTTTTGTCCCTTCTGCACAGACAAAATACATCTCAGAAACTGAGTCCAAGGTCATAAAGAACATATACATGTCAATCTTAATTGCATTTTCTGTGTTATCTTTGACTGGATTTGAAAGTCCTAATCAGAGGATTGTATTAAAGAAAACAAGATCTAGCAAGGTAAAATTGAGGTTCCAAATTTGATCTTGTCTTCATGGCAGAAAAAAAAATAATCAAAAACACACACAAAAAAAGGATAACAGGCTAATGAAAAAGAAATCCAGTCTCGTTTCCCTAAGTGGAGTATTGTTATTGTTTATTGTTGTTATATCCGTATTTGGGAACTGGAATAAAAATGTTATCCTTCACTTCTGTTTCTGCAACAAGGGTGCACAAGACACGGGGACAAAGAGCAAATCCGCTCCAGTTGTCTAATTGGACAGAGTTGTTGCTGAATGCCAGCCTGACCTAAATGGAACTGAAGGATTTTCACCAACCTTTCATCCTTTTGTATTTTCTAAGGTTAATCTTCCTTCCTTTGTGTTTCTCTCACTAGGCTGCAGCTGAGAGAACAAGAGGTACAGCTGAACTCAAAGCATCCTTCCATGTCCAGCTGATAAGAAGATGGTTTGCTTGAGGCTAGAGCTAAATGACCTATTCATGATAAAGGTTTTTCAATTAATTTAATCTTTTCTCTTGCACATCAGTTTGTCATGAAGAGACCAGTTTGTATAAATACATTCCTTGTCTAATGTCATTTGATGAATGCTTCAAGAGAAAATAAAGTAACCGCCTTTGTATTTCTTGAAAACTGTCACTTCAAGGCTATTTGCCACTTGTTATGGAATCACTGCTGCAAATATGAATAAGCAGATGGGCTTGTCAGGACCACTCTGAAGTTGTACCCTGGAGGGGACAGAGCAGCCAGTAGTACCTGCTTTGGAAGTAAGCTTTTGAGTTTTGGTCACTACAGCCAAGTTGGTTCAAATTTTCTCTACAACTCCAAACTAGTGATGGATGATGCACCCAACCTGTTGTATTTTACATGTATATGGTAGCATGCAATACAGCTAGAGGAAAAGTTAAAGCAGGGTGTGTTTTCCCTGGGATGGCCACCTTTCTCCCTTTTCCCAACAACTGCCAAAGTGGAGGTGTTAAAGGTGTAAGCTGGAGGGATAAAATGCTCTAGGTCACGGCCCAGCCCACCAGTACAATCAGATCTGCTGCAGAGAGGCAGATGATCAAGAGAAGAAAGAGCTGAGGATCCTCAACCCTCATCCAAAAGAGTTGTGTGTTATATGCAACTTTGATTGAGGGGGCTGCAACATTCACAAAATATTCATAGTATCATTTAGCAGCATGCTTGATTTATGTGCAATAGGTTGTCTTATACTGGTTAAACAGATGTAATAACAAATAGCAACAGGAAAGCAAAAAGCCTGAAAACACAATGCAGCGAGTCTTGGTTTGCTGTGCCGGTCCATGGATTTCCCCCGTTATCTGCTCAGTTTTGCAGATGAGAGGTTTTGCTGCTTCCTCCCAGTCGCCACTCCTCAGATTAAAAGCCTGAGCTCTGTGACATATGGCTGCTCCGATCGCAGTGGATCTTTGGGCTTGTTTCCAATGCGCTATAAGTCCAATTTATCAGAATGGCACTTATAGATGTCCAGTTAAAATGTCCTGTTTTATCAGGGAAAATGCTTTCCCAATAGTACTGTTTGCCGCTGAACACTATTCAAGAATCATTTTGTCTGTTATCAGTTTTATTTTCATAAAGAATGCAGACATGAAATACTTAATGCAGTGTCCTAATTAATGCAAATATGCCAAAAACCTTTATTTTCCAGAGAAAATTATATTACACTGTTACATTTCCACATTTCGTGGCTGCATATTTTATTGTACTGTAACCATGGTTACTGTGTCATTAAAGTCTATTCAGAGGGAGTTGGGCATAGCATAGAGCTATCAGAGAGAATGATTGCTTTTGTAAATTTAAAAGAAGCTCTGCAGCTAATTAGTGTGAGTTTGTGTAAATTGGACCAATGGAGAGCATGAAATTTGGAACAAATTATTGCAGAGTCTGAAGCAAATGGAGAACATTTGTATTTGATTTAGGAACTTGCCTTCTGTATCACGAGCCTCTTAAACTTTTAATTGTGTAAGACTGAAGCCACACAGTGGCATACTGCTGATAGCAGGAATGCAGACAGCCCTGGCTGAGAAGGGAGGTGAATGGTTTTAAATGGGAAGTACTGGTGATGAGCAGAAAGCTGGGGAAAGGGCAGAGCATGCCTGGGCTGTTCTGATTTTGCATCATTTGGAAATTTTAGAAGCAAATTCAGCTGCTTGGGAATTTTTCAAGCTGTTCTTGTGTACCAATTAAGTATATGTTTCCTCCATGTGGCGCACTATGTATTTGGAGAGCGGGGTGCTCTCTTCTCTCCTTTACTGCCCAGCACTGTAGTAGCAGATGCAAAGTAGGATCTTGCAATCACGTTTCCTTAATCTTTCTTCAAATACTGATATCCTCATCAGAAAACAACATATCCACAGCTATGTAGATGCCTAGCAGCCTTTATATGGTATGGGAAGCTGAATATAGCAGCTGAATATCCTCCTACTTTGGATGCATCCAGCATGCCCCCCAACTTTTCAATTAGTTGCATGATTTGTGGCATCCTTATATGTTAATAAGAATTTCCCCTTCGTCCCTGTACCTCTGTGCTGAGTGAATACAGATATGTGTTTTGTTTCACCAGCCTTTGAAACATTTGCATGGGTCACTGCCGGCGGGAGGTTCGAGTGACCGCGCAGAAGTGAGGGTATGTGGGGTGACAGCTTCCAGCAGTGAAGCAGTTAATGTCCTGTCCATGTCCTGTCTCTGCCCCTGTACTGCTACACACCCTCTATCTGCCCACAGCCAGGGGCAGCGATTGACAACTCTGCTTTTGGCAAATTTTCTGAGTTTCACCTCTTATAATATTTGGCAGATATTAACAACTAAGAGCTAACTGCTTCTTACAGACTCAGAAAATCTAACACTGTCCTGATCTGAGCTGATGCTTGCTTTGTATTGAGTTGCTTGTGTAAGCAGCAGGCACTTTCCTTCTCTGGGGTCTCAGAGAATAAGCAGAAAATCAATCACATCTTCTCCAGGTGCTGGTAAGCACAAACTATGTAAGGCCCAGCAAAACCTCCTGTCCCAATCACTCACCTTCCCCATACTTCGAAACCTAACACAGAAGCTGTGGAAGGACCCACACTGGCCCCAGCAACTTCAGGGAACATACTTCCACAGATGAACGAGGCAAAAAACTTAACATAAAATCTTGAGCAGTCACCAACAATCCCTGTCTCTTCACCATCATCCAATTTGATCCCTAAAAGCAGCTCTGCACAGCCTGGCTATCAGTACCCAGCATGACAGCCTTGGCCAGAGAAGTTGCAAAATCTGAGTTTCCCATTGACCACTGCCAGTTTGGCCAGTCGCAGTCTGGTGCGAGCAGCCCTCAGACAAACAGCTGCTAAAGCGGGGCGGGGGGGGGAACCTGCCAGTGCTAAAAACCACTTAGTCTTCCAGAGTCTTTTTGTACAAGCACATCTATAACAAATAATTATGCTGGTTTGATTGCAGGACTGTTAATTGAATAAATAAGACCAGTAACATAGCACAGGACTGTGTGTGTGAGTCCGTTCTCCCTGACCTGATCACCAACAGAGTTGCAATTCTGAGGTTCAGGCTCTCTGCCAACCTTTTCTCCACTAAGAGTTCCTGCTTTTTTTTTCTGCATCTGTTCACTTATCAAATTTATCTGCAGGATACCTGAACCCTTACCTAGGATAATACCCTGTCAGAAGGTAGGTAATGGCATGGTGTAGTATAACATTGTTATATAGCAATGCTATGATGAAATATCTAGGCAGCATGTCAGGAACATTGTATTTATCTTGCTGTGGTATTTTTGCATCATTTTGGGAAAGGCCAAGTATGCCTGTGATGATGTGATGTTATCAGAGAACATTTCAACACCTATTTTGCACTTCGAGACTTAGCACTTGGAGAGACAGGCACTTTAACTCCAACACCACCAGCAGCAGGTGATCCTGCGCCTCCTCATTTGCCATAGTTCAGCAAAACCAGCCTCCAACCTTGTTTAGAAAGTGTGGGCATCACCAGTATGCTTAGGCTGAGCTCTGTTTCCCTCTCTTGTATCGCTCCCTGGCAGAGTATTAACTACTCACTGGTAATTCAGTGTGGAAACACACTCCATCTCAGTTAAAAGCCTTAGAAGCATACACGAGACACACATTTGTGTGGGGAAAAAGAGAAAAACTGCCCTCCTGGCAAATGCAGTAAGCACATAATCCTCCACGTGATGGTGGCTTGCAGCAAGCACAATGCAACAAAACTGTGGAGCACTCCACTCGCTACCTCAGTCTGCTGCTTTTGTTCATGGCTTCTGCTAAATCCACATCACATTTCCCATTAAGTTAGTAAATTTTCATTTCAGAGAAGCCCTTGCATTTTTTTTAACATTTCCAAAAATAAAGCATAACCAGAGGGTTCCTGTTATGTAACATAAATATTTTATTATGTTCCACATTACTGACTTGCAGAAAAAAAATCTAGGCATACTTTTGGCCTCTTTCATTAGATAGCCTTGAAATATATGATGCCATATTGCACAAGTTGTCCTTCTGCATAACCCTGGAATATTGCATTATGTATACCTAACCCTTTGCCAAGTTGATGCTTGAAAAGAGAGGAGAAATGAAAGTCTACATCTTACAACTCCTATTGCTTTTTATCTAAAAATAATTGTGTCTGGCAATGTATTCTTTCTGCATCACAGGCACTATTTTTTTTGATATTTCAACAGTACAAAATTGTAAATTTTGCTAGATTCATCATTCCATATCACAGAGCTGTAAAAATTAAATTACAAATCCTGCGGGTCTTGGTCTACCCAGGCTAAGTGCTGTGCCACGGAGAGCTCTGCTGGGGTTTGCCATGTTGCTGCACAGATGCAGCTGCTTGCGTGGGACTCCCAGTGTTTGAGTGTGTGCAGTTAGCTACATTGCCACAGTCACTGGACTAACAAACAGAGTGGGCATCTCCACGCTTTTATTAATTTGATGGTTCTCAGTTCCAGACTCGCCACGTAATTTGTGTATGAGCATGCTTGTGCTTAAGGCAAGGACATAGGCTAATCTGGGAGGGTTGAGGGGAGGAGAAGGAGGAGGAACGCAGGCACACACAGTGCCTTAGCATGGACCCAAGCTCTTGTTCATGCAGTTCAGACAGACTTGGGGCTGATGAGGGCATACATATCACAGCCATCAGCTTTTCAGTTTTTCCTTCCCACTGAGTGGAAGCTTTGGGAAGCAGCTGCCAAACAGTGTTTTGCAGCTTGTTCTTAACCTCAGACTAGACAAATGACCTGTGCATTAGTGGGCAAACCGCCGCCTTTGAGAGCATACCAGGCTTAATCAATACAAGCAGAAGTAACAAACAGCACACCCTTACCTTTGGCTGCAAGAGACACATTTTCCAGGAATCAGGAACAGGTAAGGCTACTGGATAGCCAGCCTCTCCCACAATAATCTTCCACAAATCTTCTCCCAGCATACTTTGGGCAACTGCTTTATTTCTATAGGATTTCCAATTGTGTGATAGTCCTCTCCTGAGTGTCTGGGCCTCCACCTGTGCATTGAGCAATTGCACAAAGTGCTCACACAACAGGCTGGACATGTCCATCAAGGGCCACCACGCATCCAGAAATCCTCAGTGCATCCACAGCATCAGCATTCAGCACACGTTCTGCCAGGTCGACCTCCAAAGGGCACAGGATATTTGGCACATGTGCTGTTTGGTCATATGCAAAAGGCTCAGGAGATCTCAAACACTAAGGACTAGACTGATATGCAGCAGTCCAGCCTGGGGCTTGCTGCAAAAAGAGCCAGAGGGGAGGAGGTTATCACCGCAGAGTCAGCAACATCAAAGAAAAGGTACCAAATCATATAAGAAAGCATGCCTCTTATTAAAACACTCCGTGTACATAACAGGCAATCACCCAACACAGTCCTTGTTGCTCAAGCACTGCTTGAGGTTATGTCAGCCTGGCATAATGAAGCTCTCCATTTAGTAGATATCAGGACTATTTAAGGTTTGTGATAACATTTACAGTTGACGTCATTTTTATTTGAATTACATGCCAGAGATACCAGTAATATTTTGGTATTCTTGCCAAAGAAAAGGTTTTAATATTTACAGACAGACTTTGAACATGCCAGCTGGCTGATGCTAAGAGTTTGAGTTCTCTTCAAAACAAAATTATTAGAGTCATTTACATAAGTCTCATTGACAGTTTACTTTAGCTTTTATTTCCAAGACATCAACATTAGCATCTATGATTTATTTTGCAGTCCTCTGTGGGGAAAAGGAAAGCCCTTACCTCTGTATTCATATTAATATTTATATAAATCAGCCAGTAATCACTTGGATCTAAGAGCTGTGCACCACATTTTAAACAAGATGCAGTTGAACTCCCAGGCACAAAGCCAGTAGATTGGGCCATCGAAGAAACACACATGATAGGCCACCAACTGCAAGCCAATACTCCAAAAAGTTTTGGTCCATCGGTTAGGCAACTCTAGGTCCCATGAAACATTTTCTTTGGGAAATGTCATCTGTTGATATTATATCCCTGCTTCTTTTCACAGAAGGATTAAGTGACATGGCATAGCTTCTTTTCTCCTGCTCCTTTTCACCAGCTTTTAGCCCCAAATCTTCCTCCTTCTTCAGGCTTTTCACAAAACAAGCATTTAGCCCTGATTCTGTGTCTGGGCTTCCTCACCCGTGCTGTGTCTCTTTGTGCTTTTTTTCTCTTACTTCTCACTTTACTTCAGACAATTCTCTTGCAAAACCAATACACATGTTCATATTTTGAGTGGACCTCGGTCTTGAATGGTGGCATGATCTTGTGTGGATTCTGCTAATGCTGGTCAAAAAACCTGTCCACCATTTAAGATGGCTCTAAGAAAGGAAGCTGCTGTTTTGCTCTACCTGCAATACTGTCACATTCAACACAACTACACAACTATTACAAATTAGAATGAAAGAATTATTTGGCTTATTTGTTTGCAAGCTACCGTGTACGATGCTGCTTTAAGAAGGGAGTCATGGGCAGGCAGGAGGAAGGTGGTTGCTCCCTGTGCCTGCCAGCTACCCAGAGGTGAATCCAACCCTCCATGATGGGGAGACGGTGCTTCCATGGGGAATGATCGATATGGCCTGGTGGGAGAAGCCTCCAGGCCACGTGGTCTTTTGGTGGATTTCTTTCTCTGGATCTTCACAGTGCTCTAGATGACTAATTCCTGCTGTAGTCCTGCAGAAAGACTACATATTTTGCACAGCAAACATAGTGCCACGACGTCCAGCCCACCCCAGAGGAGTTTGGCCAAGAACTCCCTTCCAGTCAGGACCCCGTTAATGCTGCCGGCTGAGCTGGGGTGTCCACATTGCCATTAGCAACTGCTCAGCTGCAGCTGGGCATAAGGAGGCTTTAACTCCTTCTCACCGGGAAGTGAGGGGTTGTATAAGAGGTGTTGGTTGAGCTCACTTAGGATGACAGTGCTGCTCTCAACAGAGCACAAACAACTGACCCCACCACCAAGAACAGTGATATAGGCAGGCTGCATCTTTCCTAGGGGTTGTGAGGAGGCTAATGCTGGTTACAGTATCCCAGAAGCAACACATCTGTCCCACAGCCCATGCTTAACCCTTTCCAGGGTACAACAGGACCAGGGTATGTTTGTACAACAACCTGCTCTGGAGCAGCCTCTGCTCTTTGGGCTCCTGCAAAGGTGGGTCTGAGCTGGCAGACCTTCAGTCCCCAGAATGGGGAGCCACTCCTCAGTCACCACAGTGGAGAGATACTCATATCTTTAGAGATGGGGAAGGCATTGGTGCACAAAGTAATACAAAGAGAAGGGAACAGTTACATCAGGCTGCGTCCACAGATGGTGGTAAAACAAGTCTTAGGAGAGCTGTGTGCTTCACATCTCAGAGCCTACAGCCTACCTAATCCCACTGATGACCACCTCCAATGGGCACAGGACAGTCTCAGCCCTGGTACCACAAGCACATTAGTCCTTTGGGCTCCCTGATGCATGCAGAAAAATTTGAGTTGCAACTCTTTTCTAAACAGCCACACCAGTCCTAGCTAACTCTTTCCTTCCTCACCTTCCTCAAGAAAAGAAGTGAGTCTGAAGATCCCTCGCATTCCCACAAAAGGAGGAGACCTCTGAGAGCTGCTGTAATTCTGATGACAGCTTTTAGGACCTCTCTCTACAAAGAGTACTCCTTACTCTATCTTGCTGAAAGTTCAGGGCACTGTGTACCTTAGTAGCACTGCTGAAAGACCAGATCTCTTCAAATACAAAGGCATGTATTTAGGGCATTAATTCATATTTCTTCATTCCGGTTTGCACTGGCAACTCCTAAAAAGAAATGTTGATTGAGCCCTGACCCAGTAAGTGAAAAAAATAGTCGTGTTCCTTTAGCATCAAAAAATCTTTTGAATGTGTCTCTAGAATGACTTGTAAAGACTCTAAACAGAGTTTCTTCACCACATAGCAACTACTATTGCCGATACCTTGCAGAAATATCTAGAAATTATATTAAAGGAAGAAAAGAAAAGGTGGAGGAGGAAGCTGTATGTGAAAACATTCTTTCCTTGATCCATATCTGAATGTTCCCAGTCAGCAAGGTCTCAAGTCTGCACTTGAACTGTGCATCAAAAGAAGCAGCCAATGTGTATTCTCTTGTCAAGCTCATTCCAAACTGATGCATAACAGTCATGTACTAGCCAAGGTCATTTCAAAGGTGTTTACTTTGACTGCAAACTAAATTCGTCTCTCTTCACCCAGAGATAAAGTCAGTAATATTTGTAAACCAAACATCGTAAGGCAAAGGTCTGACTTGAAGCTGATGCTCATGTTGGAGCTGGGAGCATGAAACAGCTGCATAACAGTGATATTTCCCTGGAGATGCTGACCATGATTATACAATGAAGGCCAAATTCAGAGGTGAGGCCTTGGGAAATGTCTCAGGGACAAGCTAGTGACACCTCCCAGGGCAATACTAGAGCCTCTTCAAGGGCTGCCCTGCCTGCCCGTGGGTAGCACTCAGTGCCTGGCCTGATGCCTTCACCTGTCTCTTCTGGCCTGGCTTCACGTCACTGCCCATGAGCAGACCCATCAATGGCCCCTTCCTAGAAGAGAGAGCCCTGACACAGCCTGTTGCCAAGGCAAGTGAGATCTGAGGCAGCCTGAAATCAGTTTTGAATGTAGTCTTTCTTCAGCTGGATCTGAGAATGCCCTCAGCTTTGGCAGCCCCTGAGAGCAGCCAGCTTCAGGTCCAGCAGGTCCTAGCTAGAGCACCTCAGTTTCTTAGGATGTGCAGACTTGTTCTGTGCTTCTGACACACTGTTTGCAAAAGGTGTCTCACAATCTGTGGCGGCTGTTAGGGGGTCAAAGGATATGCACCATGTCCCTACAGGCTGGAAAGACTCAGGGGTATGAAAATGAGAGGGTGCAGAGACTGGCACAGGCAGCTGGCTAGACAGGAGAGCAGCTTCTGCCAGTACCAGTGCACACTATGCAACTAATCAGGGGCAAACACGACACTGCTGTTTTATCTGAACCTGTCTTGCTCCTGTGTATTTGCTTTATTTTCTTTTGTCCTTGTGTGCCACGTAATATGAATGTTACTCTTTCCAATCCTGTTGAAATTTTAGCATGTGTTTACAGTGTTACCAGGACAGCGCATGGCTCCTTTAGCATGCAAATATTTTTCCAAATTGCTTGAACTTTCATCTAATGTTTCTGTGATGATAGCGATAATGAATTAACAACAGAGTAGCACACCTTGTGTAAATAAGGACAGTTATCTTCAAATCATCGCATATGTCCCACATTATGACATTTTTATGTTTTGCAATATGAAAACAAAAGCATCTAACTTACCTTAATGCTGTTAATGGAAGACAAAATGAGTTCTTTGTAGTTAACTACCAGGTTCTTGACATTTCTGACCAAATACAGTACAGGACTTCATTATCACTGTGGTACTGCAGCTGCTAGCATTTGCCTGTGTCTAATCAAGCAAGAAGTTAACCCTGAATATCAAACACAAAATCTATAAACTAAAAGCTAGAACTAACTTGATTCCCTGAAGGTCACAAAATTTAAATAGAATGGAGCAAACCCATCTGAAAATAAAACATTCTGCATTATTCCAGGTGTATAGCCATATGTCTTTGATACAGGATTTCCAAACTGCTTATTAACCCTTTCCAGAAATTTTTTTAAGTAGTAAAAGCTTTGAGTCAAATCTGGCTGTGCTTATTCAGGGTTTAATCAAGCCAGGCCAGCACCCCGGGGCAAGGATGTCATTGGACCTGTGCAGCAGGGAAGATGAAAAACGAGAGTCTTTCCTCCTCCCTTGCATGAGCACAGAGGTTAATGTAATCCAATTCCTTGTGCTCCAGTAAATGGCAAAGAGGAGGCAGAAAAGAGCCTGCTCTGCAGTACGTGGAGGCAAGAGCAGATTCCCCTTGACCGCAGGGAAAGCGGAGGCCCAGCTCGTTGTGTAGATGGAGTGTCGTGCTCACTGGATTTGCTCCATGCCTATGGGAAGAGCTCACCTCTCCTCCTTTCCACTCTGCCCACAATGGTACTTAGAGCCACAGTCCATCATCCCATGTACAGCAGTGGGAATTCTGACTGAGAAAAGACTGCCGACTCAGGTCTTCTGAGATTCACAGGATAAGATTCAAAGGATATATTTAGCCGCACTGTCATTTCTTTTTCCAGAACCTCATTTACAAACCAAATATTTACTGTTCCTCTTCATAAAAATTTGAGGACATTTGAGATCCCGCACACTGGTTTGCAAGGACTTAGTATGTTACCAGCACATATCCTTTAATTACAGAGCAGTTAACACTGAGCCACTGATAACACATTACAGGGTCCAGGTTCAGCTCTAGACAATGACATCTGCATCTAAATTTAGGTGTCTGAGCTCCCATGTCAGCCAATGGAGCTCTGGGGCTCAGTCTGGGTGCCTGAACATCAGGGTCCAGGGGTGTTCAATGGAGCATCTGAGACATCTGCATGGGGCTGGTGGATGTGACCCCAAACCGGCGCACCCTGAAGAGGCAGCCAGGTTTTCTCTGGGCTTCACAAATGGGACTGGACACTGCAGCAAGCCTCCCCCTGCCTTTCTCACAGGCAGTGCTGGAGGCTACAGAGAAAAGCACAGTCTTTGTTAGGCAACTGCTTCAATCTTCCACCTCTGCCGTGTTGAATGGGAGAGGGGAATTTGTCTCTTAACCTACTTAGCAATCAATTTAACACCCTCAAATATAATGTTTTGTGGCCCATTGAATTTCCTCCTTGGAGCAGTAACTGCTGGCCTTGCTTTTATTCTCACGTAGAGTGTCTCATCTTTCACTGAAGCTTCCTGCGCTACTCGTCGCAATTTCATCTCCCAGGCAGCTCCATACTGAGACTTGTGCTGAAAACATAATCCCTGGGATTTATTATAATGCTGTTATCATAGGGGAAATATGAAACCGGAGTCCAAGTTAATTAGAAGCGCGATAGGATCCTGGGCATTGGCGAGGAGTTGTATCCATGTGTGAAGCCAATGGATCAACAGTTACAAATGAGACCAGGTCTCACAGACTGACTCGATGCCTCCCATTCAGCATGTTCTTTTGTTTGTAGTCTTTAATACTAGCCCCTCTACCTGGGACCATAACTGTACAGAGACCTAATGGAAATATTTCACTAGAATTATCCATTTTAAAATTGGTTTCATTTTTTATGCCTGAGGATACTATGTTTTGGTCAATCATTTTGGTTTTCAAAAGAAGACACTTTTACAAAAACATGACTTTATTTATGTAGACTGTCTTCATCTCCTCCCTGTGCCACTCTTTGTTGGAGTCCACGTCCACACAGTTCTTTCTGTATGTAAAATTCCACAGATAATTGCTTTAATTTTTATTCCCATAGAAAGAAATAATGTTTTATGAAAATCTGGAGCAGAACATTGTCTTTTCTGATGACCTCGAATTTCTTATGGGTGACAGTGGAAGAAGCTGAAGAAAAAATTTGTCTCTGTGTGTGTGTTAATTAACACTTCAGAGACCTGAATACTCTGTCTCTCTATCTGTGCTAGCCCCCTTATATAGGCAAGATCCCCCACACTGTTTGTCCTATGCCCTACCAGCAGTTACCCACCTGGTTTGGCCCTTTTCAGAATAAAATGTCAATCTTTCAAACAAAACAGGCCATACAAGAACTGAAGGTAATTTCCAGGTCATGCTTGAGACAGTCTTTTCCACCTAAAGTCACTGTAATTTTGATGGGCATTTCTTTGGGTGATATCCTTTCAAGAAGTATGCTGGGAATCCGGCATGCGCTGGTGGATTGCTGGGGTGGTCATTGTCTCGGGGAGTTTGTTCCTGACAGAGGGAGGGACCATCAGGAAACTTGGTGGTGAACACTTGCAGCGTAACCTGCCAAGGGGAAAATTCATCTTATTATTCATTAGAATCACAGAATGTTAGGGGTTGGAAGGGACCTTAAAGATCATCTAGTTCCAACCCCCACTGCCATGGGCAGGGACACCTTCCACTAGACCAGGTTGCTCAAAGCCCCATCCAACCTGGCCTTGAACACTTCCAGGGATGGGGCATCAACAGCCTCTCTAGGCAACCTGTTCCAGTGCCTCACCACCCTCACAGTGAAGAATTAGGAATTATCTATGGTCTTACCTATTAGGAATTGTCTATGCCTGCAGCAGGGAGGTTGTGTATATTATCTGCAATTTTTTTCCACCCCATTTGATTTAGTATTATCCTTACAATATCTAATCTTTCTTTTAATGCTGCTAAACTCTCGACCTCAATATTTTGTAAAAATGAGTTTTGCAGCTTAATTATACATTGTGAAAGACAAGACATTCATTTTTACTCTTTTTCTTTTGGTTAAGAGTGTTCCTTGCTGGCTGGAGTGTGCATAAACATTAGAAAATAATCTCTTGAGCAACCATTTCTCAAAATTTATGCCAACACTTGTTATCCTCCAAATTTCACCTCTGTGTTCATTAGAAAGTGTTCAGACACTGTAGTATTGCAGGAGAGACAACTTACCACCTCCCCATGTAGCATCACTTCGCATCTGCTAAGATTTTTGATATTATATCTTCAGCCAGCCTTGACTGAAGCATTAATTGCTCAGACTCCGACTTCCTCAAATCTAGTTACAATTATTCTCCCTCTAACCTTCCCACAACTATTGGAACATTTATTCAGAGCAAAGATAAGAGGTTAAACCAAAACCAAAGAATAAAATTGACAAATTGGGTTGTCAGTGGCACTTTCTATCCTTTACCATCTGAGTTCCACGTGGTTTGTGGCATAAACAAATTTTAATTGAGTGACAGATTGTTATATCAGTACTGAAAAATCCTCTCCCAATCTGGGAGAGAAAACGCTCCGGTAATTCTTATTAAAATCAGTCTACAAACCATCAAGGCCAGAGGCCTTTTTAGATTGCATTTTTAGAATAGCCATCTGGACATCCTCTGGAGATTTTTGCTTGAGCATGGTCCCTATTTTTTATAGTCACTTTGCAGAAGCACACCCTGTCCAGAAAATCCAAGATCTCAGGTGCAGCTAAGCTAATGAATTGCATGCAGTGATCTGCTTTGAGGTGTCTCTTAGGAACCCCTTGTTAAAATTCTACCACCAGCCTACAGGCAGAACGGATAATATTCCTCCTCTACTGAGGTCCACTGGATTCCTGCTAAATCAGCCCTGCCAGAGTTGACTTATCCCTCATGCTCCTAAAAACCGTCTGAAGCAGAAATTGTTTTCCTCTGTAATTACTTGCTCTTCTTAGACTGGAACTGGAGCTTACCACGTGCAAATATAATTTATTTATTTTGTGATAAGTCTGTTATTGACCAGTATCGGCAGCACAGTGCTTGCAGAGCAGAAGTGTGCCAAAGTCATTTAGTGATATTAATCATGTTAGCATCTGAATCAGTCTCCCATCCCCGTGATTTCGTATTTGGAATAGGAAGATAATAAGTATTATGGCAAGGGGATAATTAGCCAGAAAGTGGCCTCTTTTGTCATTACAAGATTGATCCTGAGGATCATTCACATCAAGGAAAAAATTCCCATTGGGTCTAGAAGGCCTAGACCAGGTGCCTGTAGACCCTCTGAAAGACAGCAAGTGCATCCATGGAGATGGCATACCATACCATGGGATAATGCACTGCATGTCACCCTCATCACAGCAGCTGCCTGTGCATTTTAACCCTTCACAAATGCAAAGCAATTGGAATCAGGTTAGCCTCAGTGCAGAGGGTTAAACTAGCTTAAATTTTACACATCTGCTGCAGGCTGAAAGTCCATGTGTTGACAGTAGTTGTGGATATGAGATATTATTTTGGCAACAGTGACTTTGTGTGAGCCCAGAAAGATCTTCAGAAACTTCTAATGTCTTCCTAAACTGGGGAGTCTCAAGCTGATTAAAGAGGTGTACATCCAAAAGACCAAGTGTCACCACAGTAGGAAGTGTCTTGCCATTTTGAAAGTTGGAAGGTTAAACCTGTATTATTTTTTTATTTTATATTTTCATGCCATGCCATCAAAGCAGGTTTGAAACCACCGATTCTCTCACTCCTGTTTTTCCATCTTTTTTCCCCCCTGTATTTTCAAGAGACGTTTTAGTTCTCCAGACTTTCCCTTTTTGCTGTTGCCAGCTCTCTTGTCAAGAGTCTTCTGTCCTGTAAGTTCTGAGAGGCTGAATCCCAGTTACAGTTACCCAGGGATTAGTATTGCTAGCTAGACTGCCACCATTGAGTACTGATGACCTGGAAGAAGGCATATGCATACAGGGGATAAAGGTTTCCGATGGTACAAAGCTGGCTGCAGGACTGTCAATACAAATGAGGAAATAACTATGCGCAGAAGGCGCTGAATAGAGTACCAGCCAAGGGAAGAGCAGAAGTACAAGTAGGAAATTGAGCAAGAGCAAAAATGATGGGTTAAAACCTCGGATGAGTAAACAGGGTGGAAAGATTGGGAGATTTGGATGCAGACTGGCAAGGAAAGCTCCATTGGGAGGGAGGAATTCAGAAACCCGGGGAGTTGCTTGGGCACTAGACACTTGGGCTGGGAAGAGCCCCGCAGCCCAGAATAGGATTGACAGCACTGGACAGAGGAGGAAGGAGGTGGACAGACCACAAGCTAGCCAACAGGAACACCAGCGAGAACACCATGTCCGACACTGCACTTCCTCTGTGGAATTAATCATGTTCCTTCTGCCCTGGGACAGAGTGCTGGCATCCGCAGCCAGAACTGCTGCCTGCATGTCAGCAGCTGTGGGTGCTGGGCATGGATGCTGGAACACGCTGTTGGTTAACAAAACAATTTTGTCCAAGCCAATCTGAAACCCAATATTTCATTTTCATTTTTGCTCAGCAGAAAAACAGTTCTATTTTTTAAGGAAGTTGGTATTTTCACCATAAAATGCTTCTATTTTGCCAAAAAAATATTTGTTACTAGATCATTCCAACTGGAAGTTCCCACCCTGCTAGGGCCCAAGTTGTTATAACAAACTTCTATCATCTGCCAGGTTATAGATTTGTTAGGTCACAGCTACAAATAAATACAGATTTCAGCTCAGTATTTTTCTTGAGAATCAAATCCTCTAACACAGTCCTTTCCTACACTGTTTGACAATGCATAAAATTTTCAGGTGGAAGAGTGAATCAAAGCTCAGCTCTTGCTTGTATGACAGACACCTAGTTTTGAATATCTAGGTTAATCTAGATTAGGATGGACAACAAAGTACAACATATATTACTACAACCTGGCTGGCTTTGCATTCCTTGAGTGTCCAGGTGTGTTACCTGTTGAGACACACTAGGATTCTCCCAGTGAGCTGAGAAGGTCTGTATTATTATATTACCAGGTTCTTCATTGTGGTAAATCCATCTTGAATGAAAGCATATCCAAACTGGGGTCAGCAGGTTTTGCATGCTTGACTGCAGAAAATTAATGGCTGAGGCCAACACAGGTGGGAGCATGGATTCAGTGAGCAGTGAAAGGTGTGCATGAGGAGCAGACTCATGGATGTGATGCGTGTTTCAAGAAATCTATATCCTAAATTTCATAACCCTAAAGGAATATTTGATCTCGTTGCATAAGTCTACAGTAAAATGCTGCAAATAATCTGCAGGTCACAGTTCTTTTTCAGGTCTGTACATTAATTTCCCAGGCCTCAGTTGCTGCTGTTTTTAATCAGTGGCCCCCATGCTGGGCTGATGTGTCACACTCTATACATACAGATTTAAGGCTATGTCATATCAAATAAAGGACAAATAACTTGTTCAAGATCATATTTAATCAAACAAAAGAAATTAGCTATAGGTTGGCTATTTTGGATAGGTAATAATATCACCAATTTTTCCCCTTCACTGTGGACATTAAAAGGTATTCTATTTTTAAAGAATTTCCTCTAAACTGCTGCATTCATTATTGATTTTCTTTCTACAGTTGTTTAAACATCAATATTTTTCTAACCAACCACTTCATGAAAATGCAGTTTACCAGAAGTTATTTTTATCTTACTATTCTTAAGTAATTCATTTTATATCTCAATTGCATGGAAAGGTAAAGAGTTCAGGGAGAAAAAAAGGCAAATATCTGTGTTCTTGAATGTCTAACCTTTAAGATTTGAATTAGTTAAGATGTCTTTTACCTCTCTCTTACGTTTTCTCTTCTCTATTGATATGAACAACACAGACTCAGATTTACTGCAGGGTATTTTGAAATGAAGAACAAATAATGAGTGTTTGTTCAAGAGAAGACAATGTCCAAAATTCATTCTACAACAGCTAAATGTTAACAAAGGTATTTCTAAAATGGTTGGTTCCTGCCCTTCCACTGGCTTTAGACTAACCTTTTGCATAAATGTTTTGCTGTGTGTTCTGTACAGCGAAGACATTATTCCTGAAGAGCTTTTTCCTCTGTACTCTGCAGTTACATATTGACATTTAGACTCACAAGTCCTAATTAGCACAACTGATTTTCCTCTGGGAGTTAATATAAATGATAGCAGCAAAAAAAAAAGTGCTGCTGCGTCTCAGCGTTGCAGTCACTCTATCACAAAGCTATCTTAGTAAACCTTTTAATTATGGACAAGCTGTCACGTTGCTTAATGCTTCCAAGTAGTCAAAAATGCAGAGCGTTCAGCATCAGGATGGCTCCTTCCTGCCTGATCACCCCCTCACCCTGGTAGGAGTTACCACCCAAAGCTGCCCCACCTCTGGAAGCTCCAGGCATGGTCCACAACAGCTTGTGGTCAGCTTTATTGAAAGATGCAATACACCCAATTTAGATTAAATTCTTTGGCTCAATGTATGTGCTATGTGCATACAGGGACTTCTGGGAATCAGGATTAAGACAATTAGAAGGGTTCAAACACTACTATTTATAGCCATTTGCAATAAACTTGGTAGACTACCCCAACACACACACAGAAGGGAAGAAAGGGAAGAGACAGAGAAATGATTACTTGAGGAAAAATGCAACCAGGACGTAAAGCAGAAATATCCTTGTCCCGACAGGACAATATTAAAAAGTCCTCAGTAATGAGGAAATTTGAATTAGTTGATGGCACCAATGTTGAGAAACAAGAAGACTCAGTTTCCTGGAAGTCAGTGGCAGTTTTGTTACTTTCCTAAGTAGAGTGGTGTTTTCTCCTCAAAACTGGTCTTACAGGTAGCTGTAGAGAGTCTTCTTGTACCTACCAATGAAGTCAGGGCGCACTCAACAGAAGCAAGCAACATATTGCTGCCCCTACCCTCACCTATGCCCATAGCCTTGGGCTGACTGTAGCAAAGTTGACAAAACTGCCAAGCAGCTGGACTAATGTAACAAGAAATTCTATTCATAACAAGAAATAATTGATCTAGTTCTCTACAAGGAGAAAGTCTAGGTTAATTCACTCTGCTTATCATTTGGATAATGCCTTCTATATAAGATTTCAGAATGACACGTTTTGAAAGAGAAGAATAACCTTTTGGCTTCAATCTTTTTACATCTATTTGGAAAGTTTCCCACTTTCATATTCCTAGGGGTGCAGATCCACTGAAGGTAGGGATATGACTGAAAGGACTCAGAGTGTAGCTAAGAAACAATCATTTTAACCACATTACTGAAGCTGGAAAGGGGCAAACTGGGAACAAGCAGTTAGTAACAGTGTTCATACTCTGTCAACCTTAGCCCATTATTGTGTTAGCTGTACTAATTAATGGCTAAATACTTAAGTTATTTCTTAAAAAAAACAAGTAAAAAAAAAAAAAGGCAAGCTTTTACACGCCAGCTTTAATTTCTGCTACTGGGAAGCCATGTCCTACCAAGGTGAGCACCAGTGTATCCTTTGCCCCAAGCTCTCAGTTTCACCTCTGCTGCCTTATTTTATTTACAAGTGATTTGCAACACACTTTTATCTCAAAGTATGGTGGAAAGATGGATATGGGGACTCTGATAAAGAGCAAGATCATTACAGATGGTCTGAAACCACCATTCATATATTTTCCAAAAGGTGCTTGGAAGGAACATTAAAAAAAGAGGGGATTGAAAGTGGAGGTTTGGGTACTTGTCTTCTGTATGGAGAAGTATCTGTAGGGTAAGGTCTCAGAAGTGAGTAGTTAAGTGGTTTTAAGATAGCAGTTAATCATTGTTAAGAGTCTTTAAAATCTCAGTGGGATATTTTAGCACTGATCTACATCTATTTTTTTTTGTGCAGCTTTAATTAATTTAATCTGAAATCAACCTAGTTAAAAGAGTGCAGTTCCCAGGAGTGTGCACCATTATTCCAATAAAGTGAATCACCTCTGCTCGCGTAAGGCAGTTTTATATACCCCTCTTGGAAATAGTTAAACTTTGTCACAAATCCTCATTGTGTAAATAACTGGAGAAAACTGTCTTGAAAAGCAGCAGCAGCCTCTGTGGATAGCATAGATTTGAAAAGGAAGATGTCTGGCCACAACACAGAGATTTGTCTCTGCCTAGATAACAGGAGTTATTGGCAGACCTGACAAAAAAAATGGCCAAAGAGACAGATGTAAGCAATTCAATTCTCTTGAAATGTGGATGTTATTCAAATCTTCTTTTTTTACCTCTTTTCAAACACATTTTCTGTCTATTTTTAATAACTCTTGTGCTATTTGGTTATTTCACATTGGTGGTTTCAGAGAAAATAGAGTCCTGGAGATGTGCTAAGGGAAGAGCTTCTGAGACCACATCCCTAACTCAGGACTCAGACAAATAAGTGACTTGTCACAGGTTAAGGAATTATTTAATGAATTCCCAGTGGTTTAAAAGTACATGCAAAGTGATGTGCACATTTGCTACTGAGGTTTAAATTGAAATGCTTTATCTCATGTTTGCTAAGGCCATGCACTCAGCTAGTCACCAAAACTCATCATGCCGTAAATTGTTACACCGCTGCTGTCTCTCAGCCCTCAGCCTCTGACAACGAGGAAAGAAAATATGCTCACATCTACCTGAAATGTACACATATTGGCTTCACATATTACCACTGCAAATCTCATAATGTAGCTGTCATTGGGAATTACCATCAAATGGGGTCTTTCTTGTGGTAAAAAGTAATGTTTGTATGGCAAAAAAGATAATTTCTTAAGCTGTGCCTTTTCAAATCAATTGACTTTATTAAAATCAAGTGAAAGTAGTATGTCAAGAAGAAGAAAGGTAGGCAATGGTTGCAGAAAAAACAGCAAGAGTGCTGGAAAGCAGGAAAAGAGAGAAGTGTAAGCTTTCAGTGGGAATCCTCAAGAAAAGGGCCAATATGGTCACAGACATGTCTAGATGTGTCAACATGGGAGTCATGGGTCTTGGGATTTTCCTCTGTTCATAGTCTTCCTGATTGGACTGAAACTGGAGTATACTTGTACAAATCAACTCTTCACATTTCAGAGTGGATGTTGAAAAATTGGAGAAGATATTGGAAAGAATAAAAAGTGCCAAAGCCCTAGAGATGTTCCTCACAGTGACAACTGTAATAGGCTCAGCCAGTTTAGCTAATCAAAGAAAAGACTGAGAAACTATGTGATCAAGTTTCTACCAACTAGTAAAAAAAAAAAAAAAAAAAAGACAAATGCAAATTAGAAATCAGTAATAACAATTTAACTGAGAGGGCAGTTAGTCCTTGGAACAAACTGCCAAGGAAGTTATGGATTCTTCACCTCTTGATCCTTCTTGAAGGGCTTCTTTTTCTCAGTGAACTCAGTATGAAGATAATGGTGAAACCCATTAGAAAATTATCTGATTCTTTTTCCCCTGAAACTTTATGAATGTGTGGTGGAGAGAAGCCGAAAGTGTGAGCCAAAGACAAGCATTTCCAGCGAAGCAGGTCACACCAGGCCACTGGCACTGGAATGGCGGTATTATTTCTCCAGCAGTTTTCCAATGCGAACAAACAGCTGAGATTATCTCATGCTGCTCCATCCCCTCCAATGATCCACTCTCATCTCAGCCAGCCACTCGGGTCCCAGATGCTGATTGCTGTAGGAAGGAATATTTATGCCCCGCAGAGACAGCTTTGTGGGGCTAGCGGGAGACTGCATGCTCTCAGCCAAGGTCTAGGGATTGCTAAACGACTGTTTAGGGAAGATGAGCCCCCTCGCTGCTTCTCGAGAGGAGGCTTAGGCTTTTGGATGAAGTCCTCTTCCTGCCAAAGAGGATAAACCCGACAGAGAGCAAGGGACGCTTTCTGCAGGGAGAGGCAAACCGCAGTGTCCACTACAGCTGTCTCGCCCAAGTCTAAACTGCTGGTGCTTAAGGCGCTGCAGGTTTGCGGGCGAAGCTCTGAAATCAGCCTGAAGCCACCCGCAAGAGCTACGAAGAGCTGAGTAGCATAAACCGTGGGCACGCCAGCGGGTGTGAAGCTGTCGCCGAGCTCGGCCTGAGGGCACTGGCAGAGGGACCAGGGTGGCTCACACGGCAGAGGGCTCACGGCAAGGAAGGCTCCTGACCCCCCTGCCTCAGCACCCCCTTGTCTCAGCACCCCGCGGGGACCGGAGCCGGGATGCCGGCG
>NW_010972991.1:9202555-9345577 GCF_000737465.1 Haliaeetus leucocephalus | reverse complement strand
GCCGCCCTGAGGGGCCCCGGCCCACGGAGCGTCCCCGCCGCCGGCTGGGGGGCCAGCGAGCCGGCCTGCTTCGCAGGCGTCTTTTGTTCCCCCCCACCGGTGCGGAGAGGCACGGCTGTTGGCAGCCTTACCCGGACGAGCGACTTTCTGCAAGGCGTGCGCGTTCAGCCTCCCGGCTCTCGCAGCCGCTGCCGGAGCGCTGGTTTGTTGCGCTCTCAGAGCCCCACAGCTCCGCCACGGCCTGGCTCGCCGCTGTGACCCCCGCGGCGCAGCTCGGGCCGGCTTGGCTGGGCGGGTGCGAGGTCGGTCGCCTCAAGGGAGGCCGCCGCCATCCGGGGTGAATTTCTCCCGGCTGCTTGGCGGCCCTTTATGGCGGGGAAGGGGAACAAGCCTTCACAGCCTGGAAGGCCCACCCGTCTGCAGAAAACGGGCGGGGGGCTGCGGCCGCCTCCCGTGTGGCAGAGGAGGAGGCTGAAGAGCGGCGCTGAGGATGGGCGAGTTTCAGGCTTCGAAATCAAGCTGATATGGTCACTTCTATCCCATGCCCAGAACAGCCCCACTTTAATTAGAGCTATCTCTGAGTTTTATTTTACCTCTCACCGCTCTCTTTTGGGGGACAAAGAAATAGGGTCTTCAGAAAATGGTCATCCTTCCATGCAGACAACAGTGAAGCAGGCGGTCTGTGTTTCCTCCTCCTTGTGGTGGCAGGAAGGTGAAAGGGAAGGGGAGTAATGGTCCTTACGTCGTACAGTCGCCTCTATGCACAGAGATGGGCACACGTGGCAATCCCAGTAATTAGGGTAACCTCTTGGGTGCCGCCCTTGACTCTGGCTTGCTTTCCAGTCCACTCTGCCTCTACTTATTGGCCCTTTCTCACTGCTGGATGTCATCTGCCCGGAGGTCCTCAGCATGGCTGGTTAGTGTCACTTAAATTCTTCCATGCTTTTTCGTATTCTGACCCCATGCCTCTGCAAGTGTCTGCAAAACTACTTCATCATCCTTTGATCAAGCCTCATTTTCCTTAAAAGCTCTTATTTTTCCAAACAACTATGAAAAGCTTGACAATACATAGACTGATGGTACCTTGAGATGATTTGCCAGTCACTCCAAATAGTATTTTCTTATTGTTGCCTTGTACTCCCCATGTGTCTGGATCTATCTGGTTTCTGCTGTCTAAAACTTGAGTTATAAGCTCTTTGGGACAACAATATTGTAGACATATCCCTGTTCCGTGTTTGTACACATTTAACACAGTGGAGTTGTGGTCCCTGAGCAGCATTTTTGGGGCTACAGTAATAAAAATGGTTGTTATCGATACTATGCTACCCAATACTATAAATTTGCCTGATGCTTCTAATTATACATCCCCATTCTGGTTATTTATAACTTTGTGAATTTTTATGCTGGGTGTCTGCCTCTGCTTAGATTTTTTTTGGAAAGTTTCAGCAAAAATGGTTATGCTGTTTCCCAGAAAAAAGATTAGGAAAAAAGACATTGTTTTGCCAATGTTAATGAATTGGTTGTAAGAATTCTTTTTTGGAAATGCTAGCTTCTCCATGCTTTGACTTGAAGGTTGGCAGGCTGGAGGCATCCCAGTGCCAGACACATAAGCATTTGCCCATATTTGGCTGGGTTTTAAACCCTATTCATTAGTAATATGGTAGAGTTTGGCAGATAAATACCTCAAAATTCCTGTCTGTCCTGAACATGTGCTACCTTTCACATGCCAACTGCATTATCTCCACAGAGTGTCTTGAGCCTTCTGCATCCTTACCAACGCAGGATTTCCTTGCAGATGCTTTTAAAAGTAGCAGCAAGCTGGCACGTGACTTGTGCCACCTGTGCCCACACACTGCCAGATCAACAGAGAGCAAGAAACCATCTAACTTGAGTCCAGGCAAGAAAAGACCAAGATCTCAGATATGTGGCCACAGAAGACCAAGAAGCTGAGCTGGAAAAGCACTGGAGCTGGTGGGTTTCGTCAAAAAGAAAATAAAAGGAGAAACTGGTTGGTCCAGGAGACCATAATCTAAAATCAGTAAGGAAGAACAAGAGCAATATGAAAAACTGTGAGACTGGCAAGATCAGAACAAAACAAAGGGAAGGATGAGGAAACTCATGCTGACTAGATGAAAAGGCACAACAAAGGATGAGTGCGAGGACATAGATCACCTTTAGACACTGTTGGGATGAGGAGGTAGTTACAAAAGAGCAGATTGGATGAGAAGCTAGTCTAGCTGAAGAGAGACTGAGGAGGGAGATATGATTGAGCAGCCTAAGGAGAGAGTTAGATATGGGAATTAGTGAGAACTGAAACAAAGACCCGAAGTGGGAAAGATGATGGGAAGCAGGCTCACTAGATACAGAACTGATTCGGAGAGGCTGAGCGTGGAGCCAGGATCATGTACATGGAGGAAAAGAAGAACAAGGAAATTGAGGACAAAAAGTAGAAACAGGGGAGACTGTGGATAGGAACAGAAAGTTTAGTGCTATGTTGAATAACGTTTGAGTATGGGACTTCCTATGCAGATAGACAGGAAAGAGAAGCTTTGAGAAAAGAAAGGACTGGAGGGAATAAAGCAAAATAGGTCATGAATGTGTCAAGGGAGGAAAGAAAAAATAAGAAAAGAAAGACCTGTAAATTGGCACACATGATCTGTGACCAGGAAGACTTGAAATTGTACCCAGTTGCTGAGACCTGCTGTTTGTCTGCATCTGAAAAGTATCTGTGAATCCCAGACTGTGTCTCATGTTCCCTTAGAAAGTTGGTCCACCCAGAAGGTGACAGTCCGGTCTTACCTTCTCTGGGTAGAAATTCCAGCCCTGTCAATGACCCCTCCATGCCGTCAATACAATTCCACATAGAGGAATTGCTGAAAGGATTTTGTTGGCTTTTTAAAGAATCTTAAAAATTGCAAAAAACCCCACCCTTCATATAAAGAAAGCTAGCTGCAAGACAGGCTCTCAGACATTAAGAAGCAGCAAAATTACACATACTGACTGTAATCTTAACGTCCTTCTGTGTAGCTGCATGCAGAATAGCTCTATTTGGAATTTACTTTCTTACATTCATTTCCAGCACTCAACCAGATACAGATGTATACGTACAGCTCATAAGGAACTTTGGACTCTAGATAATTAAAAAGTGAATAAGCATGGTAGAGTAGTTTTGCTAAGCACTAATTTATACTGTCCATTATAGAACACAGTAGTGTGTGGCATTGTACCTGTATTTGGAAGTTCACATAGAAGTACTGTGTTTATTTGTAAGAGTGAGGAAATCTTAGGAAAGTACCTGTGATAATGGTTTGCAGTTCCAGTGTTTCTTTTGGGAGACGAGATTAACAGGGATCTATAGTCTAAAATCAATTTGTATTCCCCTATTAATTTATATCCCCTTGATTCTGGCTTAGCTTTTGTATGAAAACACTGGAAAGATTAGGGAGGAACATTGACTTTGGTGCATCTAATTTACTGATGACTTTCAGCTTCTACATCACTGTCATTTCTGACATGGATGATGAGTGATGGACCACTTTGATGAGCTTAAGCCCTGGCTGAGATCTCACTGCTCATGCCAGACAGGATGAATTGGGTAGGGAAGGCAGCCAGAAGAGCTGGCAGAATTTATACCAGCACTCCTCCTTGAGAAAGCATGACTGATACTTGTAGGACGGCGCAACACAGCATTCAGCACATTCCAGTTGTGTACCTGGCCTCTCCAGGAGAAACTCTGGCCAAGAGCAATTTTTATGCTCATGTCAAGGCAAATATGACCTTTTCTGCCAGATGCAAACCTGTCACAATCATCAACATTTTGGCCACCCAAAATGAGGTTGCTGTAACACTCCTCTGATGTGGAATCATAAATAAGCTGAAGGTTATGAAGAATGCAGAGGCCTGTTGAAAGGAGGTCTATATTAAAGGCTTATGAACTAACTGCTGAACTAGAGTGTAGGCCCACCCTTAACTATGTTTCTCTATACTCTGCATTTTTCTTGCTTTTTCTTTCTACATCTTCCATTTACAGACTTTTCCCATGACTCTCCCAAGCTGAGGGACTCTACAGATTCCTTAGTGAGGGACCAGGACATGCACATGGATCTGCTTGCTTCTTAGATTCATGGACATAGACCTTTTTTATATATTCTGAGACACTTCTCTCATGCCTCAAAGACACCTTTATTCACCTGCTGTTTGCGGACTACAGTTCCCAAAAGAGACATTTCAGAACAGGAGAAAGGAGGATCTAGCCCAGGCCTTGCTTCTAGCCGTGATGTCACATTCTTCATTACAGTGTAAGAAGAAATATTTCTGGTTTCTCACTGGATGTGAAAGCAAAGCACATAGCCTCATCTTGCTCTCATTGGCCTTCCTGAAAGATCTGAGTATTCTTGCCCTAAAAGAAGTGGGAATGATCTGTGTAGTAGGTACATAAGCTTTGCAAGCAGCTGTGTGATAGAAGGGAAGTGTAAGAACTGTATAACCATGATGTGGAAAAGTGGTGGAGACATGGGCTAAGGGTTTCAAGTGCTATATGGAAACATGAACTGCAAACTCAGCTTGCTCAGCAAAAACTGGGCCTGCTTTTGCTTTGCCATATGGGACCAGGTTAGATGGCTATTAGAGCTTCAACAAACCTCCCCAGTTTCTCTTCTTCCAGCGTTCACAAGAGCTCCACAGCCTGGATGCAAGGGGTGCCACCAGTACATGGGCTCCATGTCACAGGAGGGATAACAGCAGCAACCGGGAGCCAGAAATGGGGTGCTCAGTGCGCACAAAGACACTGGAGGTGGCAGAGCCAGTAGCTGCTGGGCAGCACTGCTGCCATCTCACTGCTCCCTACATGCCCCCGCATGCTGCTCAACGGCTTACGTGACCAGAGACCTGGAAGAGGCTGCAGCTCCTTATCTCATGTCTCTGGCTGCTGCATCTCCAGCAGCAAGTGAGACTGGCTGTGCATCTTAGGTTAGAGTCTATTTTCAAATGCACCCCAGTGACAAACTCATTACTTTGGTCCCAGAGCAAAAACCTTCCAGGAGAACTTAGGTGAAAGAAGTAATTCCACTCAAAGTGCTTTGCAACATATAATACATGAGAAATTATAATTTGATCATTTTGGTGGTGTAACAAGAAGTTATGACAAGAATGGTGACAGCACATGTAGCTGAAGGTGCCTGTCCTTTTTGACCTGCTTGAGATGTGATGATTGCTTTGATCCCAGCCACCCTAAGACATATAGCATCAACCTTATCCTTACCAGCATTTTTTTGTCATTCACCAGAAGATGGTGATTGATTGTTTTCTTCACATGTGGACTTTGTAATAATGATCTGTCTTTTTCCTCGGAAAGCTGGATTACTGGCCTGAGATTTTTCTGTAAATTCTTTACGGCCACGTTGAAAGACCCATATACTTATCTGAGAGAACGTGGGATGTCCTAGTGGTTGCAACACAGGACAGAGAAGGGTCCTTAAGGGGACAGATGGGTATGAGACAACAAGCACCAGCAGCTTCTGGACAGTTTTGGACATTCAAAAATTAAAATAAAGATTGAAAGGTGGTTTAGCTGATGAAAACTAGCTTGGCAGTAATCACAAACTCTTTTTCCCTGTATTTGAATGACAAACGATGTCATCAGACCACAGGAGGTTAAAGGATTTAAAATGCAAGAGTTAAAAGCAGATACAGTTGACAGAAGGCTCATGTTTACATGGTGCAAGACAATATTAATGCATCATGGATATTGAGATAACTCTCTGTCCATGAAAAATACAGGAGGCCAGGGGCCTTTATTTTTTTGTGGGAGGGTACAGACCTATTCGTTATGCAACTTAGACCTAGGAAGTGGTATTGGGTTGGTTTTGGCTTCTTTGACATGGTTTTGAATAAGATTTTGGTATGTGGGCTTAAACGGAGCTCAGATTGCAAGCTTCAAGAATTCATCATTTTTAGTGGCTTGCAAAAGTGGTCCAAAAATGAAATCCTGTGGGACAACTGATGTTTGAAGAAATGCCGCAATTAAAAATGAAATAGGGAACATGAAGTAGCTATTGGAAAATGTGGTTCATTTTATAATATGATTGAATAATAGAACAAACACTTAAGAACCCGCAACTAAGCCTGAAAGTGTGGGGGACAGTTTTAGATAGAAATAATATGCAGCCAACTGTTTCAGAAATAAGTGAAGTGCTGTAATTGGTGAGGTCCTGAAATGCGTGTGCTGCCAGTTTTTAAATGCACTAGGCAAACTTGAATTTGTATTTGTTTTGACTCAATCCCCTGAAATAAATTTGGATCAGATATTTAAAATCCAATTATGCTATCTGCCATATTTCAAATGCTAAAATAAACCCCCCAAAAGGAAATAAGGTCTCCTTACTGCTTTCAAGTGGGTATTAGTGCTGGGAACAACCTAAGAACACTATCATCTTGGTATCCTCTTGGTTAACACGATGGTTTCACTTCACTTTTGACTCCCACTAAAGCAATGGTATATTGAAAAAAAAACCACAGGAACTTCTTTCTCCCCGGTAAAAATATACATGATGCTCATGAAAACCCAAACAGGTTGCCAATGCACCCACATGCTTTATGGTTTGTGTTGTGTTTTCCAAATGAAAACTTCTCAAGCATTTGAAATTGAAAAAAACAAATTCCAATTATTTTTTTTTATTTTATTTTTTTGGTAGTGGAACTCAAGAAAAAACAAAGGACTAGGGAAAATTTTCCACATTAAGCCTCTTGTCCCCTAGCTTGAGGTAGAACAAAATTTATCATGTGCATGACTTCTTCTTTGGGACCAATGGTTCTCATGTGCTTTGATAATATTGGAAATAGAAAAACACAGAAAACAGAAGGGATGTGTTTCATCCCTTTCCTTTTTTTTTTTTCAGCTTTGGTCTCAGAGGAATTCAGTGATGGTTCTCAGGAGCTTTTGACCATAGGTGTGATGAAGACAGTAGGGAATGCACACTAAAAGCAGCCAGATACACACTGAAGTGCAACTCCCGAAGGAGCGTCACATCCGTTGCACTCTGCTGGCTTGGCAGGGAGGCCTGGAAGAGCTCTAGGGGGTCAGACAATAAGCTATTCTGTTTATCCTGCCCAGCATACTTGGGAGTATTTTGTTGTCATGTGAGCATTTATCTCATTAAAATCTCATATGAAAAAACATTTTTCTTGTGATGAAAAAATTACTTATGGCTAATTCAGTGTACCAAATGTAGAGCTTTCACTCAGACTAAGAGGAGCTCCTGCTACTGTACTGCATTGGATCGATTGCTTCAGCTTTCCCTGTTTTCTGTACTGTGAGTGGAACAAAGGATTTTAAAAAAATTTTAGTTGCTGTTTTCCTTTAACTTGGGCTCAGCAAGAGTATCATCTCATAGCAGCATTAATGGAAGTCTGGAAGAATGTGGGTGTCCTGGTTTCAGCTGGGATAGAGTTAATTTTCTTTGAGGTAGCAGCTATAGTGATATGTCTTGGGTTCAGTATGAGAAGAATGTTGATAACACAGTGATGTTTTCAGTTGTTGCTAAGTAATGTTTCATCTGGGGTCAAGGATTTTTCAGCTTCTCATGCCCAGCCAGCAAGAAAGCTAGAGGGGCACAAGAAGCTGGGAGGGGACACAGCCAGGACAGCTGACCCAAACTGGCCAAAGGGGTATTCCATAACATGTGAGGTCATGTCTAGTATATAAACTGGGGGGAGTTGGCCTGGGAGTTGCTCGGGAACTAACTGGGCATTGGTCAGCGAGTGGTGAGCAATTGCATTGTACATCATGTTTTGTATATTGCAATCCTTTTATTATTATTGTCATTTTATTATTGTTATTATTATCATTATTAGTTTCTTCCTTTCCATTCTATTAAACTGTTCTTATCTCAACTCACGAGTTTTACTCTTTTTTCCCGATTCTCTCCCCCATGCCACTGGGTGCAGGGGGAGTGAGTGAGCAGCTGTGTGGTGCTTAGTTGCTGGCTGGGGTTAAACCACGACAGTGGGGTATCTCTGGATTTAGCACTTTTATCAGATTTGGACCTGTCTGGCCTCAGTTCTGCTGCTGTTTGCTTTCCTCGCTTGCCTTTGTGGTGATCTTTCTGTGGATGGAGCCCCAGGCTGAGAGCACCCTGCTTGGTCAAGATCCTACCCCACCCTGTAGGTAAATAATGATCTCACCCCAAGGTCTCCTATGATTTATTTGGCGGGGGTGAAATTCTCCCACCTTCTTTGGACTAACGTTCTGAAATGTTTTCTTTCATGTATCCACTTGCACTGACGAATTCGTCCCTAGCTCCTGCATCCTGCCTGCTCCAGCCTGGCCCGCATCCGCAAGCTGTACTCCATGTCTGGGCTGTAAAATTTCCTTTCTTTCCTGGCATTTCTAATCAGGCTCTTCCTCAGCTCCAAGAAATGCACTTACTGTGTCCCAGGCTTGAAGAGACCAATGGTCCTAACTTCCCTTTGGCTGCCAATCTTGCTGCTGCAGCTCTTTCTGCTTTCCTCTTTCTTTTTTGCCCCTATGACCTGTGGGGCTTTTAAGTCTTGTATCCTATTCAGGTGGGGTCTTAGATGTCAAACAAGAGACCACTGTTAATATTTTTTCATACCTAAAACATCATCATACTCTTTATTTACCCTGCTCTGGATACTGTGAGCTGTGGTGTGGAGAGCAAATACCTTTCCTAGTATTTCTAATGGTTGAAATAAATAATGAAAACAAGGTTGGAAAGGTTGTCATCATCTCCCAGACTTTCCACTCTGGAATGATGAATTGTTTCTTGTGTTTATTCTGTGAGAAATCTGGGCAGAGATTTTCTGCAGCCTTCTTCCAACACTTTGCAATCAAATGCTTGAGCCATGTCACCTAAGATCTGTGCCACCCATACCACCGTCCCAGCTGCCCCAACACTGCTTTCATGTCATCTCCATTCCTATACCAGCAGTCTTTCTCCTAAAGAAATGATTCTCCTGCAAACTTGGTGTTAGTCTCCCTGAGACCCAATGACTCCAGAACTACATTTATTTGAGCCTTTTACACATGTATAAGGATCAACCTTATGACATTTTTTGCTGGTTTTTAGTTCTGAATAGACATGCAACAAAAACACTGAACCAGTGCTGGCAGCCTGTAATCCCAGATAGCCCCCTTTATGTTACCACTTCCTTCCAGATTTTTGTCATTGTTGGACACAAGCACAAGGAGCGGGTTGTCTCATAGTTTGACCTTCCACATCTCCTGTGACAGTAATTTTCTTCTGACCCACATCTAAACATGTGGGTTGGCATCCAGCTAATTTTATGCAAAATTTGAAAATTCCTCAAAGTAATTTCATTTCCTTTGGACCTGAGCCAATAAAGCCTCTCCCTCTGTTTATCATGCTCCTCTTGAGTGCACATATCATTTTTTTGCCATTTCCAGAATGGGCAGAGGGAGGAAGGAGAGAAAGAAGAAAAGAAGGAAGGAAAGAAAGAGGGAGAAATGGAAGAAGGGAGGAAGAAAGAGGGTTTGCTCAAACTGTACAGTAACATAATGCAAGCAATAATTCTTCAGGATATTGATCCATTTCTGGCAATTTTTACTGAGCAACAGTCAGACCCTGCTGGGTGACTACAATCAGATGTTTTGAGGTGACGTTTAAACTCTCATGGGTTGAAACCTTTTATAAAAGGATGAAAGAGTTTTCTACAATGACTTGACCAGGCTTATCTGCCCAGATGGTGTTGAGTGAACATGCCTGATTTTAAAGGTAGGGCCTAAGTGGTCATGGATTTAAGAACCTCACAGCTTTAATGAAACCTGCTGCATAGAAGCACCTATGCCATACACATGTATTTCATACTTTCCTATTTTTTAAACTTACTTTACTTCAAATACCTAGACAGAGCAATTCCCATGTTCCCAGACTTATTTTAATATTGATACTATTTTTTACCCAGATAAAAGTGAAGGCTCTTTCTGATCATTAAGAAGAATAAAAAATATTGGCACACATTTAAAGCCCCAGGAGCTTTCAAGAAATATTAAATCATACCTATAATAAACTTGTGATTTCTCCCAGCTGACTTCATTATCTGAGGACTGCCTTACCTGAGCAACTAATCAGAGTCATTATTAAAAAAATCAGAGTTTCTGCACTTCTGACTCACCTTTTTCTGAAGTTCTTAGGATGTGCCAAAAATGTGGTGTTCCAAAACGCTATCACATCATCACCTGGGCATTTTACTGCATCCATTTCACATAAGGGCACTGACACAGAGGAAGTGGAAGTGACTCACCTGGTAACGGTGAAATCTTTTTTTTGGGGGGTGGTATAAATGCAACCAATTTATTCCACTGTCAGTAAAATAATGAATCACGTTCTTTATCTTAAAGTCATTGCTGACTTTAAAGGGACTACTTTTATCTTTGCACTTGAGTAGCTGCCTAAGTTGTTAGCAGGATCAGGCTTTCACAGTATAAATCCCTTAGGAGAGGGTCCTATATCATTCTTGCCTTGCACTCACTTGGCATGGCAGAAGCAATAACTGGGCCCCAGCCAAAGGTTCCTGACTTCCCATTTTTGGCTGTGTGTGAGACCTCAACCTCTCCACAGAGACCAGGAATACTATGGAAGTGAGCAGCGAGGGATCTATCAGGAATGTTGTGTGTTGTAAACATGGCCAGCACTCCCGGCAGGGCTCACAGCCCTCATTCTAGGGATTGAAACAAAATATTTCTTCATCACTTCTGAATTTTAGAGCAAATACAGAACAAGCACATGGTCTCTCCAAACCTCAGACAATTTACTTTGGCTACCAATACACCCACAGAAGGAGTTTTGCGATTTATATATTTATCCTTTCCTTACTTAGTATTGATTCTAAATAAAGAAGAAACCATGCTTGACGGGAAACCTATGAGTAAGGACATATGAATTAAAGAGTTTGTTTTATCTACCCACTTTCCTTTTACTGCTGCCAAAGAAAAAGTTTTCTTCTTTGTAGTAAAAGTAATGGTGTTCTGCATATTATCACTAAGATATAGATTAAGTAGAAGCTTCTTTTTCAGATATTGAGTACTGAAAAACTATTAAATTATTATTCCTACTCCATTATTCATATTTCATTAATCTTATCAAATCTTCCCAACAAGGAACATGTACTGACAAGCATTCATAAAATTCACCTTTCTTATTTGCGTATCACTACAATGTGTCATTTTGTACATCTAATATATTTAGTTTAAATTTGTCAGATTTTATGTCTGCAGCAGAAACAAAAAGGAAATACTTCTGTGACAGCAAGTGTCATGGAGGAAATTAATCTGAACAGACAACACTCTTACACTTCTAAAGTCCTAATAATTTTATTTTACATCCATATGCTTCTATCAGTTGTTAAATGCAGGCATTTTTCCTCAATGGATAAGTTTAAAATAATATTTTTGTTATGTCTGTGGAGAACTATAATAACCTTGAACCAGCACTCCAGATGCAGGTTGCACTATATAATTAGGTACTCTAGATAAACATTACTGTAGAAGTTAGAACTGAATGAACTTTTAAGGAATGGAAAGAAAGGGAATTATGATCCAGTGGTAAGAATACACTTCGGGCGACGGTCATGTAACAATGTTTTCCTGATCATAGTTTTACCCATTTGTTTTAGTAAATAAAATATCCTTGGAAAAAGAATTAGGACCTTTTTTTAATGCATGCTTACTCCTTGTTTTCAAATTTCAACACAGTACATATTACTGCAAGACGGGAAGAAAAAGCAGTTCAGCCCCTAAGCACTTGTATGCACTCGGTTTTCAGCTTCCTTAGAAATTGCACAGTTTAGCTTCACTCATGTAATTTCAACTTTTACCACTATTTTACGTTATAGAAATGGCCATTAAGCATATGTGGGACCTTATGATATGGCCAATAGGAAGAAAAGTAAAAATATTCCACACACAGAGAAAACAAAACACCACAGGAAGATGCTAGCGGGATGCAGAACTGGCAGTACTTTTAATACGTGCCAAGTTATCTATTCTCCATCCAGGGGTATGAAATATAGGTGGCTGCTTCTGTGCCACTGTGGCTTTGGGGTCCAGGTGATAAACTTGCTCATCTAGGCAACAGAGATGAATACAATGTGATGTTGCTCCATGCGAGTAAAAAGGGCTAGAACTATTGCTGTGACATTGCCAGTTGCATGGGCACACTTGCGTTGAGGCCAAAAACTCTACTGAAGTCAATCCTCCTGATTTCCAGACATTTTGGAGAAGGCCTCGTAGTTAAACAATGCTCTGTGAGAGATCCGTGCTACACAGGTGAATTGTCCTTCCATGTATCTGGCCCAAATAAATAAAGAGGTAATTTTTTACTCCTTGGTGTGAGTCTATAAAGTTGAAACTCAATTTAAAATTGATTTTTCCCCCCTATGCCAAAATAAAGCTGCCTTAATGGCAGCTTTGAACTGGCTTGTCATGTTGATAATAAGGCTTCACTGGTAGTAATGGAGGGCATCTACTCCTCACCAGCGCTCATACTCTGCATACCATCTTCCTTACTCATGCCTTCATTTTAGTTCTGGGAAAGTGGCCCATACCTAAATTGGACATGAAGGAAATGGGTGCCTGCAAGCAAAATAAGACTGTAAAAGGAGAGAAACTTGAAAGTTTAAAAAAAAAAAAGGACAAAAAAGGACAATGCTTGTGGATTAGACAGTGCCAGAGGTATTCTCACTAAACCTGAGCATCAAATGTGAGAGGATTTCTGAAGTGGATATGAAACTTCCAGTTTAGCTTCTGTGAACTGTCAGGGGAGAGCTGGTCCATGGCATAAATCTAGGAGTGACACATACTCAGTTCAGTTTTGGTGGATGTTTAAGGATGGATGTCTAAGTCAGTTGACTCCAGTGTGTTAACATGTACTAGTTCAACCAAGACATGGAATGGCCTATAAAGTACCTCAGGTCCCTAAATTAATGAAATCAAAAGGATATGTTTATGGTTGAGTGTCATTTCAAGATCTTTTTCCAGGAGAAGAACAGCGAAGTTAGGGGCACAGCACACACTTGGGAGTGACCACCTGCCTATCACAAAAACTTGAATAACTTAGCCAGCCAACATCAGATAGATAGAAAAAAAAAGCAGGTACTTTAGATATAGAAATGACTGTAGTAATTACCAAAGCTATATTGTTGCTTTCCCCTTCTTGTACAGTAAGTAGCCTGGATAATCTAACATCTCCCAGATGCCCCACAGTGCTGGCTTTATTGCTTTCCTTTTTTCCCCACTTTTCCTGTTTTTTCTAGTCAGATTACTTGGAAATGGATCCCTGAACCTTGATGTATATGGTCCTCGCTTGATGATATATAAAGGCTTTCTGAAACCACCTCTTCTATTTTTTCCCTTGGAGCAGCAGTTGTCATCCATCAGGGCCCAAATTCATTTTAAATCCTATCACACCACTACCAGGAGAAACAGCAAAAAAAATATCATAGGTTTGGAGTTTCTGAAAATCTTTTTCAGAGTCTTGCTGCAGTGACAGGACCCTTTAATGTTCATTCCACCCTTAACCCTGTGCCTCTCTGAGTCATGATTCCCTTCAAAGGAGGTGATAAAAAGAAAAGTATAGAAATTGCTTTTAGGTCAAAAAGCAACCTGAGAATCTTTATTTCTCCTGTGGGAAATCCTTCATTTTCAAGACAGGCTCATCTGTCAAAATAAACTATGGTGGCATTTAAATACTCTTCCTTAGTAATTATGTTTCACTTTGCAGTTTTGTAATTAGTTGTTATTTCCAATATGCAGTTGCTGCAAAGCTCTACATGCTCATAACTCAGGGTTGAGGTCTTGAGACAGGATGTTTCTTTGTGTGGAGGGGAATCACAAGTGCTTCTGTCCTTTTAAATCATAGGTTTGGTGAGCAGGGAGCAGCAATTTTTCAGTGACTGGAATAGTACGGCCTGAAGGTGAGTTGCAGAAAAGGTGATCTGGAAAACGCAATTTACTTTAGTGTTCAAAAAAACCCTTCATAATTTTTTAATAGACACTCCAAATATCCACAGTGCAAATGGTTGGAGTATAAGTAACCATAGGGCAAGAAGCAAAGTCTTGGCAAAGACTTAGAAACAGTTACACAGGGGGAAGTCTGTTCCTTAGCACAGAAAAGAAATTAATTGTGGTATAAAGCCAGGGATCGTTTCTGGGGCCAGGGGTATCTCAGGCACTGACAATCTGTGGCAGGAAGCAGGCAGCCAGCTAATTAAAGTCTGCTGATGACTAAGTTGTTTTCAATAGTAAAAACTATGGAGGCTTGTGAGATGCTAGATGGATTTATACACATCAGACATTTCCCACATGATTAACTTGTGTAAATATATCGACGTCAATGTACTTTAAACAGAAACACCTTCTCCAGTACATATAGGACCCAGAAACTGCCAGAAATTTTTACCAAAAAGCTCAAGGATATTGTGACATCCTCCCTGATCTGAAGAGGAGACCTTCTGATCTGATTTTACAGCTGCTGATCAAAATCCAAGACAAGGGCCTGTGTACTCAAAAGACCAAGAGCACACCTGGGTCTCTTGCACAAGAGTACGTCCCCAGCCACAGAACCGGAAGGAAATGTCTGCTGGGGTAGAGGAATACCCCGCACCAGTGGCTGCTGGTGTGCACAGCACCACCCGGGCTTACCTATGGCATCCCCGCAACGGCACCAAAAGCGGAATCATCGTGGCAAACAGAGAAACCCAAAGAGCCACAGTGTTTGCCTGCAACTTCACTGTGCAAGTTGTGATGCCACAGTAGGGTCAAGCAAACTGGACGTCCATTTGGCTTGCTGCCTACTCACTCAGGTAGGACCCATCACCTCAACCTCAGACTTCAATACCACATTTAGCTGGTGTCAACGGGAAACAGCCTCTGACAGTGAGGTGGCATTGCAGAAGGAGGCTATATATAGGTGTGTACTCAGAAATGGTGTGTACTTTTGGAGGGTGAGTTCAAGGAACCAGGATAAAAGTTTCCACCAAGCTAGGAGGAAATGGGGGAGCCTGCAAACTGGTCTGAGTCAGGCCTTCAGGGAAGCCTCGGGGATGCAGCCTGTCTGGACACTCACCTCACTTTTCTCGCTTCTTTGTTGTTGTCAGAAGAAGGTTTTTCTCCACAAGAGGTGGCCCCAGAGCAGACAGCTCTGCCCAAGCCCTGGCAAGGCTGGCCCTGCCATCGGGGTGCCCAGGGCAGCCACAGGGCTCTGCTGCCCATGGCATCCTCCAACGAGTCCTGCCTGAGTGCCTCTCCTTTCCCCATAGCCCTTTGACTACCAACCCTTTTGGTATGACCACCCATCTCCTTTCCACTGCTCAATGATCTATTTCACAGGAGTTTCTGTTTCCCAGATTGCCGGTTTGTGTTGTTTTGCTTGTATCTGGAGTTTCACTCAAGTGGCAATGCAGCCTGTGCAGGGCACTTATTAAAGAAACCTTTACTAACTCCTTCCCTGCCGTTCTCACAAAAAAAAGCAGAACATGAAATATAAACCCCTGTTTAGGCTTCATAAGTATAATGCTTAAGCAGCAGTAAATCATCGAGAAGGTCTGAAATCACTGAAGAAGCTAAAGAAAACAGACAGGACTTGTTTTCCTTCATAGATACCAATACATTTTCATTTACTTCTTTCTATTAACTGGGTTTCCTTGACTGTGTCCACAGCGATCTCAATTGTAATTATGTAGCAGTTAACCTGTTCCCCATGCCTAACATAACCCATAATTAGTTGTCTCGTGTCCACAGTTTATGACTCAACTCCATGTGGTTTTTCTATATCAAAGGCTTGGTTACCAGATTTTTTTTTCTTTACCACAGTACTTGTGCCTGCACTGGCAGAGGGCAGCAAAACCTGAGCAGATCTGTTTTGTTTGAGGACAAAACCACCAGAAAACCAGACAGTTTTATGAAGATCTTACTTGGGTGCTTTCCAAATACTACACAATCTTGTAGGAGAAACTGTTTTCTTGAGGAACAACCCGTATATTTATATATTCAAGTTGTCACTTGGACATACAAGTAAAATGATCTCAAACCAAATACTATCTTTGTGCCTTATCTGGAGACAAGGGAGACAGAAATACACATCTTGGGATGGGGACGGGCTATTCTTCTCCATTGACAGGCAAGAATTTTATATAATGAATTCATAAACCTCTACATTAATTATGTTTCACTATCTCTTAGGGCTCCTCATGTGGATGGATAAGATCATTCTGTATGAGAAAATAGATTACTTTGATAAATAGCTAGCTTTGCTGAATAAGAATGAATGTTTTAATAAATGTTTAGGCAAGTGTTCCATTTGATTAATTTTGCAGTGACAAATGGGCAGAAGAGGTGTGCATAAAACAAACAGGCCATTTAGAATAATATAAGTATACAGCCAACCGCTATCCAAGAATGGTTAGATGAGAACAATTAAACAAACTGACCTAAATGTTAGCTATATGGTCTGGGTATGAAGGCAAGCTTTCTGACCACCCTGGACACTGTGTGCCCAGCTCACCTCCTCCGCCCAAGAGGTGGTTGCAGCAGAAGAGCGGTGTCATCGGCACTGAACTATGTCCTCTCCACCAGACTGGAACAGATAGTGCTGGGAAAGCTTCACATTGTTTATCTTTGCAGGAGGGATGTATTTTCCCTTCTTAAATCACAGCTGGGGACATTATCTCAAAGCTGTGATGTAGCCATTGCCGAGTAGTCCTCATTAACGAGCCTTGTGGTTAAAGGAACAGAGCAGTTATAAAGGTCTGATATCAGATAAGAAAGAAGGGAAGGACTTCTTGTTTTCCAAATGAGTTGGCAGTTTATGTGAGATTTGTTTGTTGAAGTCTCCCATTTGACCATCAAGGCTGTGTGTTTTTGTTCAAGGAGACGATAAGCAAAGTCTGATGTATGCCTTCGATGCTTTTACAGAATGGGCAGTCTGTCTTTCCCAGATTTTCCGTTTCTTGAGTATAGTTCTTCTGGCAACAGAGCAATGAATACAAAGTCCCTTGTATAATTTTCCTGGCAGCAAAGAATAAATGATGTACTAATGCTTTGGCTCTCGAAGGATTATTAATTAACACACATGAATAACTGAATTGTACTTCAGTAGAAGAGGAAAATATCATGGCAGATCATTTGGTTAATGTGGCCCAAATTATCTTACCCCAAATTATTTAGAAAAAATATAACCCTGGTAAACTTTCTGTGAGTTTAACCAGATCAGAGCCAGGACCATAGACCTCCAATTTTTCCAGCTTCTAGCTACGCTTCAGCAGGACCCACTCAGAAGCTGTGGTCCAGAGGGGAGGAGTAATTCAAATGCAAAATCCATGGCACATTTCAGATGCCTTTGCAATGAGGGAGGGAGGGAGATAGAAAGCTGACCAGACTTGCATCAAAGTTAATAGTAACTGGAAGGACAGACCCTTTGAGTTTGACCTATGGCCAGGTTTTGACAGAAACCTACAGGCAAATGCCTGAAGAGCTGGATGTAACAGAACGAGCAACAGTAAAATCAGCCATGATTCTCATTTCTCTTGAAGAAGCTACTGCTATTTTTCAGTCAGTTTTAATATCTGTTTTAATAATACCACACAGTTGCTTTTATACTTAAAATCTGAAGTGAGGGATTGCTGGTGCTCCAACTTTTTCCACCTCAGCAATAAAGGATGTTTATTGTCATCCTCTTTCATAATATGGCGGTGCAAGGCATCTGTGTATGCGTAAAGGACAGTGTACCTTTTCACAAATAAAAACAGAAAAAGGACTTCCTCATGTAGAGATTTTGCAACTGTGGCTTTTAAAGAAGTAGCTAGTTCTGCCTGTCTCCTGGTTAGCAAAACTGAAAGTAAGACTTTCCATTAAACTAAGGACAGCAGGAGTTCAAAGGTCATTATCATATAGTTTTAGATCAGCCCTCTAATATCTGCTGTACTGATTCCTACTGGCTGAAATAGATGTTAGTTATATCCAGGGGAAAACCTATGACAAATCAGACATGACTTTTAGAACTTCTTTCCAAGGGGAGATTTTTCTCGTAAGGTTTTCTGTTTGTTAGGTCATCAGATATTTTACAAACCAAACCAAACCAAACAAAACCCAGGACCCATAATTTTTCAATTGGAAAAGGCTAAGAAATGAAACTAGCCAAGAAATGGTAAGAAAACGTTTCAGACATAAAGGCAACCAGAATGCAGAAATTACTGGTAGTTCACGGATTTTTACATAAAGTAGAGGAACATGAGTAAGACTAATAAACTATAAATTAAAAAGACACATTAACATGAGGGATTGTAGGCAGTAGAACTTAGGTTCTAGGAGGTATTTTTTCACTAAAATAGAGTTTGATGTGAGCTTGGAGGATGTATTTTAGCAGTTGTGTTTTCAGCCTTTTGCAGATGGCATTTGACTATGGGTGTGGATTTTATTTCTTGCAGTCCTGGAAATGAAGGACAAGGTACAACTGGAGTGCATTGCATACAGAACCTAAGTAATTTTGTCCCTTTTCTGCAGGTCAGGTTTCTTATGGGGAAATGGAAGAACGTTTGCTTTCTTCACAGGAGTATGGTGCATCTTTATATATAAAAACACCTTTACCATCTTCATATGAGGGGCACTTGAGAGTAAAAGTGTACATAGAAACACCCATGAGTTGGATCCAGCTCACCTAACTTAGGCAACTAACTTGTAGCTAAACTTTGGAATCTAATACCTTTTAGGTGACAATATTCCCAGTACAGTAAATGGAGAGAAGCAGGTTTTTGAAGGCCCCTTGGATGGAGATCTTCCTGCTTAACATTATGCATCTACATTAGATGGAAGAATTTTTTTCTGAAAGCTTTCCGAAGCATCTCCTTTACTTCATGGACAACTTAGGTATTTAAGGAATAGCTTTTTTAGGTGCTAAAATTGTAGCCAATTTCAAGGTTTCCTGGTTGTGCAGGATGGATCCTACCTAGTGTTTTCACACTTACAAAGAGAACTGCTAAGTCTTTGAATGTTTGTCTGTGAGTTGGCTTGATTACAGCAGAGAAATGACAAACAATAACACCTAGGGTATTTTTTTCTGAATTCAAAGCCCTGAAGTGAAAACTTTCCATTTGAATATTCAAAGAAAAGCTTGAAAAAAGAGCAGCCTGTTTTATTTGATCATTGAACTCTTCATTTCATAGGTGGCTGCTGCAATAAGCAGACTCTCCCTGTAATTGTGGTAGTGCACAGTCGCTGCTCTGTCAAGTTGGTTGGCTCATTTGAGATGGGAGTCAAAGCATGCTGCCTGTTTTAGCATTTAATCCCAATAGTTTAGAACAACCACAGTCTTATAAGCATATAATTCATCTCACTTCCCTATGAAAGTTCTAAGGATTTTCATGGTCATCCCACTTTTCAAAGATGAACTTTTCAGGCCACCAGAAGCTTATATGAACACCCCTTTGTACATGTCCTCTCCATATTTTCCACCTCCCAGATTAGATACTTTCTGCTGTGTTCCTTGTTGTAGAGGTCAATACCATCCAACTTCTCACTTAGCTCTCTATTTAGAGGTCTATGTTGGCCAGTCTGGCTTTCAGCAGTGACGCAACTTTATTATAATAATAACGCATTTTAATTTATGGGCATCCACGCCTGAAGGATACTGGGCGTCTTAACAAAAACAACTAAAAACTAAATGACAATAAACAAAGGCAAAAGGCCTATAAAAAGAGAGCTTGGAAGCCGAGAGCTTAAAATCCCTGCACAACAAAACAGGAAAGGAAATGAGAAAGTCGGAAGCCTTGCCTGCAAGTGTGTTCTGGCATATGCGGGAGACAGTGTGTTCCTGAGGTGAGGGAGAAGACCTTCCAAATGGAATGGACAATGACCAACACCATCAGCCTGAATTGCCAAGAAAAGACACAAAGCTGCTGGAAAGTGGCTTCCTCTTATCTCGGAATAAGGAACTTCATTGGAAAAGCCATGCTATTTTTGAAGTTATGTTGTCTCTCTTCACTTTCCTGAAAAGGTTCACTTGAAAAGTGTCTTCCCCTCTGGGTTTCCTTCCATTTGTTTGAAGAGACGGCACCCAATCTCTCACATGTCTGGAACGGTCCTACAGCCATTACATTGGCTAATTTTGGAGAATAACTATACTACGTATGCACACATATAACTAACTACACTATACATACATAACCATCTACACTGTATATACACTAACTACATCAGAACCCAAAGGATTAGTAGTTTTAAGAAAAATGCAAAAGGCATGTTAACTTTATTTTTTTCTCTTCAGCAGCCTTTTTTAATCAAGCTTATTATTTCTGTGCTTGAAGTGAAGTGAAGGTACTGATCTGGCCTGATGGAAAATATCACAGACATGCTAAATCTCCTCTTGTTCGCCTACCTCTGCCTGCAGCGAATCCTAGTCTCAGCATGGATATCTGCCTTGTGGCACACTAACCACTTCTGGTCTGCCAGCGTTCCCTCCAGCACCTTCTGGGGTACGTTGCTTTTCCTCAGTCTATTCAAATTTGGACAAAGCCCTTGACTGGAGGTTTTGTCCCTGCTTTGGAGGAGCTAATAGCAATTAAAAAAAAGTCCACTGAAACAATTTTTTTAAATGGAGCTTTTGTTTTTTCAGTCTGTAATTACAGCATCAGTTCCCTTTTATGCTTCTAAATTACAGAGAAGCAAGCTGCCCTGTTTTCTGATGTTTTATTATTTTAAATTACCCAGTGGCTTTGTGGGGAAAGAGTAACTGAATATTTTTGGTGGTGTTACATAGGCGACGCCTTCCCCATTAGCTTTTGTGATTCTTCCTCACTCCCTAAGGTTTGCTTCAGGGGGAATGGAAATTAATTTGCTTCAAGAGAAATGGTAATAAAGAATGTCCCCTTTTCATGGTGTAGTCAGCTGAAACAAACTCTTAAAAATGTGCACATCATTTTTAACAGAGGCTTTGCGTTAACCAGGATTAAGCAGGCTCTATTCTTGCTTCAAAACATATTTTTCCGTGTAGTCTTGCAGCATGATTGGCATGGGCCTTGGCGCAAGGAATGAAATGGGGCCCTTGGGCCAGCCAGCCACAAATGTCACCCCCACCAGCTCATCCCAGCTTGGCACCCATACGCCCCTGCACACGGGCCTTGGTCCAGCTGCGTCTCACGCAGACGCTGCCAACTCTGCTGGATCCAGCTGTAGCCTGAAGCAACACATCGGGATGTTTTTAGAGGTTATAGGGATCACTGATCCATCTTTCAACAAAGGTCGGCTACATTTCAACTTTCCCTGAAGCTCCTGCCTTCTGCTATTATTTTCCCTCCATCTCTCCAGTTTGAGAGAGTCTGTCTTTCAGGTTTTTCCCTTTACATTAAGGACATGGATTTCAGCTAATTGCCCATGACAGATCATCTCACAGTTTGCACCAACACTCATCCCTCCAAGTTGTTGCACCACCACAGAAGGGCTGGGTGGCAGAAGTTGGCTCAGCAATGAGACAGTGAAAAAAATTCACAGTGCCATCATGTTTAAATACTTAATCACTGCATCCAGAAAATGTCCCACCTGGGGATCTGCACACTACTGGTAGAGCACATGGTAGGTTCCCTGAGCATCCATCCCACTGTTTTCACCAGACTGGGTAGAATAGAATAGAACAGAATAGAATAGAATAGAACAGAATAGAATAATTTCAGTTGGGAAGGACCTATACCGATCATCTAGTCCAACTGCCTGACCACTTCAGGGCTGACCAAGTTAAAGCATGCTTTTAAGGGCATTGTCCAAATGCCTCTTAAACACTGACAGGCTTGGGGCATTGACCACCTCTCTAGGAAGCCTGTTCCAGTGTTCGATCACCCTCTCAGTACAGAAATGCTTCCTAATGTCCAGTCTAAACCTCCTTTGGCATAGCTTTGAACCATTCCCACGTCATATCACTGGATACCAGGAAGAAGAGATCAGCACTTCCCTCTCCACTTCCCCTCCTCAGGAAGCTGTAGAGAGCAATGGGGTTGCCCCTCAGCCTCCTTTTCTCCAAACTAGACAAGCCCAAAGTCCTTAGCTGCTCCTCACAGGACATTCCTTCCAGCCTTTTCACCAGCTTTGTTGCCCTCCTCTGGAGGCATTCAAGGATCTTCACAGCCTTCTTAAATTGTGGGGCCCAGAACTGCATACAGTATTCCAGGTGAGGGCACACCAATGCTGAATACAGTGGGATAATCCCCTCTTTTGACTGGCTGGTTATGCTGTGTTTGATGCACCCCAGGATGGGGTTTGCCCTCTTAGCTCCCAGGGCCCACTGCTGACTCATAGTGGACCTGCTGTCGACCAGCACCCCCAGATCTCTTTCTGCAGGGCTTCTCTCCAGCCACTCCTCTCCCAATTTATACTTGTGCCTGGTGTTACTCCATGCTAGGTGCAGAGTCCGGCATTTGGACTTGTTAAATTTCATCCCATTAATCATAGCTCAATGCTCCAATCTATCTAGATCCCTCTGCAAGGCATCTTGTCCCTCAAGGGAGTCAACAGCACCTCCCGGTTTGGTATCATCAGCAAACTGGCTAATGGTACATTCAACTGGGCTAACAGTGCATAGAACTGGGCATTAAACACAAATCTGCTCAAACATGTGCTCATGCTGTCTGCCCATCTTATTGAACCACTGTTCTCCACCGTGCATTTCCTAATTTTTAAAGCCAGTTCTCTACAGGCCTTTGTAACTAACAGGTCGTATATGATGTTGCTCAAATGCAATCATGGGCCTGTAGCCATGAAATTGTGCCTATTCATGATTTTTTTGCCAGCACGGGAAATGAGCAGCATAGACCCGTCAAGTCAAGAGTTGTCTCAATCTACTGCTTGGTTCAAAGAAAACACGAAGCGTTTCAGAGATTCTAATTTCTAAAGAATTTCTACAATAACTTGTGGATTAATATTTATTTATGGATCTGTAACTGTTTTGATTAATTTCTGCTGTTTTTTACCCAAGCTGTTTTGTTGTACCTGGAAGATGATCCAGCCAGACCACTGACTTGAATAAGGTCTAGGATTGTCTCTGGACCCCAGACTTGCCAGATGGCAAAAATGAACACTTTCCACCACCTTCAGATTTTAATTTTGTTGAGCTATAACGCACATTTGAATTTACAAAACCTGCTAACTTCCCGATTTAGAGTCAGGCCTCCTTATTCTGTTAATGTTCTTTTGATTCTAAATTTACTTTTCTTTAGTTTATTGTGCTCAGTTTACAACAGTAAGTGTGGAGACACATACTCTAAGTCCTGCTTCCTCCAACAACTAACTTAATATTGTATTGTTTCAGCCTCATAGAAACAATGGTGGATGAAAACTAATGCAGTCATTGTTACAGACAGGTCAGGAAAATCTCATAGGCTGTGGAATTCCATTTTTTCTGGGATTATTAGAATTGTATTATGAATGATATTGCACTGTGTTGAATCATATATTATTTGTAATGTGCTTTTGATTGCCTTTGTGTAACTAGATATGTGGTTGGGCTAGTTTCACATATTTTGTTGTTGTGGAGCGATAAAATGTGAAAGAAGCAATCATTTTCTATGGTGTCTTTAATAAAATTTGATTTTTTCTTTGAGATCCTCAAAGAAAAATCACTCTTTTCTGTCCATCTGCCTTGCTATAGCAAAAAACAAATCCAAAAAACTTTCAGTTCTTTACGGTCCATCATTGCAACACTGGGATTAAATTTTGGCCCAAAGAGCAACTGTTTAGTCCCTTGTAAAAAAGAATAAACAAGAGAGAGGTTTCACAGCTGTAGGTAGGGGGAACATTTAAATTTTGGCCCACAGAGGCTGTAGAGGTGAGCTTCCCCCCATGGTGACCAGTACCTCCATAACCACCGCTCTGCAGAAAGGGATGATTTTGGCTGCCCAGCCCAAATGTCCATTCGCGCTGTGCCTGCGTTCACCCTGATCACACGTTCACACACGATGTGTCTCATCCCTAAGACGGGCATGGTGGAATGCAGACCGGCTGCCCACTGAGAGCAGACACCAGCAAGGCCCAACAGCAGCCCCGTCCTGTGGTGGCTCCACCAAGCACGGTGCTCACTGAGCACCTCAGGGCTATTTTGGCTGAACTGGGAAATGAACGTTGAAAAGGCTATTTGCTTTGGTGGTGCTGGGCTACTCATCCTCATATTGATCCCACGGGAGGTTGCACCGGTGGGCAGGGTCTCCAGTGGCAATGCAGAGTCCAGCCCTCAGGTGCAGGGTAAGGGCCAGTGGTAGAGAGGAGGTGGTTGGGGGATAAGAAATGTTGTGGCAAGGCAGATTTTGGGGGGAAATTTGGGTTCGTTTATCTGATTTACCACTCTTAGCACAAACTCAGACTAGTTTATTCAGATTGTTGGGCCTGGGGATTTGATTGACAGCTAGTATGTTGGGAGGGAAAAATGCCGGTGAGGGGCCTGGAGCACAAGTCTTATGAGGAGCAGCTGAGGGAGCTGGGGCTGTTTAGTCTGGAGAAGAGGAGGCTGAGGGGAGACCTTATCGCTCCCTACAACTACCTGAAAGGGGGTTGTAGTGAGGTGGGTGCTGGTCTCTTCTGTCAGGTGGCTGGAGATAGGACAAGAGGAAATGGCCTCAAGTTGTGCCAGGGGAGGTTTAGGTTGGGTATTAGGAAAAAAATTCTTTACTGAAAGGGTTGTCAGGTATTGGAACAGGCTGCCCAGGGGAGTGGTTGAGTCACCATCCCTGGAGGTATTCAAAAAGTGCATAGACAAGGCACTTCAGGACATGGTTTAATGGGCATGGTTGACGGTTGGACTCGATGATTTTAAAGGGCTTTTTTAACCTAAATGATTCTATGATTCTATGAAAGAGGTGAGAGGCATGGGGTGTGTGGGGTTCATCTTGGGGACTGACTCTGCAAGTAAGTGCCTGGGCTACAGGCCAGGGAGGAAGAAACCAGGGTGTGCGGTTGGGACGGGGTGAACAGTGATGTGAAGGGGAAGGCCAAGGGCCTTCCCTTGGCTGGCCAAGGCACCAGCAACACAGAGCACCCTCAGGCCGTGTGGGGAAATTTGTAGGGCTTGGACATCAGTATGTGGTTGTTCCCACTGCTTGTGGTATTCCCAGCATGGGGTTAGCCAGGGCCAGCTGGCAGCATCCCAGCTGAGGCTGGGGCATGGCTTGGAGGCCACTGCTGCCAGGGACCATGCCTGTACGGGGCTCGGACACATGTCAACACCTGCCTGAGCAGAGCCTGGGGGCTGTGGCTGGGCCACCGCCAGTGGCAATAGCAGAAGGGCTGAGCATGGCCCAGAAGGGCAGGGTATGGACTCTGACAAACATTCAGCAGCAAAAGACCAAAGGGAAAGCAGAAGTGATGAAAACGTCCAGAACAATGAAGAACGCACACTCAAACATCAAAGGGATGTGGGAGTGAAGGGGAAATGCGGCAGGCACTGGCAGAGAAAAATACCTCCAAAGAATGGCCAGGCTTCTTGGGTCTGATGTGAAGACACGCCTGCTTCTACTGCTGCCCAGAAATGTATGCTATCTAGCAAAAAATAAGCATCTTTAGTGATCTTTTTTGAACTTACAGAAAAAGGTACTCTGCCGTTCTCTCATGGTGCCTTGGACAATGAATCCCCCTCCATTTAACAGGTGACCTTCACTTCTGTCCATGCAAATTTTTTAACTGTTTAGCTTTGTTAGACTTGAATAGTTGCAGTTTTGATGCAGGGACTCTACACAATGGTTCTTTTTCCCTGTGCATGGTGTCTCTACAAGGTGGTGACACCTGCATGAGTGTAAGTGGGGATGTGGGTTCTTGCCATTTTTCCCAGTTGAGTTAGGAACCAGATGATTCAAATATGACATCATGGTGTGAAACAGGGCAGAAATTATGAAATTCCTTTATTTCACATCTCTATAGCTTTAATCTGGCTAGGTCAGGTCCAGGCACTGCAACTAGAGGCAGCAGCTGAAGTGTCACCTTCAGTCTAGTTTCTTAGACTGAACTACCACCTGGATTATGAGATTCTTCAGGACCAACCCAGGTAGCCCCAGGCACAGCTGGGCAGCAACTGCTTGACAAGGGAGGGTGCGAAGGACTGGTCATAGATTAGACACCATTTCCATAGAAGATAAAACTTTTGGATCTGATGAGAAACTGAATGGGATGTGGAAAGGTGAGAAATAGTATCTGTGAGAGGGCATTTGTCTAATGGGGATTCACACAATCCAGTGGTGGGAGGGTGGGGAAGCAAACTGCCAAAGATGCTGGAGGATGGGAATGTACAAAACATTGGTGGAAAAATTGTTTATCACCACTCTATTCTCCCAAATTAATTCTGGGTTCCTTTTTCTCGTCAATAGCATTCCTTTTGTTTATAGGCAGGCTTAGAACTTGTGAGAGGGGAAGTATAGCCTGTTATGGTGTCTGGGGAAAATATCTAATTTTCCCAGGTGTCTGGGTGGAGTCTTAGAGTGTTTGTTAATTTAACAGAAACCGTTGCCTTCATAGTTACTGTACAACACACACATATGTCTTTGGATCTTCCTTAGTTAATGGGCAAGCCGAGTTAACTCAGTGCTTCAGTGTCAGTCTCACATTAGGTTCAGTAAGGTTAAAAGCTTGCCATATCCTCTTCCACCATGGTTAAGTCCAGGCATATTGCAATGCAAGAAGAGGAAATTATATGAGTTGGAGACTATGCTATTACAGGGGTTTTCATTTACAAAGGAGGGCTTTCTGAAAAAAGGATGAAACAGGTCACAAACATTTTTAAGACAGCACCTCTTCCTCCTTTAGGGTCTTATGCCAATGATTTCAGTAGCACTACTGGTGACTTACAGTGCAAACATAACTAAGCCCATTTGTATTTCAGGACATACGGTGAAAGAGGCTATGTAGTTATGTTTTGGGGATGCAGCTTCCAGGAGTATCATTCAGTCTTCTTGCAATATGATACTCAGGCATAGGTGAGTATGATGTGCCACTAAGAAAACCAGCATTGCTCTCCATTATAGTTCTGAAATACAGTTTAAATTGATGTTCAGACCTGTCTCATCACTGATGGAAGCCACAGAATGGGAGAAATTGTCATCTGGTGCCTGGAGCGTCTCTTGATTCCAGTGTGTTTCCAGAAAGATGCACCTTCTATATCTTTTCAAAGAGAAAATTTGGGCTTAATATGAGATCGAAAGAGAAAGAATAAGATGGAAGAAATAAATACTTTCTTCCTGGCAGAAAGGAGATTTGTTTTGGAGGATGGTTCATACCATGACTTTGTCATTAGACCTTCATGCAGTAGTAATTGGCATAGTCTGTAGAGACTGTGTCCACCATTTTTGATTATCAAGAGGACAAAGAAGAAATATGTGGATAGCTTGATTCTTCCAGGTCTGCAGAAGTAACAGAGCTGTCAGCAGCTCAGAAAATGGGTTTACTGGTTTCCTTCTTGCTGTAGTAATTCTGTTCTTTCCAAGAGTCAGACAAAGTGGATGAGATAAACAGAAGTTTCAAAGGGAGGATGAGACAAATGAGTGAAAGCAGGAAATTGCAAGACTCCAAGACATTGTTTTGAATCTCCTCAGGAAACAAAGCTTGATGTCTACCTTTGGCTTAGTGGTTGGTTGCAGGACCCACTGACTTCTCCAAGTGTTCAGGTATGGATATTTTAAGGAGGTAATGTAGTGGACAATACGGTGGAGTCAACAGATTGTGTAGCCCTTCATGTTAAAGGAAAATTTTGTGATGGTGAGTAGATGGATTATCATTTACATGTGAAGAAAATTTAATAGACGTCTGTTTTGCTGTTGTAATAAATGGCTCTGCAACAAGCTGGTTTTGTCTCTGTGCAGGCATGTGGCTCTTCTTTGACAACAGTACAAGCTTGAAAGGTAGCATCATGGCCTCTGGATGGTTTGGTTGTTGGAAGAGGTGACTGAATTATCTTTTTGAAGGAGCTGAGAAACATTCAGACACAACCAGCTCAGACTGAGGGGGCACAAAAAATTAAGCTGTGCTACATTTCTTGAGGGCATCTCAACGGAAACTAAATGAACAACACTACTAATTGGGAGCTGTGCCATTAAGTTCAATTAAATTTAAATCAGTTCTTTGTGAAACACACTGTTTAAGGGCATCCTAACTAAAAAGGCAATGTTAGTAACATCAAGGCTGACCTAAAAACTTTGTCATCACAAATACATCTAGCTCCTGGTTCTCAGCGTATGCTGCTTCTGAAGTCTTACCTTCTCAGGCAGTAGTAATTTCAACTGTAGTCAGTTTTGTTGCCTACTTGAGGTCTGTCCTATGAGTCTAATGTCTAGAAAAGACATTAAATCCCAAAGTGGTAGTGCATGGTGAACACCATCAAGGAATATTGGGGAAGGTTATACTGGTAGTGTAGAGATGTGTTAATACCATCACTTGGCACAGCTGAGACATTATTTTGCATGCTAGTCATGCCCACGGAGGTCAGTTATCCAGAATCATAGAGGCTATTGAAGTTTTTTTAATGTTCTTTACTGAAATGGACCACCATAATTCAACACCTTGGAGCATAGGGAATATACATGAGATGTGGCAGAATTCAGTGAAGTCTGTATTTTGAATTCAGACCATGGACTTGAAGCCTGTTCTTCCCCATTTTAAGCACCTTCATGCCACATTATTGTCTTTCTTCAGTTAGGGCTCTCTCAGTCTCCTTTTGGAACTGTTTTGCTTTATACCACCAGTTCTATCTTTCTTGGAGCCAAGAACTTGACTCTGGATCTCTCACACCCCAGGTATGTGCCTTGACAAACAGGCTGTCGTAGACACTGAGCAGGCTGTTTTCACTGGAAATTCCAGGTAGACGCTGCGAAATTCTTCCTGAGGAAGCTGGCATGTGTACTTCCACTGAAATGGGCTGGTTTTGACAAATACACACTTTCTAACAAAATGGAAAATTCCATGCCGGTCCTGTACTTGCAGAAATGCCGTTTAAGTGCAGTTTGCTTGAGTAGACAGTGCACTAGTGCCCAGCACCCCAAGAAAATGAGAAGAAAAAAAACCCCAACCCATGTGCCCCCACGCCCCCCCAAAAAAGAAAGCAAAATGCAGACACAGCATTCATAACATGCAGAGCCAAGAGCATTGTCGTCAACCAGCAAGACAAGGTGACAAGTCATGCTTCTGTCTGAACTTCATGCTCATGTCTGATGAACAAAACCACACAGTGTTGGTCTGTTCCCACCTTTATTTGTCAGGGGTCCCTTTGCAACTGTTTGGTAACCAGATCCTTAGATCTTTCTGCACCAGGCAGGCAGCAGATCTTTCTCCTCTCCCTTTTTATTTCCCAGTTTTCCAAATTCTGATCCAATTTTCTTTGCTCTGCTTCTCTGCCCCCTCACCAGAGGCTAGCTGCTGCTCAGGTTGTGGGACATGCATGCACTGACCCTGAAAACAAATTTTATGTCAAAAGAACATACAGGGAGAAAGAGTTTCAATGAACAGTTGTAGCCTTTCTCCTCCACACTCCAGCTCTCTCCAGTCCATTTTCCTCTTCTCTTGACTGACTCCACTGCTCTAATCTGCAAATGATCTTCATGGACTATGCAAAGCACTACAGCGTAAGAGCAAATAATCAGAGGACTGTTTAATTTGGGAATGAATAAGGATGGACAGTAAGGTAAAGGACACCTTATTTGCTTTCTTGCAAGAACAAGGAGATATTCAATCATATTTAAAGCAGTGTAGTGTAAATCTTACCAAAGGGAAATGATTTTATATTATGCAGAAGCACTAATGCACAACCACAGGATTTAAGTTAAGCCAAGGTCAATAGGAATAATGAGGGGAATTCAACATTTGTATGAGTAATAAGACCATAAAATTGTGCCTGATGGGAATTTGTGTTTTGTTAAAGAAACATTAAAACAGCATGTTTTTAAAAACCATCCTGGGGTGTTATTAAATACAACTCATAAAGAGAGCTGGTGAGAAATGGAGGAAAGACTAATATACAGAGGGGAAGGGGGAAGTGATCTAATTCTCTTCCAATATCTAAACCTGCAGGCAGGACAGTACAGAGCTCCAGACTCCTCACATACACGTGGTCTGTGTGTGCTGACCAAAGAGCTGGCACAAGCTGCATGGTCATTCGGTGCTGTCCCACGGCCGCTGCGGAGGGCTTCAGTCTGGTCAAGGTCACACTTGCCACAGCTGGTTAAGTGGGAGAAATCCCCACCACCAGACTGGAGAGCTTGGGATTTGGGGTCACTTTGCCAGACAGCAGGATTTGTCACATCTTAATAAATAGAAATTTCAACAAAAGCTCTCTGTAACATCTTACAGAGCTGTTTCACTTGAATCCTTAAACCATCTTAATTCTTGTATTTCATTTGTTCTCCGTGTAAACAGATTGGCAAGACTTAGCTGCCTAATAAGGTAGAATCCCTTCATCTTAAATCTCTAGAAGCTTCTACTGTCTGGAAAAAGGGCTTTTGTGAGGAATTATTTAATTCTTAATTCATTTTTATCACTACTTTATCTTAATAAAATGAAGAAAACATGAAAGTAGTTTAAAGATATTTATTTAAGCTTTTTTTTATATAAGTAAATGAGGGATTTTCTTGTAAATTATACTCACCAAAACTGAAAATTTGAGTATTATTTAACAGCAAAATCAAGACAAACAATAGTGTAATTCTGAATATACCTAAGTGTGTATTTCTGAATGTTGAGCTGAACGCATTAGATCTGCATTAGAATTGCAGCATTTGAACTGAAGAATTACGAATTGCAAAGCTTAGCAATCGCTCCAACCAAGCTGAAATTTTGCATTAGTAAAAAAGTGAAAAGCTTAAAATAAAGCCAGGCTGTATTTATCCATCTGCTTTAAAGCAACTTTCGCGCATGCGTTAACGAAGTAGACAGTGCCGTCAGAATAACAATCATTGTGAGTTCTGGGTGTGTAACAGGAAGGAAATTTTTTTTTTTTTTTTTTTTAGTCCAATGGAGAAAATAGAAAGATTTGCCCACCCTGATGCTAAAAATGCAGAATAATTATCAGCTGAGGCAAGTGCACTTCTGACCTAAGCATACCTGCACACCATCTATTTTCAAGTCTGCTTTGTTATAATAAACAGATGAATTTTTCCTCAAGTACAGGCTTTAAAAGCAAATGCAAATGGCTTTCCTGAGGAAGGGAAAACCAGTGCCAGAGAGGCAGAGGAAAAGGGAGTCCAGATGCCTTCAACGCCTTGTTGTACTATTGCTTCCACAGCAGGATGAGGGCTCTGAAACACGTGCCACAACCTCTCTGGAGACGGTCCCAGGTGACATAGCCCCACACCATTTACAGCCTCTGCTCCTTCTGGCCAAGGTCTACCAGATTTCATAGCATGAACATACTTTGTGGCATTCACACAATCACAGGATGGTTGAGGTTGGAAGGGACCTCTGGAGGTCATCTGATCCAACCCCTCTGCTCAAGCAGGGCCACCTAGAGCCGGTGGCCCTGGACTGTGTCCAGGCATGTTTTAAGTATCTCCAAGGATGGAGACTCCACAACTTCCCTGGGTAACCTGTTCCAGTGTTCAGTCACCCTCACAGTAAAAAAAAGTGTTTCCTGATGTTCAGAGGGAGCCTCCTGTGTTTCAGTTTGTGCCCATTGCCCATTGGGACAATCTGTCTGGTATTTTCCTATTGTGAAAGCTTTGAGTAATCTCAGCTATTAATGCAAGGTGATTCCTGATTTTTGACACACTGTAGGGCAATAAACAGCTATTCTGATTTCCTGAGTGGATGCTAAACCTTCAGAAAACCAGGAGTCATATCATAAATGAGTAGGTATACGGTCAATGCATATTCAGCTTGTGTATTTTTGGTAAAAGAAGGTGAAACCTGCTGCTTCCTTCCTTCTTCTTGGATTCTGGTTCAGTTTATCAGTATGTGTCACATCTGCTTTCTTCCAGGTTTCCTTCTCAGGGTGCAGTCATGGTCTTCACCTCTAAGCATGCAGGTCACCAACAGCCCCCTTAGGAACAGGTCTTTTATGACCATCATAAACCCAGACCTAGAAATGCAGGGTGTCTAACATGCATGAGATGTGCCTTGTGAGAGCTAGGACACAGCATACTACACCAAACTGCTACTTTAATTATACTGCTTTCTATTTTATCCTACTTACTCCTTCACCATTGCCCACTCCTCTTTCTGAATCCCTCTTTTTGCAGTCCTACTCTCCCCCACTTCCCTCAGACCTCCTTTGCTTCTCAGCCATTTTATAATGGGAGATTATTTAGCCATGGAGCTGCTGCTCAACATGGGCAGTTGGATGAACTGTCTGCAGAAGACGCATCTCGCACTGCTTCTCCCTGTATGTGACTCCAATGAGGCTTCAGACTAGAAATATGGATTTTCTTCTTTCCCCACAGTAAGGAGTCGATGGGTGGGAGAGAAAAGGGAGAAGGCTTGATGAACTCAGTCATAGGCACTGGGGTAGAGCTGAAAGCCTGGACCCTGTTCACGGTTGTACCGGAATCAAAAGTGGCTCAAGTCCAGGATACAGGTCTGGGCTCAACTCTCTAGTGTGTCAGCTCTTCTGAAGCCTTTCCTCATTACATCATTCCTCACCATCTATTCCAGTGCCACAGGAAGGACAAGTTACACTCCCCAAGTGTAAAGGCCCTTTTTGATTCAGGGCCATATGAATGCACATAGGCTGCTAAAGCAGGAACATCAGCAATTATTAAGAAATGAAGGGCCTTTCTTCCAGAAAGAGAGAAATAACCGATTTCCTCCTTGCATGCTCTTTCCAGAAGTTCCACAGAAGTCACAATTATTCATTTGTGCCATCAAAGAGAGCTACACTTCTGAGTAACAGACGATCTTACACAATGTCAAATAAAAGACGCTTTCACTGTTTGTTGAATACGAATCAAGTAATTTTTGTCTGAAAAAAAAGTAATGGATAACCCAGGTGAAAAAAAAGCCAAATAAGCATGCCTGTCTTTGAGCTGTTTTGAAGGTAATCACTTCAACACCCGGTTGTTGCTCTTGCTTGGTAAGAAAAACTCCTTTTAATACCTTCTGCCAATATTCTTAAAAGTTTGGCTTCTCTTCTGAAGACATGCAGGAGTGCAGGCAAAATCCTTCTTACTTTGCAACTTTGGACCCTATTTGTTTTGGATATGATGATTAGTGAGTTTGATTTACTAATGTGACTTTATTAAGGGGCTGTACACAGCTATCCCACAAAGAACAGCCTGCAAGGCAGAGAAAGACAGGGACGTGCCAGGGCAGAAAGTGGGACGGAGGACCTATACTAATTGAATGTACCATAATGTAACAAATTGGGGCCTTTTTTAAAAAAGTGATCTAAGCCAAGGGGAAAATGAGATTCATTTTGTTCCCTACCATCCTCTCAGACAGAAGATGGAGGCAACAGATAGAAGAGGTCTGCTGCAGTCAGGAACCTAGAGATGCTTTCGGTCTCACTTTTCTCTAGTCCTTCTTCACAGCAGGCAGGTTTAGGCCATTACTTTTTGTCCTTTTTACACAGAGGAATCAAGTAGTTCTGTCCCTGCCCCACAAATTGTTTGTGATAGTGCCTGCTAAAGGAAATGCTTTCTGCATCCGTTTAATCTCAGAAAATATATCCACAATATATATACACAGTGTAAGATAACACTTTATTTTCTGTCCCCCAGCCTTCTAAGCAATCAGGTCTTACCATTTGTTGTATAACCATAAACACATGATTTAATTATTTCTGAAGGTTTAAATACATTTTTTAGCCCTGATTTTACAGGCATATACAGATTTTGTGTGAACTGGAACTGTTCCACTTAACTGCAATCAAGTGGGGTTTGACATTCATGTTAGCTCAGCTCAGTGCAGCTCAGCTCTTTTATGCTTAGAAAATAAAAACAGGAACGGGATTATGAAAAGAATTTTTTTTTTCTCTTTTGTTTTAATTTAAAATGCTTTAGGTTGAACACATTACATTTGCTTGTGTTTGGGTTGGGAGGGGGGAGACAGAACGGCCTGCTTGACTTCAAATAAATTAGTCTCTTCAGAAGGAAAAGCTTAGTTTAACCCTTGGCTTTGAATTCAAGAGTGCTTTCAAATTTTCCCATGTGAATGATCTAAACCCTTTGACTTTCTCAGCTGGGATTCCCTCAGCCCTTCCTGACAGAGGAAGGGGAAATTTCACATCGGGTGAAATGCTTAAACCCCGTTGGGCTTTGCCCATCCATGGCTGCAGCGGGCTCTGTAAGGGAGGTGGCTTTGTGGCCGTGGGAGAGGAACAGGGAATGTGTGAGACAGAGGTAGTTAGTGAATAACCAAGCCAAAGCTTGCTCTCTTGCCATATTCAAACAAACCACGGTGCCAAATCTTTCTGAGCACAAAGGCATTGGACTGAGCAGCAAGATGTGAAGTGTTAACCGTAGTTGATAGAGACGACATGAAATACTTTGCTTCTCCTCTTGTAGCTTATTGATATTATTTTAATCAACCATTTTGGAGGAAACCAAACTGTTGACTCGGGGTAACGACGGTGAAGTGACCCATGGACTTAATCTGAGTTTATTATTTTTTTCTCTGCTCTTGCCATCAGCAAGCAGGCACTAACCATTTCCCTTGAGCTTCCTGCTGTTTCCAGTAGCAAGTAAGCCTTGGTAATAAGAGTTTCCACACTGCTGCTCCTAGTGGTAACCCCTGTTTTCTTCTCTAGCTGGAAATGCATCTTCAGGAACTAGATAGCTCATTTGCTACCCTTCATACTCTCCATGGCCCCTTTCCACCGGTGGAGCTGTAGCAGTGTGAAGACAGAGTTTGATCTGGGGTAGGCTGTGGAGCCGAGTCATTCTCTCATGCTTTCAGTAAATAGAATAAAACTCTAAATCAAGATATACAGCTGTGCAACACCAGCCCAAGCAAGACCAGAATCAGACATCTACTGAAAGATTCCATTTCTCTTCACAGAGAAATTCACAAGAAAAGAGGAACTGAAACGGGGTTTGCAGAATATAAGTAGAGACCAGACTGAAACCAGACACATTAGCATAACCCAGAAAGTCTTTGGGCAATCAGGTGCCTGTCTCTGCGGGCTCAAAATTCCCCTCCAGCACAACCAGCAAATGTTTGCCTGGGAGGGAGAAGTGAAAAGCCAGTGGATCTGAAATCTGAGCTTCCACAAGAATTTCTCTGGTTGGTGCTCAGCAGTGCATTCGGGGGATTAAAATGGCTGCGAGACAGGATGTCGGGTGGCTGGGTTGGCTCCCAGTGGCTGTGGTTATTGCTCGGGTAATCCTGCACAGTATAGCTGAACTAAAACTAAGTTGTATCCATTTCTCCTCAGCCCATCTTTCCAGAAGCAAGAAGATTTTCTTACTTTGAACAAACACCAAAATAGTGTTTTTCCTTATAATTCTTTGTCTGAAGACTGTAGCTGTCATACTGAAAGTATTTCCTTTTGCAGCAATGACTATCTATGCTGGCAATGGCTATCTATGCTGGCAGTGGTGCAGACTGGCTCTATTTTACTTGCCTGTGGCAATTTAATTTTTCAGTAGCTCTTTCCTTTAAAGCATTTACCAATCCAACAGAAACAAGTAAGCCTTGGACATGCGAAGAATACCAGGCATAAACTTTAAATCATAATTAAGAAGAAATAAAAAAGTAAGATACATCTTTTCATGCCTGACAGGGGGCTGAAGATTGCCTTATACTTTTGGGCGTAAGCTGTCCGACTGAAGTCAAAAGTGACACCACACCGTAAATTAGATGGCATCCCAAAAAAGGGCAGTTCTGAAGTGTCAATTTTAAATAAGTGTTTTCTCATCCATTTCAGGTTTTACTCAGAGAAAGGAGAATTACATGGTTTTCAAAGTCTGGCAGAGATAAAGGACAGGAAGACTTTCTTTACGGCTTGGGATAAGAACAGAGCTAGATGTTCCCCAATTTAAAATATAATATTGAATTTGTTCTCTGTAGGCACAACATGGAGAACCTGAATAAAACAAATTCATGCAGATCAGCTAAACATATCTATGACAAATGAGTCTAAACTCACCCTTCTTACAGTATGTCTTCAATCATTAGGAAACATAAAATTGTGTTTTCCTCCCTCTTGCTTTCCCATTTCTATAGCTTTCTTCTTCCTGCCTGAATAATGCAACTGTCCTACTTCGTTGTATCACAGCTCAGTATTGAGCCATCAGTATCAGTGAGTCAGCGTCCTTTCCCACAAGATTCAGTACTTGGGATTTTTCAGGGAAACACTGCCAGCTTGTTATGCCTTAATGGGAATTTTTTTGGAAAACACCGTACATTTGGAACATAAAAAAAAAAAACCCCACTGCTGAGCATTGTGTAGATGATGGCCAAGGACCCATTATCTCCCCAAAGTATACCTTACCAAGAAGGTAGTAAACTGCTCAGGAGGTGGGGAAATTACTCCAAGCCTCCCTCCAGTGTTGGCAAGAGGTTCCCTCCAGGCATCTCGGAATTGAACATTAACTTACAATGGAGCAACACTGAATAATATCTCCAGGGCTGAATTTGAAATCCAGTGTTCTCCTATAAAAGATGAACACAGGTGGCTATTAAAGAATTGTAGAAATTGTTATTCTTCTTATTATTATTGTAATTATTTTAGTTTACTGTTTAATTAGCCAACTGCGGAAGTATACATTTATTTCTACCGTTTAACTTTCTGTGGGAATGGCATCTCTGGGGCATGTGAGCAAACCCAGGAAACTGCTGATTAAGTACTTCCCGTGCTGAATGGGCTTGTAGGTATTTTAGCCTTAAGCAGGGCTAACCAGGCAACAGGACTGATGCTTTTTTTGTGTGTGTCAGATTTATTGTTGCTCAGGCAAAATTGGAGCATGTGTCTTATAATACCTGCACCGTGGGAGCAATGATGATTCTTCACAGGACTGTATTTTCCTAGCTTAAGGGTTTTCCTAGTCATTACCCTTCATATAACCCAGGCTGTTTGGTTGTGAGAGTCCTTTTATTCGATATTCTGTGGGTGTTTGCTTTTGTCCTATACCCTTCAGGATTACATTGCAGGATGTCACAGTAACCACCCTCTTACCGGGGTACCAGAGGGAGCAGGGAGATTTGTGTGGGAATCGGTGCAATTTCTGCACTTCCAGAGCAGCTTGTAAATACAGCTGCTGATGGAGCCTTTGCACTGACAAAATATTTTTCGTAGGGTCAATTATTTAAGGTCGGGTGGCTCTGGGGCTAATGCTACTCCTTGCAGTCTCAGTTTGTGCCTTGCAGGTTTTCTGCATGGCAACAGGAGGATGACAGCCTGGCTGGACGGGAGAGAGGTAAAATGCAGTGTAACGGCAGAGCCATTTACTCTGCCAGGGCAGAGGAAGGAATTGCATCAATAAACTGTGAACAGCAAGAAAGCAGAAACAGCCGTAACAGGGCTATTGTGGTATCAGAACGGTTTTGAGGGAACAAGGATGATGGAATGTGAACAGTCAGACTTGTGTGTGTCTCATCCAATGTGCTTTTTGAAATGCCTCTCTTTGTGCACGTAGAAACACTCTACAATTAGTTTAACTGAAGAGAACCCTAAATTAACGGTAGCTGACTCGGAGTTTGAATGCACAGTGCTGTACAGAGGGGTTTTGATACTTCCTCGGACAGAAGTACAATTAAACCTCGGGCCTCATTACAGACTCTCCCAGTACTGCATGCTTAGTCTGTCAGAAAACTCCCTGCAGATTGTGCTGATAGGAGTTTGATGTGCTACACAACTGCAAGGAAATATTCGCTTCTTCTAAGAACTTTCTGGAGTTATTCTGAGGTTGTTATGCTTAAAAGAAAAGATTTTTTTTTCTTCATCTTAGAAAGAAAAAGGGCAAACCTGTAGGCCTTAAAATCCTTCCAGATTTGTGCAGTTGGGTAAAATACAGCATTTGCCCCCCTGCTGTAAACCACTAAGTTAGGATATAAGAACTCCTCTATGTGCTGAGTAAAACTTCACAGTCCCCCTTGAAAAGGATGTGCTGTATGTCAGGGAATTATTAATAAAAACTGAATATGTGGGGTAGTTGCAGGTTTACTGTCATATTAGTGTTACAAAATTAGCTACAGAATCTGGCTGATAAATGAATCCACCCCTCCTTGAGTGAAAGATATCTTTCCTGCCTCTGAAGAACCACTGGCTGCCCAGGCCCTCTGTGATGAGATTTCTGCTTCACACGTTTTTCTCTTTCCATTGACTTCTGTGGAGTCACTTGAGATTTGTGCAGACACAAACGGTGGGGGAACCAGGCCCACCCAGGGGATAAGCAGCTCTGTTCTGGAGATGCAAAGTGTTTTGAGGGCGTACACGTCACCCCATGCACCCACCGTCCCCGCAGAGGCTCGCTCCGCACCCACCAGCCCCATGGCTCAAGTCCATCCTTGGGCGGCAGGCGTAGAAAGCCACATCCTCACCACAGGGTCAGTGGCCACAGCCCTCCAGCCCTCTTTTTGGAGGCTGAGCCATTGTACAGGTAGTAAATGCTCAAGTGGTGAGTTATGCGGGGAGGGACATCTCATAGCCTGCAGATGGGGCTTCTTTCCTCAGAGGCTGAGGAAGAAGAGGGAGAACGTTGTGGGTCCTGGCCATCACTTTGTGTCTGAGCAGGCACTTCGTTCTATGCCTTTTTAATGCAAACGCAGTCACTGCCTGCCCATTTTTCCACGACTGTTTAATACGCACTGAGCTGCTCGCATGGCCCCATTCCAGGCTGGAGGCTGGTGTGTCCTGCCCTGTCTCCAGGCTGAGTCAGGGCCCCTTCCCAGCAGCCAGTGGGTAGGAGCCCCTGAGGTTGGGGAGGAAGGAGTCCACCCCTGCTGCCGCCTCCCTGCCTGCCTGCGCTGTTGGGCACCAGCAGCTCCAGGCGTGGCAGGAAAGTGAAGCAATTGTCTGCACCCAAAGGGATCACTTGGGTGGATCGCACCACGAGGGAGAGCCAGGCTACCAGACCATGTTTCACAGGGATGTCTAAGCCAGTGACGGGGTGGGGAGGGAGGGACCCAGTTTCAGCACTTTCCTTGGGGGAAATTCCTTTGCAGCAATTGCCTTGTGGGGCTGAGCATCCTTGTGCTGAGTTTAAAGTGTCCAAGTCCTTGCAGGGTACAGAGAGAGCCTGGGAGCATCACTGGGTCACTACTCTGCAGCTGTGAGCATCCTCTGTCAACACAAACTCACCCAAATACTTCTACGGGGTCTTCGTCATTAGCTGCCAAAGAAATCTTCTTTTCTGAGTACTTGGGGTTTGTGATTGTTTCAAGAGAGAAAGTCTGATTTTGAGGCACAAAGTGCAATTTTCCTGCATCGTTCCTCTGGCTTCTTGAGGTTTCAGGATGTCAGTCTAATTAGATTTTCAAAAACACGCCTCAACAGCAGTAACTACCCATTCCTTGTATCCCTGTGCTGGCTCCCAACCCACGCGGCATAAAACCAAGCTGCTCTTCTCTACCTTGCGGAGACGGGAATAGCCCGGTTTCCCGCCGGCTTCACTGGCCTGCCAGCCACTCTCAGCTTATTTTGTTGCAATCCAAAAAACACACCCTTCTTCAAGCATTGACACATCTCCCGAGTGTGGACACCCTTCCCGAAAACGTGGGTCTATGTTAAGTCTTCCTTAACTCCAGCCAGGAGAGAGAAGTTCCTGCAAGCCTGTTGGTATTTAGGCACCTCGGTCTATGACGTCTCTGTCTCTCCCCTTCAAAGAACACAAAGATCTGATCTAGCTCTTACTGACACTGAGTTTCCATTGTATTACAGGGGACTAACCATCCTTTAGGTTGTATCATTTCACTCATCTTAAGTGCCATAAGCAGAGCTGAAGCACAACACAAATACCAAACCATTGATACTATCGATAGAGAGAAATCTTGTTTTGTGTGCTGATGAAGTTCTGCACGTCCAGAATGATAAATGTCCTAGTTGCCAGAAAGTTTATTTATTTATTTAAAAGTGGATAAAGACTTTCCTTCTTAGATAAAGAAAAAAAAGGAGAAAAATATTCTCCAGAAAGTTCTGTCTTCACCGTTATTGAACCACGCCCTGTCCTCTTCATATAAGAAATATTGCCAAAGCCACAATCTTTCATCATGTGGTTCCTTTTAAATAACCTCCTAGGTACTAAAGGTCAGGATGATTTTAAAAAAATAAGCTGGTAGTATGAAAGAACTTTTTTTAAATGTGAAAAGACAAACAGAGGAATCCTACGCAAACTTGCCATAAATAAAAGGGATGAGGATGATGATGAGTGGAATAAACTACGTTCACATTGCATTCACCTGCTTTACTTTGTCTCAAGTTTTGTTCAGTTCAAAACTCTAATATAAAAATAGAATTACTCAATTCATTGCAATTCTGAGTCCATTCTTATAGCTCTTTCCTATAGATTTGTTCTTCGACTCCGCTGGGAGTAGTCACACAATGACTGTAGCCTTAGCTTTGTAGATATTTTTATCCCTCCTCACTACTGAGTTTATTGCCAATATTGGTTCTACCATCTAATTAAGGTGAAGGAAGAAAAATGTAAAATTTTTTTTTTTTCAGTTATTTTTGTCTAATTTTTTTGCTTCTCCACATTATTTCAACAAAGAAATATTTTGGAGGGTGGGTATTTCCTGTATTTGACATCTGTCCAGAACTGCATAGTTTCTGCTGTCTGCAGAAATTGCTGGTTCTTTTTTCTACAAATATTTGTTTATTTCTGAGCCACAGTTTTGAATTACTTTAAGGCTGAAATTTTGGGCACTTTGAAGGTGATTCACAAGCAAACCAGATACTTCTGCCTTAGAGGTGGCAACGTTGACCCATACCAGGACGAGCACAATGGGTGTCTGTGGGTGATGAAGGGTTTGGTTGAATTTAATTCATCACCACAGCCTGTGGAAGCTCCCAGTACAAGTTGTATTCGTGGCGTGTGGTGTGTGTGAGTGTGCAAGTGTGTGTGCGTGTATGTATGTGGGTTTTGGTTACAGACACATGTGCGTTCCTAACCAATTCTTTGAACCTTCATTATCCAGCTCTCTCAACTTTGTAAAAGCTATTTAATACCTGGTTTTATTTTTAAAATGTTCAGTCTATGGCAGACTATACTATTGATTGGTAATTTTACTATGAGACCATCCATGAGTCACAGTCAGAGACCAGGAATCTATTGTGCTTGGTGATGTGCACAGCGTAAAAAAAGATGATTAAAGAGCTTAATATCTAGTTTCTTCTTTCATTTCCCTCCTACTCCAAAACATGGTGTATTCTCTGAGACCCAAGAGACTGCTTTGCTGGAGGACAACTGCATATAAAAAAAGATCTAAAAAACGGGGTTGTAGAGGATTTTGAAATCATAAGGTTCTGCTTTAAACCCATGGTATTTTTTGATAACTGAGGGTTGTTTCCACTCTTCGAGAGCACGGCTGGACAGACAACAGCTGAAGAACCTGCCTTAAAGGCCATCTCACCGTCTCCCTCAAATATTCCTGAACCTGCTTTTCCTTTTTCTCGGTGAAGGAGCAGCCCACACGGCAGGACAAACCCTGCCCGGGGTCAGCGGAGGCAGCACACTCCTCTCTCCTCCCCGTCCCGCTCCTCCTTTCCACCCCAAGGCAGGGGCAGCCTCACTGCTAGCCGGGGGCTGGCAAAATGTTTGCCTTCCCCTGAGTCTGGTCCAGAGCCAGGCTGGGAGGAGGGCAGGCACTGGTACCCTGGCAGGTCAGGCTACCCTGAGCACAGCATCCCTTTTCACGTCAGCCCCAAGGCCCAGCTCCGGCTGGTTGTCCCCAGCATTTCCTCCGTGCCACGGACACAGGGACCCCTCTCCCACCTGCTGCCCGCCGCACACCTCCTCTTTCCTCCTGCAACATTCCCTGAAAAACAACCACCCCCAAACCCACATTTTTTCCAAGCAGCCCTCCCACTTTCTGTTTGCCTCACCCTCTCCCTCATTATCCTGGGTCTTGCTTTTGTTTGTCTTGGCTATTTTGGGCTGGAAGCTCTTTGGGGAAGAGAATACGGTTTAAGTGTCGCCTGCTTAGGATGTGAAGTGTTTCATTCCTTCCAGCTGAGTGAAGCTGAATTGATAAATGAGGCATAAACTGGCTGAGAATTGTCTACCTGAGTGTGGGCACCTGGTTAGCTGAATCAGCATTAACAGGTGTAATTCATTAAACAGGTGTAACTTTGTTTAGGGAAAAAAAGTCCTATTTTAAAAGGCACAGGTAGGAGTTTAATGCTAAAGCTTCCCAGGAAATCCAGTCAAGGCTATACTGTAGTGAAGTACAGCATGGTCATATAGTAGCTATAGAATAAACTATACTCTGTGGCTCTGAGCACCTTCTTCAGTATCGTCATTCATGAAGGACCACATTTAGTGTTATTTACCATGAGAGTTACATGTAATTGGTTGGAATATGGACGTATAAATGTATAAATTAAAAAGTACCATGTATTATGAAGCAACTGTGCTTTTCTCTAGTCAATAGCTCTGTTAAAGCGATTCCACTGATACATTTTTTAATTGTATTACTACTTGATACTGTAACTATACTATCAATTGCTAAATTGCTGTATTAAACAGAGCTAACATAGACAGGATTAGGATGGAAATGTTTATAAGAGGTTCGTGGGATCCTCTTCGTTTCACTGCCAGTAAGATGATTATTCTCATTTTAATACCTACAACACCCCAAACCTCCACACCTGGAAGAGACATGGAAACATCTGGTCTGTATTTTGCAAATTTGAGACTCTGTTGTTATCATCTTTTAATTGTATGTAAAAACAGTTTCTGTTGTAAAAGTATGTATATTATTTCAAATGAATCAACACAAAACTAGGAATTTTTTGTGTGTGTTCAGCATAATTTCTCAGCTACACTGATAAATGAGATGCTAATACATAGCATGTGAAATATAAAAAGGAGTTTATTCCTTTAGATGCAAGAAGTGATGTAAGAATTCAGTGAAAAGTGAAACCCAAGTATTTTGAAGCAGTATGCCCCGCTTGTAGTCTCTGTAAGGAAAGCACTTCTGATGAGCTCCTATCCTATCTACCAGGAATCTCTTTCTCATTCTTTGCTTAAGATCCTCTCATCTGTAATAGAGGAATATTTGTCATACAAGGCTAAATGCTGATGGTTTTTCCTTCCTTTACACAAGGGAAAAGAATATGTTGAATACTCAAGCTCTGTTTGCATGATTCAAAGAAAAAAACCAAGAGTACAGTCTCTCTCTCCAGCCACCGAAGCCTTTGGCTTGCACTGTGAATGATCACTGGTCCTTAAAATTATGTGAGCTTTTGATAACAACACTCATACACTCCCTGTTCCCTCTTTTGGGGGCCCATCTCTTTGCAGGTGCCTCATTCTGTAGCTGAGGGCAATGGTAAATGATTTTTTTTTTTTTTTATGTGACCTCTCCATGCTCCCTTCCTTTAAACATAGTGGCAGTATGTGAGGCTTTCCAAGCCTGTCAGGGCCGTGCATCATCTCTCCGCCATAAAATTACAAGCTGTGGTTAGGGCAAAGGTTGTGAGCTCTCCAAGAATGACACTGGGCCAAGAAGGATGCTCGGCCAAATGCATCTATGGAGTTGTAATCAGTTGTATCACAACCGCGTGGGCCCTCTGAACTAGAACCTTTAACACTTTTTACCTTTTTACACCTGTACAGTGACCATGAAAATCCAGTGCCAGTCAATATTTACTTGGCTCACATATTAACTACTAGACCAGACAGGGAGTAGCAGAGAGCCAAGACCAAGATAAGGCACGAAATCCACATGGTCTGTCTTTGTTATTAGTTCCTACTTCAGAGTCAAGAGTAAAACACCAGTCACAAAGCAAACTGAAAAATTTAATTGTTTTATAAAATAAGATTATGAAATTCTATATAAAAATCCAGCTTCTTAAATATGGTACATTCACTTCCTCACAGAATATTTAAATATTCAGGTCACATACACTATATTTTCACTGTATTTGAGTTAAAATCATTGGATAAATTAAAACATCCCTACCAAAAGATACCACAACTTATACAAATAAAACTAAGCAATAATACCTTTTTAAATACAAAATGTAAAGAAATTAATAACTCTTAGAGCATGCTACAAAATTTTGCCAGAAAAATATATGGGATCATTTTTGTTTAACTAGAAAATATACAGTGTGCTTCTCATTTCTCTTCCTAAAATTCAGTCTCATATAATTTCCATTTAACTTAATAAATATGTACAACAAAAATGTTTATTCTTTGAAGAATATAAATAGCAAATACTGTAGTAGAGCCTGGTCCGGCATTCTTTTCTCATCTAGTGACTATAGTGGGGCTTTTCAACTCTGAATGTGCAAAAATGCAGAATCAGGCTCTTAGTGTTATCAACAGGTTAATAGCTTTTACAAAAGTGATTTTATTAAAAAAAACCTCCAAAAACACTGCAAAAGACTTAGAGCTATTCCAGTCAGGCATTTCTATAAATAGTAAGACATAATGTAGGGAAACAACGTTCCAGTTTAATTACTGCTGGCAGTAATTAGGGAAAAATAGTCAGTGGAGAATGAAAAATATTTTGAATTAGACACACCTTACTTTCACTGATTTAACTTGGTTCCCTATCATTTCTAAAAAGAGTTTCTGGTATAATCTATACATTGTAAATCTGTGAAGAAACTTGATCACCTTCTTCAGACTTTGGATGGTTCGCTTTGGAAAGTGGTATGTTTTCAAGTGCTTCAGTCCATACATTAAACCTTTAATAGTGTCTTGGTCGCCATTCTTTATTCTCCACAGATTGAGAAGCTTCAGAACTTGCTCTGTAGGTTGACATAGTTTCATTGTGCGCTCGATATCTTCCTTTCCCACTTTCTTGCCTGGCAAGCTTCCCATCAGTGTGTTGAGATGTTCAAAGGAGAGATTCGGGTGGTGGCCAATATGCTTTAAGACACTATTTTCACAAAGATCGATATCTATATAAAGCAAAAAGAAGAGAGAGGTTAAGTACAATGCATTACAACTTTACCATGGCCTGCAAAAAAACTTCCAAAATTTCAAGGTGAATATTCCTTCGCAATTTTTTTTTTTTTTACTTTTTTCCAAAAAACTCGGTCAGCAATGCTTTTTTTTAGGCTCCAATTATGAAAAAGCACTTAAGAATTTAATAAACTTTGCAAATACGAACAGCCCCAAATTACAAACTTCACAGCAAGTATTTATTGCTATATGCTTGTTTCATCTAACTTGTAAAATGTTTTGTGTATGTGATAGGACTCCTAATATTTGGTTCCACTGATTAAAAATTTTGCTCTTCTTCAGAAATGTCTAGGCAAGCTTTGCTAAAATAGTCATTTTGGTTTTTGAAATATTCTAGACACTTTGCAGTCTGATGTAAGCATACATGCTAAAAAGGAGAGGGGAAAAAAAAAAAACATTTCTGCAGCAATTCTCAAATCTTTTCTGAGCAGGCAAAAGGTTGTTCAAATGTGGCGGTTGTTGATGGTAGCTTACATGAAAAGAGTTGGCCTGACTCTCATAAAAACCTTGGTGTTAGCATTGCAGTACTATTTCACCTTTGACACCTGTCTTGGCAGATTCAGCATGAACAAAGCGGTAAATTGGCATGACAAATAGGTACCAGAAGGGAAAAAGAAGGGAAAGCCTGTTGGTGTATTCCTCACTCCCATGCGTCCCCATTCCGTGAATAGATGCCCTAGTCTGAGCTGTCAATCTCCACTTTACAGAAAACAAATTGCACTCTCAGTTGCAGGCATCCAGCTCCCTCTAACCTCAACAGCCACTGCTCAGATATAACAGTGGGAAACATTTTCCCCACTTGATCAAAATTCTTCATCGGTTGCACAGGCTCAAAAGGGGATCTTGGCTGTGACACCACACATGCTCCAAAGGGGGCTACAAGTCTGGGAAGAATTCAGTCCTTGGCTGATGAGGAGAAGCTGAATTGTCTTCCTGTTTGTTTAGCCTAGACTTCACTGTGCTTACGGTATCGATAAATCTCAGTCAGGCCCTGCAGGTCCTCCTCAGAGTATAACAGATCACCATGAGGTATTTGAACCCAAGCAATTTTTAAAGTGCCATTTAGAAGGCTGCTTTTAATATACATGCTATCAAAATAAGGTACCTTGAATAATCTTCTTGACCATATCCTGTTCTTTGTTTTGCTGCTTCCATAATTTCAAAAGCTGGAAGGTCTGCTCTTGAGAACTGTGCCTTTGTTTAATCTTTTCGATATTTTCTCTGCTAACCTTTGTTCCAGGCAAACTGTCTGCTAGTATATTCAGCCAGTTAGGTGTGAGCTGAGTAGGAACAGCAAACCTGAACAAAGCCTCCTCGCACAGGGTTACATCTGAAATGAGAAAAAGAGTATGTCAATTGTTCTGATCTGTCACCCTGCCTGTCTCAGAAAAAAGAGCAAGCAGCAAAGATGATAAGAAGAAATGTTTAAAAAACAAACTAAGAAGCGGTCTTTATAGTGCCGCTGCTCTCTGTGCTTGAGTTCCATTTGGTCTGACCTACAATAATTAAAACTCTGCTATGGCCATCACTGTAGCAGGCAAATAGCTAACAAGCTAGATATTTTTATCATAAATGCTGATACATTAATTTTAACTATAATTAAAGGTATGTTTTCAGAGCACTCTTCCTTAATAGGATACACACCTATTCCACATTTTTGAGGTGTTGTATCTGTATTTTCCTGACAGATGTTGTCACGAACTGCATTTCCCTTCAATGCTATTTTGAAACCCAGTGCACTACAGTTTGTGTGTTTTAGACAGGCTGCTTTGGATGATGTTTCATTTGAGAAAAATCCTTCTGGACATCGCTTACATACAGTGTCACTCTCAGGGGTACCTGTGGAAACAGAACAATGCATCATCCAATTACTATACCCTCAACTGTGGAAAAAAAAATATAAGAATACAAAAATAAAAGCAAATATTTCTGTCCAAATTGTCATGCTTCTGCTTTTCATATTTCTGATCTATGAAGGAATCACATGTAGAAAAAAAAATATTAATTTTTAAAACCAAAAAAGTTTCTTTAAGAGAATGATGTTCCTGCTGGAGTAATATAGTACTCTTACACACACTTGTTACCAACTTTAAAATCAGTAATTACTGATTAAATCAGTAATTTAGTAAAGTAATATCTTTAAATCAGTAATTACTTGAGTCTATTCAGACATTACATAATGTCTGACCTTCATCCTTCAACTGTACAAATATCCTGTAAAATAATTAAATGGCACAGGAAACTGCTCTAAATTGTACTCTGTAATATCTGCCCAGAACCTTGCTTGAACGGGTTACTTTAGTTCTAGCTAAAAATATAACCCAACTAAATACAAACTAAAGACCCCCTGAAAAGTACCTTCCCTCCTCAAATATTAAATTATACAGGAACATAGAATGTCAGTAACATTTTTGAACTTTTTTTCTGGGCTTGAATAAAATATTATTAAAAGCAAAGAAAGCAAATCATCCAATCTAGTAAAAATATTTAATATACACACATATGTTTTGCTTGCTGTTTTACTTTCGTAAGGCATAGTTTTACTTCAGAATCAAATATATGATACAACAGAATGACAGTATATGGTTCTATCACATTGACAAAGAGGAAGAAAATTATTGTATGAAATCTGAAACAATGCAAACAGTCTAACCACCAGTGGCAGAAAAATGACAGCACCAATAACTGCTGTATATTCCCTCCTAATTCATCTTTATTCAGCCAACATTTAAGCAAGTGCCTAAAGTCTAATATCTAATATTGCATTACTGAATATGAACTTAAGCACATGCTTAAATTTTTATGGAAATAATTGGAAACTATATTTGAATAAGAAAATGCCTCCATCTAGTGTATTTTGGAAGTATTTACATGTGGATGCTTATTTTAATACTAGCTTTTAAGTAAATTTTATTTATTTGGGGCATTTCCTTAGAGAAAAGAGTATGAATCTGAAGTTTTCAACCACCTGTGAAATAAGGAATAATACTTGCATACACCTGACCTAGCACTTCCTTCATCAGACAAGTGAAAAAAAAGGCCAAGTTTTTAGTTGTTGTGCGTCTGAAAAATCAGAGACCCTGTATATTGCCAAACCTCCCCAAATCCTCTGCTTCTTGCAGCCAGCACCCAACCTGCAGCAACAGTGTCCCTCCTTGCGTCTTCTTGCACAAGGTGCACTGCCAGCGGCTCTGGGCTGTACGAAACGCCAGCCAACGCCTGCACCTGAGCGGGCAGCAATTGGCTTTTCTGAGACATCGGAAATTTTAGCAACTCTCCCTGCTACAGACATACTGCCATTGTGCTCTGGCAGTGAGGAAGGGGAAGAAAGGAGAGTTCCTGCAAACGGTGCGTCGTTCTGCTCAGAGCTTCCCATATAACCTTTGCAGCACAAGAGGGAAATAAACCGGGTAATGCATCAGCGTTCTCAGGGTTGAGCAGAAAGCCACCTCCCAGCTTTGCCAGCTTCTTCGCTGCTTATCTGGCCGCTCTTGTTCAGGGCACAAACCGCGGCAGCCCAGCCACCCTTCTGCCGCTCCCTCCAATTCGCCTGGAATCCCCCATTCTCCTCAGGGAAACCACAGCCACTGCCGGGGAGATAGTGCTGCCTCGTAGCAGCACTGCTTCCCCAGCGCACTGCTGCTAAAAACTCTGCCATGTACAGGGCCGACCACGGCAGAAAGGAACAAAGCCTTAATCTGCACTCACAAAAGGGGACTACCAAAGTAAAGTGATCTGCCCAACGTAATCATGAGCGACTGGCAGTGGGGAAACAGATTTCTAATGCTTTAAGCTTTGAATAAGACACTGGACCATAACATCTCCCTGTGTGGCAGTGGAAGCATATTTTTCTACACTTAGGTTTTATTTCACCTGAATTTACATTGTTACAAAGTTCAAGGCTATCATATGGCAGAAAGCAGGACTACAGTGTGGTCCATGCTTATTAAATTCTTAGTCGATGCCTCACCTCAAAAACGGACTATTGACACAGGGGGATGCAATTATTTTTACAATGTTTTCATTCCTTGTTTGAGGTCTGCTTGGGTTTAGCTGGTTTACTCTGATGGTCTTTTGGAAACCAACTTTCCAATATATTACACGATTCAACAATTTATCTTCTTCCAAAGTTTGTTTCATTTTGAACTGAGGGATTCAAATTTGCCTGCCATGGTTTCACTGTGCTCGCAGGGATGCAGCAGGCTGGTTGCTCAGACAATTTATACTTCTTTGTTCATCTCCCGAACGGGCTTTCTGAAAACTTTGTTTCTGGCCCCTTTTGACTTGCTGCTGAGGTACGGTGGAACCTCATTAACCCAAGCCCCTGGGTATAACGATTTAGGTTAATGAAGGTTTATAATATGGAAATGCGGTACCTGCCAGTGGAAATGCTTAACAGTGGCAAGGGCGTCACGGTAATGCTTAGTTAACCGATTACTCAGGGACTAGTGAGCAGCTACAGCAGCGACATTACTCCTTACGTCAAAGTTATTCTCCAACGAGATGTTCATAATCCAAGAAAGGACTCCCAACCTGTCATTCAGCATAGCTTTAAAATGTACAGGCCAGCCCTTGTGTTTCTCACTGTATATACGTAACTCCTAGGGAAGTAATTCTGTAGTCTGGAGATTCGTTGTCTATGGGTTTCAGCCTGAGATGCTTTGATTTTCCGTATTTCCTTCCTCTTCTCCAGGCCGTTATCAATCTCTGGTACAATGACAGTTTACAATTCTTTCAGGCTGTATTAAATACTGGAGCTAAACTGGGCCATGACATTTGCCAAATGATAAATGATGTATTTTGTTTTGAGAGAAGAACTTATTATTGGTTTAACAATTTATGTTGTCTTAAATGAAGAATATACTCCACTGAAAAGCATCGCTTCGCTCTGTATCCCCACCAGACATACAGCACAATGCCAGCCTGCTTGACAAAGAAACAGTTGTTTGTTTGAGAATAGTAACGGCTTCCCTAAGAGTTCCACTTAGGATGCTGATAATTAATTATTACCACATATTGCTGTGATGCTAGAGCTATATTAATATTGTTATAATTATACACTCGGTGTCAAACACGTAGTGCTCCTGGTGTTTGTCAAGATATACAGTTGCTTGCAACAGCAGATTTCAAAATGAAAAACATTATTATTTATCACACACACAAATACTACATTCCAGATAATGTTCCTTTAAAAGAGGCAATCCATCATGTTTCTCATTAGAGTGCAATTTGCTACATTTGCTACTGCCATTAAGTTATATATTACAGTAGGAGCAGGGTATTCCACTGAGAAATGTTCCTTTGGCTACAGTCCAAATGATGCAGACTAGGAACAGGTTCAATTGGCTTTACAATTTACTGTCCTGTAATTTCATCTGGACGAGCCTCTTTCCTAATCTTGTAACTGCCACGAGTCGTCGATGTGTGGCAGAGCTTTAATTAAGTCTGTGTGTGTTGACAAGCAGTACATACCTGGCTGTGCAACGCCGAATCCGGGAGGACACTCCTTGTGCTTTAAACAAAACTCGAGCTCCAGGTATCTGCCTTCGACGCACTCACAGATGCGTTTCTGTGTGCTGGTGCACTCCTGCTTGATGTACTGCAGCTCTTTGCAAACGGCGCTGCAGTACTGGCATTCATCGTTACTGTTCCACTCTTCGGCGTAGTACTGATCCGGACATGGGGCACACTGTGTCGGGCTGGTGGCTGTACAGTGCTGCTTTACGTAGCTCCCAGGAGGGCACTGGTCACACAGCAGTTGACGAGATGTCCCTGGGTCGTAGTGGGGATACTTGGGGGGAGAGTCGTCCTGGATGGTCCACTTAATAGAAACGTCCAAAAGCTAGCAACAGGAAAATAAAACATCGCTCGCTTTAGTTCTGGGGAGCACCGTGGTCACAATGAAACCTACATTGTAATGAGTTTATGAGTCTAATCATGTCGCTATCTTCAAAAAAATGTTTGTGTTAGGAATTTATAAAATATTAGCCAGCTTCCGGACTCTCCCATGTCTATCTTCGAATGGGAAAATTTTAGGATCTTATCCAGCAAATCTTCCCAACGAAAGCATTTCCTTGTTCTTCCAGAGATGTAGATCCTGTTCTTCTCCCATTTACACCCTTGTAACATCACTGGGCAATGACCTTTTACCGCCTGGCACCAGAGAACCTGGCCTATTAGTTTCATGCGATGCACAGCAAGGTGGGGATTATGCACTCCTGTGCTCTTAAGTATCAAGTACTTCCGATGTAAAAGAAATGGTATCTTGAGCATACAAATCTGACCAGCGTACTGCACCATTACCACAGATACCTTTAAAGGTGACTCCTTATAGTATTTCTTTTTACCTGCAAAGAATAGCTAGAACAATATAGGTTACTTTTTAATGCCTTCCATTTAATCTTGCACTGAAATGCAGCAGCTCTGGGGATAAAACGTGGCAGCTATGTCAAGTATGAAGATGCAGCTTCAGACAGAGGTAAAGAATGCTGCAGTTTATGAAGGGTACGTTAAGGACTTAATTGCACAAGCTGGAAGAGGCCAGTCTAATGCTTTCAATTCCTATCTAAAACCACAGGCTTACAGCTGTCCTGAGGACCTGGTTCAGTACTGGCACACGTCATGACTGCTACGCTCCTTCTGCTTCCTGCAAGAGTCTGCTCTGCTGGTGCAATTTGGGTTCAAGCAACCTGAGATGACCCAGCCCTTCTGCACAGACAACCTCCATATCGCATCATTTTGGTCTTGTAACTGAAAATCTGCTTCTGCGATTCCACCAGCCTATTAAAAAGAACTAACTCTTGGGTTTACTCCCTACGTACCACCCCAAGCCCCACAGGGTCCGCTGGCAGCTCACTCTCCCCACTGAAAACCCAGCTGTCCCAGCACTGCATGACCGACGTGTCACTTCTCTTCTAAAACTTGTACATTTTATAAAGATGAAGTAAACTCACTCTGAATGATTTTTTTCCTATGCATCCATTCAAGTTACAGATCCAACTGACTTGTCTTTGTTGCTATTTTAATCCCAGTCAGCCAATACAGAGTTGCCAATTCAATTTCAAGAAGGTATTTTTCTTCTTTTCCAATGCAGATGTCCCTGAAGTGTAAGTGGAATTAACTCTTTTTATTCATTTAGACTCTATACTTCCTAAAGAGGCTTCATTTAAGGGCCTCACTTCTGCCACAGCATGGCACTTCTTAAGTGATAGTCTTGTTAAGGTTGGAAAGGACAATTTAATTGTTCATCTGCATTAACACAAGTCACAGCGTTTGCACTGAGTAATATTAGGTGCCTAAATTAGGAACTCTTACTGCTTAAGAAAATATTCTTAAGTGCATTCTCCTGTTGCCTGCCTATGAATCCACTTTTATACAGCTATTCTTAGACAGGCTAAAGAATGAAATGCAGATCGTACGGATATTCCCTACAGCCTCTTCTAGTTACCCTTGACTAAGTCCTGTAACTTGTCCAATCCGTGATTTCTACAGGTGGAGACCCCACTTTTTCTTGTGGTCTCAATGCATAATCTCTTCCATTGTGAGATATTCCTTATTAGACATTGAAGTTTGATGTACCGCTCCATTTTTCTTAAATGACTGGATCTGTTCCATGAGAACTATTTAACAAGAGGGTGCAGCACATTTTTTAATAGCGAATGGCTTTCCATTGATGAAAAATGCACCAACCCTTGGTAAATCTACAGCTATTACTCTAGCAATAAGGAAGTCCTGGTAATCCCATTAATTGTTGATGTGAACAGTCAGGTTTTCTTCTAAGTTTTTTATTCAGTAATAGATAATACAGCATCCCAGAGTCCAAGACTTGCATGGACACACGCGTTCCCTTCGCAGAACGTAAGAGACTGCAACCTGCAGCACAGACACTACAAAGACAAGCATCAACCCACATTTCACGCAGATGTCTGTGGGAACCCAAGACAATACCCAACATAGATGAAAATCTGACACTGTGAAAATGATTAGGGACAGCAACCAGACATCTGGGCAGCAAGTCCTTGTGCAGAAACGCCAGTTTTCCTGTTCTACAGTGCACAGCTCACAGCAAATCCCAAGATGTCACTGCAGCAGAACCTGCTCCTCTGGTCATGCCTCTGCCCTTGGTGACACATTTTCATGTGCTGAACGGTTAGGTGGACCATTTCATGACTGCTCAACTCCCCTCTGCAACATGCAGGAGCAACAACAAGATTTTTCTCTATTTTCCTTACTCAACCATTTACATTGTAAATCATATATAAGGCAAGTGAGAAGTTGTCCTGCAAGGGATGATTCAGGATTAAAAATAATTCAAATTCAATAATCAGGGTATGAGAGCATGGGGTTTTGTAGCGATAAATGGAGGCACTTGCTTCCTGAAGAACCTACAGCTATGTGAAGCAAGCCGATAAAAATTGAAAACAATTCAACACAATTTGAGAGGAACTGATTTAAAAAATTGAGAAAAAAAATACTTGAACAATATGTGTGTGAGACCATGTGAAGTTTTGCCCTTGGAAGTACCATAACTATTAATGGCAACCAGAATACTATTAATCTAAATGAGCATAACCAATAAGCATAATAATAGGATTGATAAATCAGCATCACTAAAAGGACAATTGGTCTTTGCATTTTATTTTTTGTGTTTTTAAAAGAAAAGAGCATCACACCTGTCTTCCCTTCTTTCCCAGAAGCATACATTATGTAGCCGCAGTAATCCATCGATCAGTGGCTGAGCCGTATGTATGCAGGATCCAACTCTTATTTAGTAAACAATTATGACAAAAGATTCTTCAGTCAAACTAAAGCTATATATGCAATCAATATCTCAGTATTTTACCAGAACATTTTATACATAATTTTCAACATACAGCTAGATTACTATTACTATTACTGTTTGACTGCTATGATCCTACTAGTACAGTGAGCTGTGCAACTCATTGCCACAGGACATTGTAAATGGTCGAGTTCAAAATGTTACTTGACATAGTAATGGAAGAAAATAATAAAGGGCTATCAAACATAAACATCATCTTTTGATCAGGAAATCCCAAACCACAAACTTCTTGAGTCTGGAGGAGTGTTTTGGAAAAATATCAGTCTTTTTCTGCCTTTTTCTTCCATCTCCTCTATGCATCAGTTATCAATCCCTGCCATAGACAGCATATGGGGCTTTTTAGGGCATTTTTTTCTGGATTATTTTTTTCTTAGACACAGTACAGCCATTAGTATGTTGTTAAGTACATTTCTAGACTCCAATCCCCAATACCACACTTCTTCATAAGACTACTGTAGGCCCCTTAATAATACTTAAGAGAATACATCTGCAAGATTGTCTTTTATGCATACTGAAAACACCTAGCACACATGAGTATTCTGAATATTAATATGCAACCTGAAAATCAGAAGTTATCTTTGAACCTACATTAAGTGCCAAAGTAAAGCAAACTGTTTGTCAGAAGTTTTGCAAAAATACAGGAAGAATGGTCGAAGGTCATTAAGTATAATTTTTACTAACTTTACTGCAGCACCTTGGCACAAACAGAATGAAAAGACTCTTCTTGTCCCCCAGCTCACAGAATAAGCTAAAGGGCAACGTCAATAAATTGTCCTTTCTCCTGGCCTAAGACACACTGAATTCGTGCCTACATTAGCAAGTTGGATCACCTGTTACAGCAGAGTTGTAGAGCAAAACAATGGTGCCGCGCATCTGACATCCACATTGTCTGGATGCGTGATTCAGAGGGGCTATTTTGGACTAACTTCAGTCGGCTCTCATGGACTGAGCATGCATTAGTGCTTAAAGTGCATCTGGTGCATCTCTGGAGTCTGTCTCTGGATTTACTTTCATCAATCCAGTTTACTTTTGTAAATCCACTTCGTGCACTCCAAGTCTGCTCTGATGTGCAAACACAAAATACAGTAAATAAGGATGATCAGGAAAGGCCCTTCAAAAGCATGTTCCTAAATCAAATTAAAATAGTAATTAAATGCATTTTATGTCATTCCTGACATTTCTCCTCCTAAACTATGCTATGACTAACTTGGTAGCAGATTCTCAGCCACATAAAACCTCTGATTGACCTGAATGCCTGTACTTAAATGTGGGCTATGTACTAAACACCTGAATCTCTGCTGTAAGAAATAGCACTATCTGAGCACATGAAAATGCTGTGATCAGAACTTACTAGTTCTGAACATTAGTCTTCCCAAAAGCTTCATAGAAAGCAGGATTTCTCCCACAATTGTGCTGGCACTGGCCTGTTTTGCTCTTGCTGGCAAAGAAGGCATGTTCCAGTTCGAAAGGAGGAAGAAACTAGAAGTCTGGCTTCAGTTTACTGGAATCAGAAGTAGGGGTAATGAGCATGTTCACCCTTTAACCCTTAAAAAACCAATGCTGGTGTCTATCAGTGCTACTACACTTGGCCAAAGTCATGATCTGGCATTCAGAAGATTGCGTAAAATTCTGTTCACCCTTGTTTAGGAAAGGTTAATTCAGGCTGGGAGAGGTACAGAGAAAGTTTAGAAGGAAATGGAGAGCTTCATCTTGAAAAGCATCTTGACTTGTTCAATAGCTTGGTAAGTCAAAATAGTACCTATAGATTCAGTACAGATAGACAGTGAACACACAGGGAGAGAAGAACTTTCTCTGTTAAAGGATAATGCTAGCAAATGAAAAGGGGATTCTGTCATCAGAGGAAGTTTACTGAGAAGCAGGTGCAAGATACCCAAGTAGTTTAAATATAGCTCTCAATGCATTTCTGAAAGCAAATACGCCATTTGGTTTCCTGGAAGAGCTGGAGAACAGACTGAAAACATCTAGGCAGTTTCTTTGAATTTTAAACCCTAAGCAAATCCTTCATATTCCAACACCAATGGAAGCCAACAATACACAGTATCTTGTTCATCTCAACAAATTAACTGTTAGTCTGATTCAGAGTGCACTCAACTGCAAAACGTTTTCCTAGTGGTAGTGAAATGCAAGGTTCCATTTAAAAAAAACCAATCCCAAAGGTTGGGTTTTTTTGTTCTATGAGTATGAAATGCTATCAGTAACAAAATGATTACAACAGAACAAAAGCAAACCAAAATCTAGTATCATTAACTAGCTCTATCAACCTATTGGGTGAAATTCAGTTCTAGTGTCATGGGCGCAGTTCTGAAAGGACTGAAAAACTCAGTCCTCATCCATCTCACCTGGGTACCTCTCAGGATGGCTGCCTTTGTGTGAGGAATTGGGATGAACTGTAAATACTGAAATACAAGTCTAGTGTAAGTCTGTGTCATGCAAGTAAATACTGAGAACTTATTCAATGAGTTACCCAAGGTTAAAAAGCAATTCTTTGATTGTGTCACTCAACACATTAGGCCTGAAGCTATATTTTTCCATACCATCTTTATGTCAGCATACACAATGCTAACATAAAAGGCCTATGCAGTCCATTTATTTGAGCCCTTAGAAGATGCTTTTGAAAGAGAAATAATGTGATTGTAAAATTTCATTTCAGATCTTGGGCATGAAAAAAGTACATGCCCTTTTCTTTCATCTTTAAATGTAAGGCAAAGAGCCGCTTGCTTTTTCTTGTTGAATTAAAATGAACTGGAAGACAAAGCACATAAAGCAAAAATCCTTCAAGCATCATCCTTAAATCACTGCTTTGTGAGAGAAAAGAAAGTGGCTTTTCAGCATATGAAAATATTATTATATAGCTTGGCTTTGTGGTTTTGGGTTGTAGACCAAAGGAGAATGTTTAATTTGCTGAGAAAGATAAATCTGTTTCTGTTTTGCATTCCACAACTATTCCGAAGCATATTTTCCTGCGTGATAAATAATCATTCAAAGCATCTGTCAGATTGCTCCTAGTGTTTGCATTGGGTTCAAAATAAAACCTCACAACTCTCCTACTTTGCTTTCTACACAAAGTATTTGGACAAAGCTAAGGCAGGAGGCCTTCACTTAACCCTCAGCCCTTAGGCAGAATGCCTCACTGAAATCATGCACAGACCCCAGAGAAATCCCAGTGGTGAAATATAGCACTGAACGATATTAACAAGGTCCTCCTAATCACTAGCATCAAATGAAAACAGTATCTCTAGATCCAGTACATGACAGTGTCATGCTGGATCAGATCCATGTCCGTCTATTGCAAATAACCATTGTAAAATATTTGTCATCTAGGGAGAAAGGACTCCCATCCATCTAGGAGATACTCAACTCTCACCCTCCTCACCTTGCTGCACTGGGGGTCCCCATGCAATCACTGAATTTAACCTCTTTGCGCCAACAGCTATGCAGCACTGCTTACACTGTGAGTTGCTGCAGGCTCACTTACAGCACAGCCCAGACAAAGCACCTTTCGGCAGACCGCAGCTGAGTGAGCATCAGGTACACGACGAAAGCTAAAATGGAGTCGTTTTCGCTGGTTTAACTTATAAAGCTGTGTGCCACCATTCTGCCAACTGCTGCAATGCAATCCACTCACTTTGGACATAACGGGACCTACATTTGTATGGCAGATGCTTTATAAAGTGGAGGCTGCTCTTTTACATAAGAAATATAACTAGTGCCTCTCTGGAGCCACCTGTATTCGAAACTGAGGCTAACAACCACTGTTTTCATTTCTCTGTCAGTAAAGCAATATGTCAACAATTCAAATCTCGTAGAGACTTTGTGAGGCACCATTAGTTGTCATTCACAAAGCAATTTAGGGGTCTAAACTATTGTTTCATTTTCAGTGGTAGGAAAATGACATTCAGCTGAAGAGCAGGTTTACATCTTATCAAAGAAGTGCTAAATTGAAAGTCTTCGTTTATATAATTTACATTTGCCTTGAAGCTTGTGGGGAGAGAAAGCAGAAAAGACTCACCAGCTTCCCACCAAAAGATGTATCTTATCCATAACTCGTATTTTGGAACATTACTCACCAGAGTGACAGCAAGATTTAGAGCTAACCCAAACCTGGGATGTTACCACCATGGCTACAGTCTGCCTTTGCACTGAACAGAATTACTACCAACTGACCATCTAGCTAGAGAAACAGTATGTCCAGTATTATGTGCAAACAGGTGTTTTTCTCCAGGAACACCATCGGAGTAGTAAATCTAGTAGCATAAAAGTCAAATACAGAAGGAACAAATTTAAAGTTTCTGTGAGATTTGACCAGTGGGTGCTATTTAAATTGTGACAATATCTTTTAAAAATTCTTCTGGTAACCTTGGTGTTTTATTTTTAACCAACACACATGCAGACAGACAGAAAGAAAGTCAGACAGAAAGATAACTCCTACCCTCGCAGGCTGCAAAGCCACTGCTGCCTACACACAGCAAACCCAACAGCCAGGCCAGAAAAAGCATGTCACATGCGCCCAGAGATCCAAAATAGAGAAAGGTCAAGTTTAAGGGTCAAGATAGTTACGTGACAAGTAACGAGATCCAGCTCTGGGGAATTTCTTTCAATTCAGTCCGATTTCATAACGCTTGTCTGTTTGTAAGCAGTTTTAGTGTTCCAGCAAACAACACGTACATGCATGCACCACCACAGCAGGTTCCCTTTCTGAAACCTTAGCAAAGAGGCCAAGGCTGAAAGTACATCATGTCCGAAAAGTCTTTTTTAGCTATGGTATCTCCAAACTAGGTTTAAGGTATGTGAGCCAAGCATACATAACTTTGAACTGCTGTTGTGCCTCCTACAAGTGTTCTTATAAAACAGGTACTAAAATGTTTTTTCTGAGCTCCAGCACATCTGACATTACTTAAACTTCACTGATAGTACTTAAACTTCACAATAACTTCAAATAAATTGCTTTTAAATAATAAAGAGAGTTGAATGATGAAGCTCTGGTATGTACTTCTGCCACTGGTGTATTTCAGCTCCAAGATTCATCCGCCAGAGGATTATGCTGAACTTCACCGAACGCTGTTACTTTATAAGAGAACATGAACAGGCACATTACATTTAATCAAAATACTGATGTGATTGTTTTATGACAGCCACAGATAAGAAGCCAAGATGATAACAGGCTACTGCTGAAATTCCCAGATTAACTTCCTGTGCTTTCATGCAGACAAAGAAGATACAACATCATACATGAGATGAAAAAGTTGTCCTGTGTTTCAATTTGCTGACCACGAGCCCGACAATTTTTGCTTCCCTTGCACCATTAATTACATTGGGTTTGTTTCTCAAAAAGCTCTTTCAGAAAGTTGTACAGAGAGTAATAAACATGCATTACTCATCGGATCCTGGAAATCTCGTTGCATTTATAAAGAGCTTTCAAAATAAATGGATCTCAGTTCTAATGCTCTGCCACAACATTAATGCCACTGTACTCAACAAAACAACCCAGGAGCAAGTTACTGTGCAGGCATGCATAACAGCCTGCTCTGAATATTATTTTTAATGGTTTTCATTGAATGTTTTCTTATCCAAAAGATGAACAGCCTTCAAATAGATGTTAAACAGTATCTGTCTGTACACAGGTTTTAATTAATCTGACATCATATACAATTCCATATGGCTAAATGGATTAAATGACATTTTGAAGGATTTACTCCACTGCTAACATCTCTAAATTTACATCTGGAAGCATCTTGCTAAATCACCAAGTAAACAAAAACTTATTAAAGCAGGGGCTTATACCAGATTTAATAACACAACTTTTTCTGTTATAGCTACTGACATAGCTACTAATACATCACTTTCTTGCACACGAAGCTGAATTTTCTAAGCCAAAACAAGCACCACGCACTTGTGCTTTTTTTTTTTCCTGGAGTTCACAGTGTTTTTCCCGGGTAAGAAAGCCAGCCCAGTATCTGAGATACCGGCCAGTGCCACTGCAGCAGAGATTACACAGACAGGCAGGGATGGAGCTTTTGTAAATCATAACCAAACATCTCAGACTACAGTTTCTAAATACATCCCTAGATACAGTGTTTTGTGTCAGCCCGGTATGATGAAGCCTTACAAAAGGAGAGAGGAAGATAGGAAAAAAGGCAAAAGAAAAGCAAATCATGTCACTACCTTAAGAATGGGATGAAAATCCCTGCTGCCTTCCTGGAGCTGGACATGTCCCTCGCACTCCAAACCTCACCGGGAAAGCTCGGCGTGATGAAATGAAAAGGGTTTACCAAGAAAACGGAGAGAAGGCAAAACCCCCTCCAAAACCGGAAAAACCCAAACAAACAAACAAAAAACCCAGAAGAAAAGCCGTATGTCTTTACAGCCTGATCTCTGGAGCTGTAATGCATCTTAAAGCCTATCTACCTCTCTGAAGGGACTTACCACAAGCGTGCAGCACAGGAACTTGTTCATTGTGGTCGGTGGAAGAAACCTCAGCGAGCTGGGAAATCAGGCAGAGAGTCAGCTCCCGCTCCAGTCTCCTAGCAGCCTGCTTACATCCCCCAACATTAAAGACACGATATATATATAGTCCCGGTGTAACAGGAAGCTTTGGCTCAGCTTTGATCACTCATCCCCTACCATGACCAAACTTTTCTCTTTCGCGCGCTCTCTCTCTCTCCCCCCCCCTTTTTTTTTTAAGGAACCTGTAAAACTTGATGACTTAATGGAACCCTTTGAGTGCTGTAACCACAGACTGGAAAATGCAGGAGGGAGTGTCAGGGGCTGGCCAGGGGAGGGTTTAATTGGGCTCTGGCTGGCTGGCTGGCTGTCCCCCCTTCCTCCCCCCTGAGCAGCCGGCTTGGAGGGGAGACCCGCGCCCCGGGGACAACAGCAGCCCCCTCGCCGTCCCACGCTGACGGGAGACACGGTTAAAAACCACGGCTGGAGGCTGAGCCCCAGGGCCCGGCGGCGGCACAGCCGCCCGCTGGCGGGGCCCTCCAGCCCGCCCGGGGCTGCCATTTCCCGGGGAGGAAGAGGGCTCCTTGGGGCTCCGCTCCCCAGCGGTTTCCAGGAGAGGGGCTGACTGGAAAGCAAAGGCCAAGGAGGGGGAGGCTGAGGGGAAGGAGGATCACCCCTGGTTTCTGTCCCCTGCTGGTTTCCCTTCCCTGCTGAGGCAGGAACGTGAGGAATGGCCCCCCTGCCCCTGCCCCCTGCCAAGGCAGGCCTGGGTGACGTGAGGGGTGCCCGGCTGCCCGGCTGCCTGCCAGGGCAGGCCTGGGTGACATGAGGGGTGTCCGGCTGCCTGGCCGCCTGCCTGGGCCACATGAGGGGTGTCCGGCTGCCTGGCCGCCTGCCAGGGCAGGCCTGGGTGACATGAGGGGTGTCTGGCTGCCCGGCTGCCCACGGGCCAGCACCAGCCCCGAGGGCCTTCGTGGGGAGGAGAGACCTGTGGGAACGCTACGGGGCTTTGGCACCCGCGGTTGTGATTTTCCAGTGACATTCAGTGTTTTCGGCAAGCCCTTGCCCACAGGAGAAGCCCCACTCAGGGGCCTGTTCTTCCTTCCCCCACTTTTAGTTAGAAAAGGGCATTTTTCTAAAGCCATAAGGATCACACCCTGCTGGTCTTACCTCCCTGGATTGCTCAGAGGGTTCCCTGCAGGGTTCCCTGGAAGCCCCGGGGAACCTGGTGTGGAGCTGAGCATGGCTTTCCAAGCAAAGGTGTGGAGAAAGGATTTCTTCTCCCAACCTGCAGATGTTCAGAAAGTGATTATGGGAGGCTGTGGGATCCTGGGGTAGAAGCCAAACCCAAATGTGCCTCCAGTTTTCACAGATGGTTTTCTCTCCCTTTTCACAGGCCAGACGAAAACCTCAGCTCTGGGTATTCCAGCTCTTGAGCATTTGAAATCTGGGGCCCACGTTGGCTCTGGGTTGTCAGTTTTGCCCCTTTGAGTCACAAGGCTGTGCGGGATTGGCAAAAGAGTGAGGTGGAAAAAGCCTGCATATTGTTTCACAAAAATTCAGCTACGCTATGTCAGGAAACCATCGTCTTCAAGAAGGACAGCCTCGCACATTCCTCCCTACACATCTGTAACCATTTGAACATCCATCAAGCATAACCCAAGATTGGAACAGATGCTGACTGCACTCGTCAAGATGATAAAAATTAAAGACACTTGAATTAGTGATGAGTTCTTTGTAAGAGTTGATGTGAAAACTGGCACAGAAACCCTACCACCTGAGGGAGTATTGCTAGCATCTGTTGGGTTGCAATCACCACTTGATTACTATTGCATCTTGAATGGATGCTGTAACTGCTCTTGTAATCTTTTCAGAGCCTTTTAGTACTTTAGCATCTATTCTTAGATGTATGTGTCAACATACTGCCCACATAAAGGGAGAGTAGTGCCAATAAACGGGATCTACCTCTACATTTCTACATTTTCGTTGTGGGGTAGGAGGAAGGACTGTTTTTGAAATGGCCGTCTTTGACCATGTCAGGGTAACTATGCATGAGTCCAGTATTCTCCATATAGGGACCAACTTTGTCAACCAGAATGCTATAGCAACTCCATCAGCAGAAATTATTTAAGCCAAACTAGCTTTATCCCCTCAGAGGACATGGCATTGTGTCTCATACTGATTGGGAACAGCAAGCTCCAGTGTCTACTCAGAGGTCCCTGGGAGCTGGGTGAGGCCGATTGCTTCCTGCTCAGATACAGCAGAAAGAAAAGCACCAAACCCACAGCAAGCTCCCCATGGTTAATTGAACAGTGGAACTGAATTTCAGTGGGCTTTGGATTGGGCTGTGTCTTCTCATTGCCGGTGCTAGCCATAAATACGCAACAGCTGGCTCTCTAGAGAAATAAAAATGTAGCTCATAAGCCTGTATTCAAACAGGTTAATGTGTGTAGAGACCATTGTTCCTATCAGAATTTTCTAGAGATTGAAATATTTTATGCTGTGAAATAGACCAGAAAACAAATTTAAAAGCCATTAAAATTCTTTAGCTGAAAATGTGGCTATGGTTAAGAAGCAGCATCTTCTTCCACACATCTGTTTTGTGTATATTTGCGTTCAGAGTAAGATTTACTGACCTGCCTGAAAAGATGTTTCACTCCCATAAGCAGTGAAAAAACTGACACAGGTTAATGAGAAGAAAACAGATCCTCCTCGAGCTCATTCAGCTAAATGGAAGAGGGCCAAGGTGTATCTGTTTCAGTGAGGACAGCAGGTTTGGACAGATGCTAAGGAGACCATCATCTTAACGATACCTGAACATGAAAGTTTCAACTATGTAATCTCGTTGGAGTCTGTGGAGCTGGCTGTGGATGTTAGGAGGGAACTATATAGTTGTACTTAGCATGTTTGATCTGGAAATCACAAATAGACAATAAATACAGGATCCCACACTGCCATTTTTAGTGTCACTTTTCAGAGAAGAACTGCACTTTAACAAGGTTTAAACTGCAGTTTGAATGTTTTCGCAAGTGCTTTACAGCATTGCCACTTTGCCTTTGGGAATTAGTTAAGATGTGCTTTGCAGAGCATGGAATCATAGGACAAGGCAGTAAACCCTGTAATAAACACTTGTCCATACTACAACCAAGCTGTTCTCAGCAGTGTTTAAAAGAACCACGTTTGTGACTACATGCTATAACAGCCTGAAATTATTTTTTAAAAGTTAAGTCCCTTTAATTATTCATCATCCATAACATAGTTTATGAGATTTAATAGGAAAAGAAACTAAAAAGAATCAGGAATTGTTCTTTTGCTAACAAACCTAAAGTGATGAATATAGACATTAAGTAGTCCGTTCCATGTTACAAGAATATGAGTAGCTTGTTTTAAAAATCATTAGTTAAAAGTGATACAGAAACAGCCCTCTAGTTAACAAAAATGGTTCATTGCAACTTGTAACAGTACATAAAACTGGAGAAAAAGGACCACTTTCATTGGGCAGACTGAAAGTTACTGATACCACATTGCCTTCAATCTGGAATGACGTGCTTTTGGTAGGACATCACCTTATTGATTCAGTAGTAGTCATATTTCCAGGCAGGTATTTATCTTTCCCTGGTTTTTATCCTCGCTATTTGTATTGCTGTCCTGGATGTTATGATTGTTATAAATCTATTTTTGTTCCCATGCATCATTATAATCACCAGGTCTATAAATGGCTTTGCTCTTTCAGCCTGTCTGCTATCTGGAAAAACTCACAAGTCCAGACCAGTGAGTTGGTGCTGGCAGGTGAACGCTGCGTAGCTGAGTCATCTCAATATATCAGTGTGATGTTTATTGAGCCCAAGCAACAAACAGTGGGAAGACTGTGGCTTCAGGCTTGGGACTCAAAGTTCACCACACATTGCATTTAGAGAACACTCAGAGCTTCGTCATTAACAGAGTTTTGTCAAACTAAGGGGAAGAGGGATCTCAAAAAGATTGATTGCCTCTGAAAGCAAACATATTAGTAGCTGCAAGAAGGAAACAATCTGGCATTCTACTGTGCTGTTACAGTAGTCCCTTAGAAATTAATCTCTCTGTTTAAATTGTAAGAGCAGATGATGCGAACTATCCTGGGAAAACTTTGAAAATGGAGGCTTAAAGAAACCTGATAATCTGCAGACAGTGTAGTGGTGCAAGTAGCAGGAAAGCACGTTTCAGACTTTGCCGAAGTAGGTGAAAACCCCCCGCAGATATTTCTCCATCCCTTTTCTCTCATATAACTCAGAAACCTTAGGGAAAAGATTTCATGCCAACATAAACTGAAGGAAGAGAAAAGGTATTTAGCTAATAATGTTGTTAAAAGAAAACTTATACCTAAGTAGATATCTTTGTTTTAACTGTGTGGCTTGTTTTATCTTGAAAACGGTTTTGCCTCATTTTTTTGATTGAGACCTTGGCTCATTTTGTAAATCTGAGGCAGATACAAGGTGCTAATATACCAAAAGGAAAACCTCACTTGTCAAACTGTGTATCCAGAGAAGGAAAGATGGAGCTTGTCCTATCAAAACAGAACTTGATTTGAAGGTTGCAGTGCAGGAACTGAAAAATTAGAGTCACAGAATGTGTATAGAGTTACCAGCCATAAACAATTAAATACAAACATCTCCAACTTCGAAGTGAAGAAGGCCGTATATTCTTTGCTGTTCAGGCTTGCCTACCTAGGGAGTTAAGTCAGCTTTTGAATCTGAAAAGTGATGGTTCCCTGTGTGGACACCCTTAGCTTGCAGATAACATTACCTCCTCTAGTCCCCTTTCAAAGTGGATTCATACCACATCACTCAGCTGGATTTGTGAATTTTTCAGGTTGTGTAAGCAACCTGAACGAGATAGGATTAGACTCCTAACTTCCAGATTGCTGTAATTGAGAGTAAGCCCTGTACCGCTGTATGGGGGCCACCAAACTGCTGCACTGTAAATTTGAATCCCAGCCTGCTTCACAGTCACTCTGACCTACAGGCAAACAACCACGAGCGTAAGGAATGCTGGACTGCTGTGAACTGAGAAATGACGGTTTCATCTAGCCATTCCTGCCCTGGCCTCTTTTGGCCTTGAATATCTTCCTAGCTTGATCTTAGGGGTATCAGGAGGCTTCTTTCAATGATTCAGAGCCTTCAAGCACTCAGAAAGCCTTAAGGTCTTCTGAAAAACTCAGTCGTAAACCCCAACCATTTGATAAGAAGGAACTCATTGTTCCCAGAACCAACATTTCCAGTTAACACCAGTACTCCAAAAGAGACAGCACATACTTTACCGAAAGCTACGGAAACTGGAACTGAAACAAGACAAGCTTTAGCCAGTAAGATTTTCTGGCTAACAGGTTTTTCTTTTTTGTCTCAACTAATTTGCTTGCTACTCTGTAATTGAAGGTCACTGGTTAAGGAAAATGGTCCTGTTAGCTCATGAGGAGCAGCTGTAATTTCATCGCTTTCAGTCTGACTTCATTGTGTATATTTGGGTGGTATTAACATAGCACCAATTTTCCCTCCTTCTGGTTTTCCACATACGCAAGGATGTCAGGCCAGCAATGATGCCATGCTCAGCCTTCAATGAATTTTGCATGGACATCTGAGGTTTTTTTGCTACGTGCTCTGAATTTAAATCTCTCACATACTGGGTTCATTCAACTGTGAACCTGCTATTGGCTTGTGCAGCTTGATGGACAGCCTGTATAATTTACATCCAAATGGTTTCACCACCTGTGGATTGCTAGGCTCTCCCCTTCCAACTGGGACAGTAGTTAAAGGCAGTTATCATCTGTGAGAAGAAGCTGGCTGCTCCTTGGCACAGGACCTCGGCTGCTTCTTGTGACAGTAAACCTCTACAGTACAGCAGGGAGTTTGAATGCTGAAGAATCTGAAACACAGGTGAGATAAGAGACTGGAACCTCAAGTGGAGACTTTACTGAGGTTGGACAGAAAAATCACTGTAAGAGAGTGCAGTCTTTCAAAGGAAATCAACCAAAATCAGAGTATTGGGTATAAAAGCAGTATCTTCCAGCTGCAAATATCAAGTAATCTGTATGTCAGTCCTATGAGGTATGTAGGTAACATTACAAACCCAGTAATTTCAGACACATATAGCATTGCTTTTCTCCTTACGTAAAAAAGTTTCTGACCTTGCCCTCTGGCATATTGGTACCATGCTCCTTTGAAATTCTCCAACAGCCTCTCCTTTCCCCACTGAATTGAGTTAAAGCATCTTGTCACACCTTTGAGAGAGACATGGTCCTTTCCCTTCCTAATTATCTTCATGTTTCTTTTCATGTGGCTTCTTCACCATGCCACCGAGGCCAGCCTCAGCTTGCCCATTTTCCCACAACCATCTCTGTCTTCATCAGTACTGTCCTTCATTCATAGGTCACCCTTCTTGAATGAAGTTCGAAGACTCTTTACCTTCTAGTCTACCCACCCTCTCTGGGAGCAACCCACTGTCTGTGGAAGATGAGTGTCTGAGGGGCAGGTCAGGCTAGTATAAAGGAAGATTTTTTTTAAAGTGTATGTAATATATGTGTGTTTACATATTATAAAAGTTGAATGTTCTTCTCTAACATCTATTTGCTGTACTTTAAAAAACACTTTAAAGTTTCTCAAGAAAGTATGCTGCCTTCCTTGGACCTTGTGCAGTGCCACCCACAGAAAGCCCCGCTTATGACTATACACAGAAACAATCACAATAAAGAAACAAAATCAGTAATGAACACCTGATGTTTCCTCCCCAAAATGGCTATCAGAATTTATTTGGAATTCCTTGTACAATGTCAGCTCCGCAGCTTCTGGCTTCAAAGGAAGTGCAGTAGTGCAAGCCAAGAAAAAAAAGGAGGGACCTTTGTGAAGTAACACAGAAGGAATATGCAATTTGTGGATGATGGCAAAAGTCACTCGGAAAGCTTGCCACGTCCCTGCAGAAATAGCACATGCTCATGTACTAAATGCTCTGAAGCACCTTTTAGGTACTTTTGCTTGTGGCCAAACTTCAGGCATAATAAAGCTTTTGTCCTTTTCTTGGCAGAGAAGGTTGAAAACCAAAAAAAAGGAGGGGGGAGAAGGTGGAAGGAATTTCAGCCTCCTCAGGAGATGCATTCCAGCCGGCATGGACTGCGCTACATCCTCCCTGGATGCCCTAGTACATTCCTTTGTTCCCTCTGACCAAAAATTTTCTTTTGTTTAGTCCATCAGTGCCCTGCAAAGTATATTTTACCTCCTCAGCAATGTGGAGTGCATTGCACAGTCCTTGTCTCCCAGCTCTGAAGTTTCTCCAGATTTAGCATTTTTATCACATGCTGCTCTTTACTCACTATGTTAAAAGAACTATTAATTATTGTTATTAATTTCTCTTATTCAGTGCTGAGAAGTGAGCTAAATTAAGCTTTGGTGGCAGCCAAACTAACTGTCGACTTCATGCATATTTATTCTCCATCACCATATGCACAGCAGGGTGGCATGCTGAGAGCAACAGCACAAATTCCAGTGCTTCACCCAGCAGGGACCAGGGCTTTTAAAGAGATTGCCCAGAGACAAGTGACTATTGTCCACAAGGGAATGCTGTTGATTTAAAGATTTTGCATCTACCATACTGTGCCTCAGAACTGTGGGTTTGCTGTATTTCATGGAATGTGAATTTTAAACATTGGACGTTTGACTTTGCTGTGTGCATGTGTGTGTGGAAGATGCACCTCTTCCCTGAATCCACTGTTATTCACCCCTGTAAAAAGTTCTAAGATTCCCTCTCAGCTTTCTTCTAAGCTTGTCTGCTCCCAGTGTTTGGGGCATTTTGCTTTTGATGCTTTCCCTCAGCATTCTAGCCTCTGCTCTTTTTCATATTTTCCCTCTCACTTTCATATTTCTAGAAATACAAGAATTCTTCTGGCCTGCCATCAGAGTAGGCAATACAGCTTTGTACTGTGAGACAAGTTTGCATATTACCATGTTCCTTCTGAATCAGGATTCAAGAATGTAATTACTAGGGCAAATATTAAGGAAGGAGCCTAGAGTCAGTGGTGGTGGGCCATGAACCAGGCTTATCTCAGTAAACAAGGAATTAAAGGCTCCTCCTTCCACGCTATTAGTAAGAAGTGGATTTTTTTAGCAGGAGCAAAGCAGAACTTGCTTGATAAAGCCGTGTATTGCAGATGATCCTGCACACTTGATCTTTCATGAAATTTTGCAGTAAGTGTTCCTGCAGCTATGATTTCAACTCGAGGGGATGGAAGCATGGCTCTTTGGCTAGGTCTGCTCTTGGACTGGCTTAAGACTCAAGAGCCTTGAGAAGCAAAAAATAAAAATAGAGGAGGTGAATGTTCACCCTATTAAAAGGATTAACACAGAAGAGATGAACATATTTTTTCCTATGTAAAAGCAAATATTGCAAACAAGAAAGAATAATAATAATTTTAACGTGCCCTTTCAGTTAAAGAATTCAGTGCTGCAGCTTTAAATTGTTGATGCTGACTGCACAAGGAAAGCTAACAGCGCTCTGATTTGTTGTGAGAACTTCTCTCTAAAATGTAAAAACCTTTCTTATCAGAGAAAGCCTTTCCCTTCTTTGCTTCTGCCATCTTTTTTCATATTGCTATAAAAAGGCTAACAGTAAATGTCAATGAAAATGAAGGAAATTTGGAAATACATATAAACTGCTGCTCTGTTTTTTTTCCCTGTGAATTCTTTTAAATAATTTTGATCTGCATCCAGAGCAATTTATGGAGGCACAAAACAGTGCATGTGGAACAGCAGGCAAGAATGTGGAGTGAATACTAATGTACTCAAACAACCTCCCCCAAGCTCTCTAAGCCTGAAAAATCCTTCTGCAGCATAACTACCAGTTCCTGTAGGGCTTGCTTATATCCTCATGGAGGAAAGTCCTTTAGCATTTAATAGAAAATTATTATCTTTTCATACACTTTTTGAGCTGTTAGAATTTAATACAAAATTATATCCTTGCCATATAGTAGTTTGGGAAAAAAAAAAAACCCACCACCCTACAGACTATCATGAATAAATTCTAAAAGGTTTTTAGGGCAGATTTTGCAGGAGAATAATACTTTTTATAGGACCTGCCTGAATACCTCTTGTTAAATACAATGGGATTTCTTCACAATAGCAGAATCTTGAACTAAATAGATTTTTACAGATAAATTCACCAGGACAAATTTTGGCCCTTTAATGCAAGAGGAGAACAGAAAGGGGCCACCTGTAAAAAAGCAGAAGAAAATGGAGAAAATAAAAAATGGACTTTTTTTCCCCAAATATAATATCAGTTCTTGAAGCCTAAATACTTAAATTATTTAAACCTATTCTGCACAAAGTGCTACAAAAGGCCTTTCTTTTTCTTCTAATTTCAAAGGTCTAATTACAATCTAACACACAACCCAGAGATGCCAGCTGAAGTCAGTGAGGTGCACAGGACACACTTTGGGGCCAGACTGGTATCAGAACATTTTTTTTTTTTACTAAACCATTAATTTTGTGAAAGGGACCATGTGATATCTGGCCTGCAATAGCAGAAGACTGCAATCAGTGACATCCCCTTTTCTGCTCCCTCCACCTCATATTTCTCATAAATTGGGGGTTCATTTTTCCTCCCATTCTGCCTATAGAATGATTTTACATGTTCAGAGTGGAAATACACTTAGGTAGCCACACAGAAGGACAGATGTAAAACTTCAGTGTAAAGTGTACTTTGGATGCCTCTCTTCCACATAGACTCGAACAACTCCAAGGACAAAACGGCTGCTGTTCCTGCTCACATGCGGAGTTTGAAGTTGTAAAGGGATGAAAAGCATTACAGTTCCATAGCTAAATGCAGCAAATTTGCTATTTATAAACCTTGCATGTGGGTGGCATAGGCTGTTTGCAAATGTTTACTAAATCGAATGTTCAGCCTCGTGCCCACACGGACTGGGACTGCCTGGGAGTATGGACATAAAAGGAGGAAGGAGAAATTGCACATTACTTCCCCAAGGCCATTTCTCCACAAAAGGACGGGTGGCCCAGTGTAAGGCTCTCGAAAGAGCTGACTTCAGTTCTCTGCTGTGGCACTGCCTCGCCCACGCACTCCCAGCAAGACTTCTGCAGTGATCTCCAAGTTATTTTGGCTCTGCAAGCAGAGATGGGATCTGACTATCTTGCAAGATGGAGCCTGTCATTTATTTTTGCCTTGGTTTTTTATTCTGTTTGGGTAAAAAGCCATAAACTGGGATAGCTAACAGATTAATACCTCAAACTGGGATGCAGTTGGATTCAGCAGTGAGAAGAGCTATATAGTTACCTTGGGTAGGTAACTAAGAAGTGGTGCTGACAGGCCTTGGCATTTAGTGTGCTGACTGTGACAATGGAAAGATTTATTCAAAACTACTGCATCAGTTAGAGTCTGTATTTTATTTCGCTGCAATATGCTTCTTGGTGTTTTGCTTTGTAGCTTGTTTAGCAAAATAAGCTCCGTGTTGAATACATCAGCTGACTGTTAAAATGAGTCAAAATCCATGGCCTTCCACAACAGCACTGCACAGAAAAGAGAAAAGCAAACTAAAGCCAGACATGCAGACGAGAAGGGTGGCAAAGGAGATTCATCAGCCACTCTGGCAACAGCAAAAGCCAGACAGTGATGGTTATCTCTCCATCTCCCCGCTCCCTGCCACAGAGCAGCAGGGGCTGGATTCAACGAGAAGGGGAGAGTGAATCCGTCCGTTTGGAGCAGAATGCAGATTGAGGACCTCTGAGCACTCTTGAGTGGATTTCCATTGCCCCACAGTGACGAGCTGCGGTTTTTCCACCCTTTATCTCCATCTCCTCATCTTCAAGCAGCCTTGCTGCCTTTCCCTCATCTCACCCCTCCCTCCCCAACCTTACCCCATCTTCCATCCAAAAAGGAAGAGGCATAAAGCTATGATGTTGCTTGCTGCTACAACCTTACTCATTTTCCTTGCATGTTGTGACATTTCTTTTGGGGCCTGTCTTGACTATTTGCATTTTATATTTCCCTGTTTTACACTACTCACAATCGGGCTGTGGCCTCTTGAATGTTACCCAAATAAATATCTTCAAGCATGAGGCAGTGGCATCCCACACACCAATTAAGAGCAGCAGGCACCTTCTCAGACATCAAATCAAAACTTAGGTGAGACTCAAACCACGTGCGGGTCCCACACACACCAGCTAGTTTCATTGTATGCCAAGCCTTTGTTCCTGAGATATGTAAGCACATGTCCAACCCTTAAGTGTGTCATAGCCCACTGCTTTGGATAGGGTTACTCTCACTGTGAAGTACCTTCCTGAACTGAAGCTTCAGTACTGAGTTAAACAGCAGAGAAAAAAGCTTTTAAGACCCATTGAAAAACTGCTAATTCAAACCCCATGTAAAATGTGAGCTAGTCTGAACCAGCTACAGTATTTCTCCAAAAAAATATACAGCCGTCTTGGCAAAGCTCACTTGTTATTGAATTCATTTTTATACCACAAGTTACGGGAAATTAAATAATACTTCACATTTTTCTTTGTTATGGAAACAATGTGAAAATATTTCAAGTTAACAAATGCTAACATCCTTTAGTAGTCTTCAAAACATAACTAGAAAATTAACGTTTTTCTTTATGATGGTCCTAATTAAAAATCACAGATAGACACAACTTCTTTCCCCCCGAAACAATGGGAAACCTTTTTAAGTAGTGGATTTCAAACAAAGAAAATGCAAGCAGATATAGATCAAATAACATCCATATGCTCAGATATAGCTCAAATAATATTTTTGTTTCTTTTACTGCCAACCCTTGTGGAGGTCCTTTGCTTTCTCACACATGGGATGGTTGCTAGGGGCACATCACTCTTTCTGAATTGTGTGCATTTGCCCATCATTGCATTTGTCCCAATGACTTTTCTGTGAAACCACAGTTTGTGGTACCTCCTGAGGGTATTCACAGTGAAAACTTTGTGCATCATTTTAGGGGTGTTGAAATGACTGAAATAATAAGAGACATACAGGAATTTCCCTCACCAGCAGGAGATGAAGTAAACAAATAAGAAAATACAATTTCATCACAAACCCGCGGAGGTCGGAGTTGGGTCATCATGTCAAGCAGTATAGAAAGAATAGCTTGGTTTCCATGTTCATTAAATACTCCTTCTCTCTGCTGAAACTGCAAGCAAGAATGCTAATTAGCACTTGCCACTCTACATTGGACCAACATTGTGAGATGTCTAAATATTCATCTGGCTGAAAATCTGTAGTTTCTTGTGACCTAAGTTATTTCTGAAGCAATTATTTGGAGGTAAACAATTCTGCTTCCCCTTTTCAAAACCTCTCTCTCCATCTTAAGCTGTTCTAATTTTGAAAAAAATACACAGCTAATTCTTCTAAAACCCCCAATCATTTATTGCTACAATAATGTATTGCATGTTGCTCAAAGGATCATGTGACAGATGTAAAATTTTGCACTGAAACTATGGTATTGGCTAGATTAATCGTATTGGCCAGATTAATGGACTCCAGAGCCAGAGAGATCGTTTGGCTTAGCTAAACCTGACTGCTTGTATAATACAGAGGATGCAAATGCTCTGAACTGACTTAGAGACAATCATGTGGAAATATATCCCATTTTGATTGTAAAATCACTCCCTGAAACCTTAAGGTATTGTTCCACTGATTAATTACTAACAGCATAAAACCAAGTGTGGCTTATCTTGTCTGCATGCATACAGCATCAACTTCTCTTTTATGCCATGCAGTTCACAGAACACCATTCCGCTACCTCAGTATTGAACCCAGGAGCTTTTGCCCACTTTTTCCAAAGAGACATCTAGTCTGTATTCAAAGATATCAAGAAGTGGAGAATGCACCAGTATTCTTGGTATTTTGTTCCAATGGTTAACCACCACCAAAATTATTTCCTGGCTGTTTATTTTCAGTATCTTCTGATTTAAATTATGCAGACAGTTCTTCCTGATGTCATTTTGAACAACTGAGGCCTCAGTCCAACACCTATTTAAATCAAGGGAAACATTCATATTGATTACAAAGAATATTGAACCAAGCTCTGAATTATATATAACACTTCTCTGTGGTTTATAAAATGAATGTTAAAGAAGGTCTCTTTTAATTTTCCCGCAGAAAGAGAGTATGAATGATAGAGAGAATGCTGCCCTCTCATGGTTTTATGGATGAATGTGTTCTCATAATATATTAAAAATACAAAAATAATATTTTTAGGCTGCTACAAGCTGGTCTGTTCTCTCTTATATATTGCACTGAAAGGCAAACTTGTAACAGGCATCACTCCTGCCACAATAGATGATATAAAAGCACTGAAAATACAGCCCATTAATGGCAGACGTGGAGGTAGTGAAGCACAAGGAGAAAGGGTGATGCAAGAGACAAGTTTAGGATCATTGTTTTCCAACTAGCTTTGTAAGCTGAAGCTGGCTGAGATGCAGCTGGGTACTCATTTTGTTCCCCCTGCCTGAAACTGTGGAACCTCGCATGTTCCCAGGATGAGGACTCATTCGTTCTCCAGGTGAACTGTTTCACACCATGCTTTCTCTGCTGGAGAAGTCGTGGGTGCCACTGAGAAGGAGGTACAGGAAGAACTTTTCTAGTTTAAGAGCAAGTCAGTTCAGCAGTGTGCACCCTAATTACTGGAATCTTTTTCCCGTCCAAATGAGTAATCTCCTGTACATACATAAAGGAACAGAAACAGGTAAAAAGTGACTGCAAGCAAATCAGGGCTTCCAACACATCCTTGGTGGCTGTTGAGCAGTATGAAACATATCCAGCATACCCAACATATCCAGTGTATGCAGGGCTCAGGGGCAGCTCCAGAACTAACCACAAGATCAGAGCTGCCATTGGCCTTCTGTGCCCTCCGTGTGCACTCTCTGCCCAGTTGATAATTTGACCTTTATTGTCTTCATGACCAGTTGAAATTTCACAATGAAAAACATGACATCAAAGGAGAAGACCCCATGCGGTGATTTCCCTGGAAAAGGATTCCTGTGGCCTATTCAAAGAAGCCTTCTATTTTTTGGTAAGAACTGGATATCATACCATATAACCTCAGGCCATGAGCTCAGTCATGATGTCCCACATTCTGCGGAGTCCTTCATGTGCAAAACCATGAAAGAAACCACATCAAGATGTGCAGACCATTGAAATCTTCAAGTAAACGTTACCCACATTTATCTATTACTTCCTTACTAGGAATAACCAAATTCTGTCTTGACTAACTCCTAAACTATGTTGAATTGGGGAAAAAAAGGCATAAAATAGCTAGTTATATTTAAACAATTCATAGGCCAGAATAGACCATTAGGTCATGTAGCCTTGTCTCCTGCATAACACGAGTCATTGAATTTCACCTAATTACTGCCAATAAGTTATGTTTGACTATAACATAATCCTCCAGGAAAGCACTGGTGTTAAAATGTCAAGAAAGAGAATTTCCCTCTTCCTTTGGCAGTTTATGAAGGTTAAATCTTTTTCATTCTTAAGTGTTTGAGTATTTCTCCTTCACTTCTCACTGGAAGATATCTGTTTGTCTTTCAGTCATCATTTTATAGCCTCATTGACAAAGTATATCTTAATTTTACAGATTGATCTTCCCAACAGGTGTTACTCAAAGGATTATTTTTTTTAATGGAGACTTTCTAAAAAAAAAAAAGGCTTCATCTCCACAATGGTATTTCTTAATAGTTATGGGTGTAGTCATGACAACGTAGTATAAAATAAGCTTCTGTTCCAATGTGGGGTGGTAAACTCCTGAAGTTACTGCACTGAAAGGGGAACTTCACCCTTAACACATTGAATGATGTGACTTACCCATTTTCTCAAAATGGGACTGGGATGTTTCAGTCTGGCAATACTAAGGCTAAAAAATGTCTTGGATGCCAAATGTGAGTATTCAACACATTTCAAAGTACTTATTTTGGGGCAGCTTATAACACTGTAATGGGGTAAATAGCAGCACAGTAATTCTGGTTTCCAGTTGGTCGCAGGGAGGAAAACCTTCTATCACTTCTATCACAGTCAACCAGATATACCCCTCTGAGCACAGACTGGATTTTACTACTCTTGAGTGTCCTAGAGACAGTGAGAGTTCAGGCTTCCCCAGTTACTGGTCTCTGTCTTTCCCTGGTGCCAGCATTGCATGTTATGGTAAGCAATTTTAAAATGTCAGAATAAAGGTAGAATAAAAATATACTGTAAATATTTTTTCTCCTCCATTTCTCTGTAACAGTTTTCTGGGCTTCAAGAGTCAACTCATACATAAAACCATATTCAAAAGATCGCTCGAACATATCCCTGTGTCCCTTCCCAAAGCAATTGCATCAGAAAAAAAACAGGACAAGAAAAGCTTATGACTCTCAATATTGCTGTATAGACCAAAATAGGGTAAATATCTGCATGGTACATGTCTACACAAGAAGAAGATTCAGACTGGCTAAGCAAGCTTACCTCTTTAATCCCTCTCAAAAGACTCAAGTGGAATATGTGTCTGGCAAAGTTATGAGATAAGGCCCACTTTGGGGAAGATCACAGACCTTAAATTTCCATTCCACAAAGACATCTGATGGTGGAAAACAGAAAGAGATGCACCTGTAGAAAATCCACAGATCCAAAGGGAAATCTTCACAGATTTGCATCCTCTCTGATCCGTATGATGGTGTAAGAGGCTTGTGACTCATTCAGACATGCAGCTTGCTAACAAGGCTATCTTGTTACCCATGTACTCTGGGTTGAAATTATAAATGTTTCCCTAATAGAAGGTTACACTGAAATATGACCAGTTTGCATTTCTCATACTACATTGAAAGTGCATATAAGCAATGATGCAAGTTAAATAATGTTTGTCAAAAAACTACCCTGGCATTTTGATTCACCCAGTCTGCTGGTAAATGTTCTTTCTTCCTCTCCACAGCTATGCTAAATACAGCATGGCACATTTTATATATTCAGGCTTGGAAAGCATTTAATTCTTTACATCATGCATCTTCAGAGTCTCAACCAGAAATATACCCTACCAAATATCTATATTTATGCCAGTGGCTAAACCTAATGTTACAGGGAACAGCTTCAGAAGACCATGCAATCCTAGCAAATGATATGCAAGCTCTGTACGCTGAAGCTTGCTTTAGAGAAGTGGCTTACGGGCAATATTACAGAATCTCCAACTTCCAGCACTTTGCGTAGCCAGGCATGACTGCTACTACCAAAACCCAAGCTGATAAGGAGAATAAATGATGTTGCTCCAGAACATATTTTCAGTCAGTATTGTCACAGGCCAATGAAGTTTTGGGTCTGTTGCTCTAGAGGACACGGAGCTACCTCTAAGGGAGCTGAAGGGTAGATGCCATAGAGCTATCTGCCACTGTACATGAATGTAAGCTCTGAGCTAAAAGAAATGAAGAATGGGAAATCGCATTTACTTGTAGAAATCTTTGGGTGCACTGAGCCCCACATTTCCCTCACTCTTGAGCATGGTGAGGTGCCAGAGAGCCCACAGTAGAGACTGCATGCCAGTTGTACTAGACTCAGGTGCTCTCACTGTATTTCAGAGTTGCTGCTCTTCTCTGTGGAAATCTGTTTACTAAAATAGCTGTACAGCTAAGACCGCTCCAGAGCTACAGAGACTTACCATCTCCTTTACACATGTTTTGTATTATTTGTGCCTTGGGCTTGTTTTTTTTACCCATACCTCATGCTGCCTTATTAGTATGGATAAAGTAGATGATGACTACAGAGATTACAAGATTTTTATTCAGAATCCCTCAAGGGTCATTTTGAGTATTTTTGTGGCTATTTATCTACTCAAAACAGAAGCCAAATGGACAAATGAAAGAGAGGGGAATGAAGCATTATGCAAAGAAAGGACTGAAAGAACTGGGATGATTTAGTCTGGAGAAGGGGACAATTCTTCTAAAAAAGTTAAAAGTAACAGCCGAATTAGCTGCTTTATACCCATATTGAGCACAGAAGAGGAAGAAATCAAGTTAAAAGACAGCAAGAGAGATGTAGGCTGCACTCTGGAAAAATACTTTCTGCTTGGAAGACAGTTAAATACTGGAAGAGATTGTGTAGAGAAGCTATGGCGTCAGTGTCATTAGGGTTGTATAAGGAGAGGTTAGATAAACCTTTGTCAGCTACAGCTGATTTTATCTGCAGAAGGTCTCCAGTGGCTTCTCAGGGGCCTTTCTAGGGAGTAGCTGCAGTCCTGGACAAACTCCGTCAACTTGTGCTCCCCATCAACTGACACTGAAATCACAAGAGCTGCAGTAGGTATGAAAGCCTCGGGAAAGAACCAGGCAACATTTCCGACAGGTTTAGGGAGAGGCTTTCCAAGTACACCTGAAGACTTTAGGCCTATTATACACACCGCCACCACACTGGGAGAGAGGGTTAGCAGAGGTGGATGGATGAAGCTGTGTGGTTAGAGGACATTTGCTATTGGATGTTTACACCAGCAGACAGGAAACCAAATTAACGAACTCTTGGCAGAGTTACCAGGGGAGAGCTTTTTATTTATCGTTCATATAGATGTATCGCTGTTTTCTCCTCCTAAGCCTGTGTGGCTTTTCCTCTGAATACAGTTCCACCAGTCTACTATAAATTCTTGTACTTGGCGGCAAAGTTGTGTTGAGTATTAGGGGCACATCAGGAGCGCACGCAGCCTGCAAGAGAGCTTGAGCTGGGGATGTTGTTTCAAAAGGAGATCCACCCAGGAGCTATTTAAACCTGTCCCTTGTTTTTGCCAGTAACACCAGGAAGAAGGCTTACACACAGAAAATCACTTTCTCCTAATACTGGCTAGAGGCCTTTTTCGGGAAACAGAGAAGAAAAATCTCTCCCAGTAGAGCTTCTTTCCCTGTCTCCCTGGTAGTGCTTGCCTACCAGGTCTAAGCAGCAGCACGTAGGTGCAGAGCAGGTTTCAAATGCTTGATTAGATATGGGGGAAGTCGCAAAGCTCAGGTTTTCAAGGAGCTTAAAGTGCAGTGCTGAATTTGGGGCCTACTCTCTACAAGAAAGCGGGGGAGGTATTCATGCCAACCATGTGAGGAAGTGCAGGGGAATATACCTACGGACTCTTATCACTGTAAAATTAATGTGCTTCAATCCTCTGAGCAGCTTTGCAATGGCAGGGCAGCATCTTCTAATAGACCCTTTGGCCAGGCGAGGCCTTGAGAGGCTGACAGAAACCCAGATGCACATCTGGAAGAACAATCTTTCCCCTGGCTACACCAATCCCTTCTGGGGAATCGGGAAGCAAGTTCAAGGATGGTTGGGGCCCTTCAATACACCACAGTGCTTTTATCTAAGCAAAGCACATCCTCTGCCCATCCCATGGGCAGTATCGGGTACTAAATTTTCCAGCAGTCATGTAGCATCTGTCATTCTTAGCAGCCAGTCGATTTTTCTAGTGGGCCTTTTCATCCTTTCCGAGCACTTTAAAGTAAGACTCAGCCTTTTGTTGCAGTCAGATGTCCTTTCCAACCATTTCTAGGATTTATCTCATGTGCACTGCAGACGTGCTGTAGGCTCTGCTCCAAATCATGTTTCAAGGACCATTTGTTTTAGTCATTTCTGGGTTAGTCTGTACCTCCCAGCACAGCCTAGTCCAGGCACTTGCTCTCCCAACACAAAAGCAACTCACTGTGCCAAAACACTGTCTTCTCCACCCCTTCTCTCCTGGGTGAACTCAATGTCCCCAAATCATTTAATCTTCCCACTTGGCTGTAGGATATAGCAGCTGCCTCTTCCAATGAAACTAAAGCCACTGGCAACCAAACCTTCATTCCTGGGAGAAACACCAAGAACAGTCCATCCGTCTGTTTCGTGATCTTTTGAGACTGTTTCTACCAAACAGTCAGAGACAGGACGTGGAAGGAAATGTGTTCTTCAGTCACAGGAAATTCAGGGGGCAGGCTTGAGAGGGGAAGTAACTCAGGGAGGGAAACAATAAAACATAAAATAATGAAATGAAATGAAATGAAATAAAATAAAATAAATAAAATAAAATCAGATGTTCAATGCCAGAATCTGAGTGGCATTTATGAGTGTACAGGAAAATACCAGCATCTGTGTGGTCTCAATGTTTTGTGAGTGCAATAAAGCTAATATGGATTCAGTCCAACCTCTAAAATTCTGCCACAGCATGTTATTGCTAATTCTTGAAGATTAAAGCAGCCTCTGGCTCTCCCTCAGTGGCCCAGTATGTATTGCAGGCTGCCAGAAAATAAACAAGCAGTATTAATTGCCCTCTGTGGCAGTGTTTCTTCCAAGAATGGCTGGCAGTATTGTTGTAGCCATTGCAAGTTCTCGCCAATAGCCACAACTAAGAAGTGGATGGGTAATTGTGACCCCTTTTTTCTGGTTTCCTACATTCACCACAGGTATATCACACTACAGTGAATTTGGTACTAAAGATATTAAGACTGCACCATATCAAATGTTTCTCTTCAGGCATTCATTATCTACAAGAAAAATATTGAACAAGGTATTCCAAGGTTAAACTTCACCAGTAACTGGCGGGGATTTAAATTCATTAAACAGTGGAATTAACACTGGAACCACAAGAACCTTCTCCTTTCCTGGGCAAAGTTTTGACTGATGACAGGGTTTTCCAGTAAAGAAACTCAATGGACCTTCAATCTTGCCAGCTGAAGACTCTCTTAATTGTGAATCAACTTAGAGCTGCATTCCATGGAACTGGAGAGACAAATACAAACAAAGCATTCCGCTCCATTTTAAGACTTTTTTTCTTTTTGTTTGTTTGCGTTTTTTTAAAATCAGTGCAGATAGCAGCTTTCCCAGTGTTCTCCATAATACATTCCTTACAGGAAAACCCTAAGTGTGGTCTTGGATTCAGACTTTTTAATGCTTGTCCTCTTTCCAATATGTAGGGGAAATAACACATTTCCAAAGCTCCTTCAATATTTATATTTTAGAGTTAATAACTGGTGTGTGAGATCATTGCACACACCCAGCCTTTTCACTTTGAGGCTATTCATTTAAGTTATAATAAAGACAACATGTTTTGCAAACTGCATTGTTTCCAGGCCCAACGGTTATAATTGTTCACACTTTGCTTAGTACTTTACATATGTTTTCTCTGATCTTTAGATAAAGTGGCAAGAGAATGCATCAGGTGGTGTGGAATATTGACATAATTTTCTGATGACAGAAGAAGGGAGGCTTGCTAATGAGATCTGACAGCTCTGAGAAATTATGTGAGTAGAAGGGAGAATATGGATCAGAGTATTGAATTTCCATTGCATTTTACTTAAAATGTAAGGAAGAAAAAAGAAACTGCTGAGACACGTAAGCTGTTAATCATTGCTGACTACAGCACATGCAAAAATGTAAAAACACTGCTTTGCATTAGATTAAAAAAAAGGTGCGGCATTTCTCCAATGTAACCAAGAAAGCTGAGTAAATAACTCCTGGTGTACAGTATAGTCAAGAAGCTAGTGTTCACTAGGTTCTGTGAGAACGAACAGCATTATATTATTATATTCCACTTAGGAGATACCTGTATATTCTGGAGAAAGGTTAATCAGGCCCTGTCCCTGGGAATTTCAGCCTAACGATATTTTATAGCTGCCTGTGGGGGACAACGGGGGACAACAGACACTGCAGATCTGATCAGCTCATTTCCTGGTCCTTAGGCTCTGGTTTTGGCTGTGCGAGTTTCTTGTCACCACTGGAGCTAGGATTTGAGCTGAGGGAAATATCTGGAATTCAGTGTTCATGAGTTACATACACAGTCTCTTTGATTTTCGGTTGTATGTCCTTTTCTTGATTCGTGGCTTGAGAACAGTGGTCTAAGTAGAGAGAGGAAAAAAAGGAGGTTGTCATTCCAGCCTCAGCAGGAGCTGCTGCAGTGTACAAACACAGCAAGGCAACCGCTCCCAGCTCCAACTGTATTCCTCTCACAGATGAGCATGTTCTGGCTTTGGAGAAGATGATGGAGATCCAGCCCACTGGACATCACTGGCAGGACTGCAGAGGCACTGCTTTGCTCTGCCATACCCTGCTTCTGTGCAGAGCAGCCCACCTGGCTGAGGCCACGCAAGTGAAGTGGTCAGAGTGCAGCCTGGAAGCCTTTGATGGCCATGCCATTCATTCAGGCATTGGCAGCGTGCCATGGTCCTATGGACTGGAAGCACTGCTTGGGAAGATTATTCACCGCAGGAGTGCCATGAGGATATCTGCAGCAGCAACTGCTTTAAGCATTTGTTATTTATGATGAGGGCACTGCAGGAAGGCAGCCACGGACTTCCTTGCAGCTGGAGTTTTCTCCAGTAGGAGAAATGAATCTCCTAAGTCAGAGGAAATGGTTTCTGGTTTCTGTTAGTTCGATTCTCAAACTCCCTCGAGATTTTAAAGACAGTTACCTAAAATGTTCTTCTGTGAAGAGTCAGGTTCTCATACAGATGTTCACCCTTTCCCCTTCCCTCCTAATTTTTGTGGCTAAACCTTTGCTTAGAAGAGTAGGCAACCAGAAGGTACGTTACAAGTCCTCTCTTGTCTACATTGTTTATCATAATGGAGTCAGTGGTATTGGCAGATCCTCAGATGCCCCAAGGTTCTTCTTCTGTTAGAAGAACTGTTAGTTTTTTTTCCTTTTCCCTTCCAGTGATACAATGGTTATATTATGGGACCAGGACTCAAAGGTTTGTTGCTGCAACATTTTGTCCGTATGACCTTGAGGAATGTAAGAAAGTGCTGAGTCACAAAATAACTCTTTTATTACTATTTGGGAAAAAACCAAATACAAATCCAAACCTTCCTTCTCCCAGATTTAATGAAATTAGGCAAAGGAGGACTTTATTCAGGTTCTTTTCAGGTCAAGAAAGACTTCTGGTTGGCCTGGTTTGGGAATGGAATTAAGGTAGAATGCTGTTGTGGGGATTTTAAAATGTTAAAATTGTAATATATTTATTTTAAAATCATAAAGGTATACACAAGCTCACACACATAATGTCTAGTAAGAAATTCTTATGGTTTAAAAAGTAAAGCCTTTGAACTAAACCCAAATGTCTGGCAGCAAAAGTGAGAAGAATTTTTGTGTTCAGCAAAGGAAATACTTTGTGCGTTTTTCCTTAGTGGAAGCAGCACAAAGAACAATTCGTACTGAATTGAAGTTTTGTGGTGTCTCAACTTTGTTTAAAACACTTTGGAGAGTCCAAGTTTACACTGTCTGGTAAAAAATCTATTTTTTCAATCATATAACTGATGCAGTGTGGTCTCCTTTGAGGATGCAGACCAGCCAGAGCAGTCAAAGAGCAATTGCCTTTAAGACAAGAACAGGCTTGATTCTTTCTTGAAAGGCCTCATCCCTCGTTTATGGAAATACAGAACATTTCTTACTCACTTAGAAGAACTCTGGGCCTCAGAAGTCCTGTAAATAGCTTTTTGGTTTAATATCTAAACAAGGTGAATGAATACAACAATTCACACATTCAGTAACAAACCTCATTTGCAATGAAAAAGACTCCTAAAGTGCAATTAAATACATTATTTTGACTCCAAGTGATGCAGGAAAGCTGCATTTAACCCATATATGCACCTGTGGCTGGATGGGCACCTCCAGTTATTACTTCTACTCACAAGAACCACTACCGTGGCTGAGCTTGGTATTCAGAAGCCGTTCTCCTGCCTAGAGCTGTTTGGGATTCATACAAAAGGAAACTGCAGCCATAAATTGCTTGATTCATTGGGTGTGCTCACAACAGGAGTGGAGTCCACCAAGACCTGCAGCCACAGCCACCTTCATTTAAAGATAGTGGGAAGAGGCGAGCTACACAGTAACCCGGAGGTTATGGTACTTGCTCAAGAAGGAGAGTTGGCTTGTGGACCTTCTAGGATGATAGACCCCGAGTCCACAGCTCTTGCTTCACAGGAGAGAGCCTAACCATCAAGTCACAGGACACTCTGAGTAAGGAGGACACTATCTCTTCTCGTTGAAATTGGGACACTCTGCAACCTGAATTTGAGATCCATGAGTCCAGAGAGAGAGCAATGAGGAGACCTACAGTTGGTAACTCAGCAGTGAGGGAGCTCTGCTTCTGAAGCAGGGCTTACCTTTCAGGTGTTCAGTATCAAAACATTCAACTTTTTTTGTCTTTTGACCCTTCTACCTCATGAAAGAGAGCAAATCTTCCCTTAGTGCTGCTTCTTTGTAACAGAGACCAAAGTGTGCACTGACTGGGACCGGATTGAAGTGAAGAGCCATTGCAAAGCTTTAAATGTAACATAGTTAGGCTCATAAAATTATCCTTTGCCCCCCAAAAGTTTCCTTTCTACCCCCCCCCAAAAAAAAAAAGATTTCCATTTCCCTTTACTTTTGTAGACAAAAGTCTTAGTGACAGCTGCAGACCACCTATGTGATTTTCCTGCACTGGATAATTTAAAACTAGCCACATATCTAAGTCATCGTGAAGTGTCTAAGAATGTAAACATATAAAATTTGTGGATGCATTGTTCACTTACCATACAACATTGCCAAGCATTCCTCCCTGTTATTGCTGTCTTATTATTCGGAAAATGCCCAATCCTGCTCATTCTTACAACTCAGCAGGTTCTTTTAAGCCAAAAGAGTGTTTCAATGAGACATAAGCTGGCGAATTCACTTTTAAGTTTTTGTTAACTAATTTCATGTGACCTTGGCAACAAAATACCTGTTAAATAATTTCATATGACTATGATGATCAATGCAGAACCAAGATTTGCAGACAGTGAGCTGGTAGAAATTGCTGGACCTAAGGTTGAAACAAAGACGCTCATTCTTCTAGGAGAAAAAAATGGGATACTACTTTGCCATCCCTCTGGTTTTGCAATAAACTTTTCCATTTGTGCTGTGCTGTTTGCGCTTCTGCACTGGTGATGAGTTAAATTCAACAGACAACAACAACAACATCCTGAACATTTCAAGCAATATTTTATTTTGGCTTAAGTCTATTGAAGTAGATAGTATTAAAGGTGAATGGATGGAAACGAGCTCAATATGCTGAAGAATCAACTCCTTTGAAAGCAGTGAAGAAACAGAAATTGCCATTAGAAGTACTTTAGTAGCAGGCTGGAAGGAGCATTACAGAGACACACAGAACAAATGGAGAGCTCATTAGAGGCTGAGTGCAGTGAGCCAAGCAGATAGGCTGGCTGGGTATTTCTAGCTCCAGCTCCTGATCTTTAGTCATTCAGGGTACCAGAAGGGTGACTTTTCTGAAGTTGCTTCTATTTTGCTAAAGGATCAGCAAGCTGAGCCAAATTAGCAGATCTTAGTAGGAAGAAAGTCCACAAGCAAATCCCCATTACATCCGCTCAACCAACAAAGCACTTGATACAAGCTGCCTTTACAAAGAAGTGACACCACTTCTGCTATACAGCTTCGACCAGAACAATTATGACTACCTAATTGACTTTGCATCAGTAGTTTCTCATTGTGTCTATGTTCACAGCCACCCACACACTGCTACCTCCAACAAGACAGTAGCGACAGAGAAGTTCTTTCTAGTCTTGGGGCTGTTTCAAAGACTGGAGTAGCGAGGAACTGATCTGTACTGCCTAGACAGAATTTGGCTTGGGGTCTTGGCAAAGAGAAATATCATAAACCCACAATACAGGTTTGGGTGATCTGTAAGTAAAAAATTTGCATTTTGTCATCTAGTTTATTCACTTTACTGGTCATTCAGGAAAGGGTATAGATTAGAATCACTAACTCATTCCTCAGTTCCTCTTAACAGAAGCTGTTGTTTCTCAGCTTATGTATAAAGTAAGCTTTCAGGCTAGAACTGATATGTCTTGGTTTAGTTTCTCCCTGTTATATTTCTCAGGGCTAAGCTAGGGACTGCAGCAGTCCAGCAATAGCTCTCCTTCAGTGGTGAGAATAAGAGAAGCCTTGGCACCAAAACATCCATCAAAACAGAATTCAGTGATGACAAACATAAAGGGATCCATTATCTGCTTTCCTGTATATATTACAGACCTTGGACCTCCCTGGTTTTCAAGATCAGAGAGACTAAAATATGTGGCAGCATATGAGGCCGTAAGTACTACTCAAATTCTCCATGTAGCAATGAAGTAGGGCTGAGGCAGTACCAAATTTTATGCCAGCTTCCTGCGCAGGTGTGCTTTTCACCCTGGCTAAAGGACATAACATTTGCTTAACTCCTGACAATTGTGGAATGCATTGCTAACCTCACCACAGCCTGCCACAAATGCAAACGGCAACCTACGGCAGCATGACAAACCTTCCTCCGTGTCTAGCTTAGAGCCTTCTACTCCTTCCAGCCACATGCAGCCTGGCAATCATTCAGTCCCTTACTGTCCCTCACCTGCTTTTTGTGAAAACAATATAATCTCCATTACTGGCATCCAAAACCCAACGTTATAAATATAAAAATCAGACGGCTATTCCCTGTTTCTTTATGGGATTTTCCAAGATTGTCTTGGATATATTTAGTATTCATGTGTAATGAGTCAGAGTGTCCACCTGTGGTCTCCATAAACCGATTTTGTAAATAGCATTGACTGATGTGACTCAAAAAAAAAAAAAAAAAAAAAAAAAAAGAGGCCAGTTTCTGTTTTCCAGTTTTAGTCTGAATTCAAACACTGTTTGCAGTTCCAAGAACTCTGTGGGTTTCATGCTCTGGGTCAGTGGGTGTGGAATACTGGAAAAGGCACACTCCATCCTGTCCCCTCGTCCTAGTGGGCTGTAGGTCTGCAGAAAGATGACTTTATTTTACAGCACAGCAAACCACCTTTTCATTTAGAAACTGTTTAATATGCAACCTGTAGATGAGGCCCTGGCATACATACTTTCCTGTGTCCATTCCTCACTTGGAGGTTGCTATTGAAAAACATTGAATTTTGATCCAGCACAAATGAATGCACAGAATGAGCTGTGGTCTGGTTTTTATAGGTGCCAAAAAGCATGGAAGGATGTAAGTCTCACTGACTTTTCAGTGACACTTTGAAGAATAAGGGAGAACAACTTGACTTCAGTGTTAGTTATCTAAGCTTAACTTAGCCTCATGCTAATGGAGGTGGCCACACTGTGAAGTGACACCTGAACTGCTTAGTTTGGACTGGAGTCACCTGTGCATGGCGTGAAGCCCTTTGGGGCTGCGGTACTTGTCCTTGGTCTTCAGATAGATGAACTGTGGGTCTGAAATGCTCCTGTGTGAATGGAGAAGGAACTTCCAGGCCTTTTTGGTGCAAGGGAGAAGTTTGGGGCAGACATTAAAAGACTAGCAGCACAGAAGAGGAGGCAGCTTGTGTGTTGTTAATAACTGAAGAGCTGTGTTAGCTGAAGCTTAGATTAACCCCTCTGGCAGATCAATATCTCAAGTTAAAAGCACCCTCATGCATAATGTAGGTATATAATATAGATTTGGGTCTAAGGTCAACTATAAAAGGATAACTGAAATCAGCTCTACAATGTAGGGAAGCCCCATCTCTCCCTGAAATGGGAACTCAGGTTCCATTTTAAAGTTTGGCATTTCTTAAGATGTTCTTAAGGCTTTTCTTCAGTTTTTGCTTTAAGATCTAGTTTCATCTGCATCCTTTGTAATCTTTGCACAAAATGAGCAACTAGACAGCTGTCCCATAGTTGCCAAAGGACAGTAGAAAACCAGTTCAGATTAAGGTATTAAAAGGACACATACGAGTGCATAGGTACATGCATTAGAAGGCTGTAAATGTTCAAGAATAACCAAGGAAATAAAGTAAGAGGATATGCTTGTGGAGTGCTTAGTCTGTTGACTTTAGTGGAAGTTTTGGCAAAACCTAAAGGCAGGCTGGCCCCTTACTAAATAGAACTGAGTGAAATAATTCCTGATTATGGCAATATCAGCTGTGTGTTTCTTTTAGGTTTTACGTGAAGTGTGTTTTGTTTGGGGCTTAGAAAGAGACCCCTAACTCACAGCACATGTATCAAAAAGTCCATTAAGACTCACAGAACTTTTGAACCTGCTCTGAGTTGCAACCTTAATAACACTGCTTCATTCTCCTTCACCAAAATTTTATGAAATTTACAGTTGGCATGTTTTCATTATGAAAGTCGGGAAGTATAGTACCTTGAAGGATTTTTACATTAATGCTTCAGAAACACTTGAATCTGGAGCTCAAAGCAAACTTCAAGGCTTGCAAAACCACTTAGGTTGGAATGTATAATACAATAAAAGACATGTATAATACAATAAAAGGCAATAGTCTGCATGGCTCTTTGCCAACTGAAACCACCAAGAACCACACAGATCGATTAGGACATGATTCTACTAGGTGCCAACATGTCTTGTGAGTCACTGTGTACTCTTAGCTCTTTGAAATCAACAGAACCAAGTCAAAAGATACTTAGTGCTTACTGAGATCAGGTTTCTACAAAATCAGTACAAGAGTGTTTTCTGCTATAGGCTTTGAATAGAAGAAGAAACTCAAAACACCCACTCTCAGACATCAAAACTAATAACATTACCAAGGAACCAGCATTTCTCATATTGTAATGAATGCAAAGCAAGCAGCTGAGCTAGCAGATAATGTGAGTCATGTTAATTTGGAATTACAGCAGCATTTGATAGAAAGGCAATGGCTAAAGTTCTAACAGCTTTTCCATTATAAGCCACCATAAAAATCTATGGAAAGCAGATATTTGGTGTGTGGTTTCTGAGCCTCAGAGTCATTCTAAAATTTGCATTTGATTAAGTAGTTTCCACTGAAAAGAAATCAAATCAGTTATTATTATACCATTCTAGATAAAGATTCAACTGAAGTTTTGGAGAATTAAGTTTATTTGTGCTTTTATTACCTAGCAAACTTTAGTCCTTAACATTAATTGCAATGCTTGTTATTCCATAATTGTATGAAAGAACTTCCTTATTTTAAAAATAACTGGCAAAGGAGTAGAGTAATTGCTCAGTCTTTATGAGTATGTGATAAGTGCTCCTGATGTAAATACATGTGGCTGAAAATTTGCTGGTAGTGTTAAAATATGCACTAGAATAAAATATAACTGACTCAAGCCAAGTATGTCTTCTATGTGGGAATGGCATCTTCTGTCTATTGTACTTCGTGCTTTTTGCTGCCTGTGATGCTATGTAAAGATTATTTTTATTTACTGGCATAGCACAAATTTCCAGTGTTCCTCAGGCTAGCAGTATTCTTGTTTGGATACGAACCCCAGTAGGTTGGGCACTTTCCAAACAGGAAAGGCAGTTCAGCTTTTGTTTCAACAGTGCCACAAGCTAAAAGGCACGACACAGAAGCAGCAACTCAGAAACCACTGAAATCTAGCCAGGTCCCCTTGGGCATCAAGTAAAGCCAGTCACCCCTAGAAACACAGCAGCTATTATAACAGTGCCAGCAACATGACACAGACCAAGGGGAAGGAAGTACAGAAGAAAGAACCATAGGCAATTAAAGCAACCAGAACTTTAAGGTAATTACCCAGTTTGTAATATAGCCAAAAGCCAGGATAGATGCTGCTATTCTTATGACAAGTGTCATCCAATATTTTACAGCACAGAGCAGTCAGGACTCAGAGCCTCAGTGCTGGGATTTACCTGCAGGAGAGCACCCCAGCAGGGCATGAGTGACTCAGGGTGAAGAATGTCATCTTCTGAATCACAGTGCCACTTCCTGTGGCACTTTGTTTTTCCTTCCAGGATTCCCCTGGCTGCCTGATACTAGGTAGGTTGTAAGATCTTGGGAAAGCTGAATACATCTAAGGTCTCGGACCACGTTTGTGCCTGGTGCAATACAGTCAGCGTTGCTGGCTTTGCCCCCATTAATTTTCTCTAGTCCTTATAAAGGTAGGAATGGTAGGTCTAATTTTAAAATATGCCCTTGTTTTTGTTAAGCGTTGCTTAGCCTTCCTGTTCCATAGTCATTTAAGGAGCAGACAGTGTTTCCATTACAAACTCCTCTTTCAGGGATTTATCATTGCAATAAAAACATGCTCTTATGGCAGAAATATACTCTCCGCACAAATTTTCTGATGAAAGAAAGTGAGTTTAAGTGTCAAAAATTGCTATACCAGAGCAGGACACAACAAAAAGGACTAAGGAACCTGATTCTGAAAAGAATGCCAAATGCTTGGTTTTAAGCACCTGAGGAATTTCATTGAGTTCCAGAGCTTTGTTTACATTTTTAAGAAGCAAGCACAGGGACCACAGTAATTAATAGTTGTTAAAACCAATTAATAAGCAAAATAAATAAATAAATAGACATCATACATATGCCTAGCATTCATGCAAGAGCCACATCTGCCCACAGAAGAAATGATGAAGATCACGATCCTAATACAGAAAATACTGCCATCTCAGTTGTGTAATGAATTTTAGGTGTGCTTTGTATCCTCAGCTCTTGTTCAGTTTAACTATAAGAAACTCAAGCTGTTAAGAAAGACGATTGTCTCCTACCCTCTGAAGGAGTTAGGTTTGATAATGCAGTAAGTCTTATGCACCTTCCTTCTACCTGCTCATAATATCTTTCTTACATAGATGCAATAGGAAAAATTAATATATATTACAGTTATTGGAAGAAGACTAATGTGTGACAAAGGAATGATGTTTCTGTCAATAACCAATCCTTCTGCTGTGTCTAGAACTCTAATCCAGAATTTCAGCAGTAGAAATTGTTCCTTCTCTCATTAACATGCTCAGAAAATGGTATCTCTTTTGTCAAAAGTATTTCCCTGCACAAATCTAACAGAACCACATCTGCATGATCCTGCGATGCAGGTAGAGGCAGACTTAAAATAAAGCCTGAAACTATTGTCTTCTGATACATAGAGCTACTTACTAGCACAAATTTTACTGTGATTATAGTATGTTAAAGGAAGAGCTGAAACTCTTACTTATTAAGAGGATAGTTGCAATCCTAATTATATATCCAATGGATATAATAAAATATTGATTTTGTCTACTGTACCTACAAAAATTGTGTAAGACATACTACAAAAATTTAAGCGTGACAGATGCACACTATTACTTCAAAATGAAACTAAGAGATGGAATACAGAACAGATAGCAAAAAAATATTTCCTGAATTTTAACATCATAACTAGAGACCTTGCAAGAAGTAGAGATCAAGAGAAATTGATAGTAAAGCAAAGGGAAGCCAATGAAGAAAGATCCATAGACATTTTGAACATATTTGTGGAGTTTATGCCTCTTAATTAAATTCTCTACTGCAGTTACCACAAACCCACATCAAATATTCAAAGAAACTGTCATACCCAACAGATTTAATGAGTTGTAGGTCAAAAGCATATGCCTGTGGAAATGAAAGAAAAAGGGGGTTGACAAGCAAGTATACCAACATTTTATCATCTCCTCTCCTATTAAGCTGTTAAGTACTGATAAACAATAGCAATCATATCTAAAAAAAAAATCCTACTTTCAATGGCATCCACTAAACCACATTTTGACAATGATTTTCTTTTTTTTTCTGTGTAGTCCATCTTATCCATAGGAATATCAGAATAAGAACACCCATAGCATATTAAAATACTACAGCACACTTAATTACCCATTCACGTGGTTTTAATATTTACTTCCTGAGTGAAATGAAGTGCCTGCAGACAGACCTGCTCCTTTCATCCATAATGCTGCATCTATCAACTCTTGTGCTTCAATCTCATTCCATGAATTATTTTTAAAAGTGCTCATTTTTAGGGTAAAACCATTATATAATGTAGCAAACCTGTTGCATAATATAGCATGCTGAAACTTACCTTTCTTTTCCCAAGAGAGGTCATCCAGTTCTTCATATACTGGAATGGCAGCCTGCTGGAAAAAGTACAGTGTTTTCTCCAACTCAGCTCCTGACCAAACTGCTCTACAAGTTCACTTTTAGCAGGCTTTGATCAAACTTACAGAGACCTTACTGACACAGTCTTTTTCATATGTTTGGCCTGCAAGGTTTGAATTACCACAAAAGTTAGTGGTAGTAGTTACTGGCAAATAATTTTGAATAAACTAATAAAATATGCATAGTGTTTAAAAAAAAATAAAAGAATATGCTGCAAATAACAGAGGTAGCACCACAGGTAAAACTGTTGAGGACAGGGTATGAAGAAGCTGGCCGGGTGCACAGACTATGCTGCTGTGTTTTAACTGTATCAGGATTGACTCATATTTTTTGTTTAACATATAAGCTTGAGAGGCTGAAGAGTATCAAACTGAAAACAAATTTATCTAAACCTGCTCTTGTTTCCTATTGGACTCCTAGTTCACTGGACAGTCTACTAGAGGTATTCAGGGAAGTGGAATCACTTGAGAAATTTTTATATGACCTCTCCAAGATAGAAAGAGACACCTTAATAACTAATCAATTTTTTCCACTCATCTTCTTTTTAGCTAAGGGAAAACTGAAAGTAAGAGCAAAACAGATAATAAAGCTGACAAGCAAGGGTTGTTCAAGGCTGAACACATCAATCCATCCTTGACAGTCTGTGAAATCAGCCAGCTGTGATACTGGACCGACGATTAAAAGGTTTTATTTCCCTCAATTAGGCAGAATAAAGGTGTCACAGGCTTTCCACCTGCACTTCCTAAGGGGATTTCACTTCAGAGCCAACTTCACTTTAAATGCTGGCTTCGTAAAAGTCACGCAGAGATTTTTTGCATGTGGTACCTATTACATGCACTGGAAGCAGTGCTACCTCTCTTGCCACAGTATATGTTTCTCCAAGTAAGGAAACTACCCACTTTGGTCTTGTGCCAAACATGCCCGCTGAAGGGACTAAAGACACAATTTGTAAGAGTTGCTTTGAAGCATCAGGCAAGAATCTGGGTAAAGCCTCATCTCTTTTACACAGCATAAGTGCAATAGCCTGAGTGCTTTGTGCGTGTTCTGCACCCAGCTCCAGGAGTGGATGTATCCCCAAAATAACACAGGGGTGCACTCATTTTGCTGAAATAACAAATGAAACAGCTGAGGATAGTCTAGTGAACAAAAAAACTCCTAACAATTTTCCCTATGGCTGCACTATGCTGTTTCTTTAATACTCAAATATATCAAAATGCTTAGGCACATTTAGTTGTCAGGTTGTCAAGTGCCATACTGCTTCAGACAAAGAAATATTTTACAGTAATATCTTCTTAAAACTCAAGTCACTTTTAACCAGTGGTTTATAGTTACAAACAACAGGATGTCACATGCCTTTGGGCACTTGCGTCAAAAAGCTTTTACTGAGAAGGGGTCAACACACTCAGATGCAGCAAAGCACTGCTGATGCAGAAAACTTTGTCATAATTACTCAGCATGTTACAATGAACAAGAGCCATTTGGGAAGGGCTCTGTCTTAACAATTCAACTATGTCTTGGGGAAGGGCTCTATCTTAACAGTTCAACTGCATCTGTTCACCTCCACTGGCACCGCAATACACAAAATGTCAGAAGAAGATTCTTTGCAGAAAAGGAAAATAAATTAGGGCTGAAAAATTGTAATATATTGTTATTATTAGATTAATCTTAGGGGTAGACATCCACATGAAGAAAAATTCGTAGGAAATGGACAACGTGCCATAAAAACCTACTTGGTAACTAAGCAAAACACTGAATTTCTGGGTCTCCTTATGTTATGCAGCAGGTCAGTGACAAAACCAAAACCAAGAGGTAGGTTTGCCAAGCCTCAGGTCAGCAGCCTGGTGCAAGACTGAAAATAAAAAAAGTGTCTATAATATTTAGTCTTCTTTATGGCTGAAGTTGTTTTTTAAAACTTCTTCATAATTTGTTTTGGGGCTGGAGATTTTATCTTCCTATCGATTTTAAAATTTCTGCCAGTTTTCTTACAATTCTGCTCTACTGTTAGGTACAAAGGCTGAATTTCTGCTTACAGCCCACACATTATTTGCCTTTCTCCTTCCTATGCCTTGGAGTTTATACTAGCCTTTGACTTAGATACTTGAAAAGTGACAGGTGCATATGAATGGATGAACTGATCCATTAAGTGCAGTAATGGTGTATTGGTAGCTCACAGTCATTTCACATCACTGATCCTTTCAGATTATTGGATTCAATAGGAATTTTTCTACACTGTTTATTACTTACCAAAGAAAGAGCATTAAGAGATTGCAACACTGGCAAAATCAAACTTTCAGAAGTTAAGAAATAACACATTTGCATTTGCCCAGATAGTCTAAATTTTGACACTTTGTGTTCAGGCTAAGCATGAAATGGAGAAGGGCAGGCCTGCAATGTTGCAGAATGAAGGATAACTGGGAACCCCCAGGCTTGGTACTTCCTAATTTCAAAGTGTTGATTTTGTAAACAGATCTAAATTCATATGAATCAGGGCCTTGGGGAAGAAAGAGTCCATGATGAAGGCAACTGAAGATCGTAGCAGAACACACAAACACCAGGCTGAATTTGGGTTGATCAGATAGACATATATCTGGCATTTCCCAACTTCAGAGGACTTGATTTTCCACCTAAAAAAAAAGTATGAGTTTCAAGTGTGTGTTGCTAATTTATTTTTTAAAGAAAGCCTACTCTGTTCACATGCAGCCACCTCTTCATCATCAGTGGGACATCAATACTGTCTGCTTGTGATAGCTACACAGAAGCCAGCTGCTGGAGAAACCAGATGAACTTTCTCAGCTACCAGCCACCTTATTGCCAGTGGAGAGAACTGGTGGAAGAGGGGGTGGAGAGGGCTCCTAGAGTGGGGCAAAGGAGGGAGCTTCTCCCAGCCCCCTTTCCCCAGAGAGCAGCTCCAGCATCCCTGTAATGTCTCCTGCTGTGCTGGCTGCAGTGGACCTACCAGCACGCCAGCATTGGCTTGTGGTGCTGGCAAGATGCCACAACTTCCCTGAGCTCTGGTAGGGAGAGGTGGGAAACATCTCTGGAAAACAGTTTTGTGAGACAAAAGAAATGTATTTTTTTTTCTACACTAAGAGCTCCCTCCTTTTTGACCTGCCACATATGTATGCGCACACTCCTACACAGCCATATTTCATAGCCCTGTTGGAAGCACCAAAGATGTTAAAAATTCTTAGGATGAAGTAACAAGAACCTTTTATGCTGAAATGGGTCAAGGCTCCCAGGCGTGCAGGTAGGCCAGCTACCACCCCGAAGATTAAAGCAATATGAAATACAGCCTACCACAGAGCATCAGGTTGGAGAAAAATTTCCTCCTACATTTCCTCCTTTCCTCCAGTGTACACACACATATGGGGTGTCTGTTGCCGGTCCAGGTTATCCCAATAAAAGTGCTACCACTGACTTCAGGATGAGCAGAACCCTCAGCAGGTTTCTTGTCTGGTCTCCCTGAATGAATCAGCATTTTAAATGCGCAAAGCAAATGCTGAGTGTCTGCCACAGCTATTACAGCAAGAAAAAAAGAATAATGTCACGTAATAGCACATTTCTCTCTCAAGAAGCTTTGATGTCAGGAAACAAAATACCCAAGTACAGCTATTTTTCTAACTTGTTCATCTTTGGAGGTTGCCAGAGGAAGGTCTTCTTTGCCTCCCAGACCACCACAAAGTTGAGACATGGAGAACAAGTGATCGTCCACATGACTCTTCTGTGAAAGTTCTGGATTTTCCAACTGGCCATTTACAGTTACATGTTTATTCACTTTTCCAGTCAGTGAGCATTACAAAAATAAAGGACAGAAAAACAGAGGTTATGCTAATAGTTCCCAAGTGACTATCAACAGCATGTAGTTTCAGTCTCTGATGAAGATAATAGTAGATTTTCTCAGGAAGCTACAGGGAAGACACAGCCCAGCTCTGGGAAATTGCAGAGAAGATAATAATTTTTAAAATTTGGATCTATAAAGCCATATCAACAATTGATTTTTAGGTGATTCTGTGAATTATTGGTAACATTCATCATATTCTCCGACAGACACCAGCTGTAACAGTTGTAGTGAGGTAGTGAGAAATTTTCCATCAGACCTGAAAAGCCCTTAGGTAAGCAAATACATCTATGACTCAAAAAAAATTCTTTCAATTGAAGAAACAGTACCAAATTTCTGATCTTGTGACACTCAGATGTATTCTGTAGTTGGGATCTGACATTTAGACTCTTTTTCTTTTTTATTAGATTATCTGTCTTAAGAAACAATCAAGTCATATTAGTAAAATTCTGTGTACTTGACTAAATACTGAGAATGATGGCCCATTTTATTGCTCTCCAGCATGATTCACTGAATAATCCAAAATGTAGCCTTGCTCCAGCAGTGGTGGAATAAATTATACCTTGCTTCCTCGTTGGGATGTTGATAATAGATAAGCTGTTCATCAACTTTAAATGTAACAACCCTTCTTTGTGATTTCTCCTTTTTGCAAACCTCAGAAACTTCTGAATGAAACTTAATACAGATTGATGAGCCATGCCAAAATGAAAGCACTCATGGACACAAAATTGTATTGTTGGGCAAATGCACAGAATTGTCTTCAATCAAAACCTTTCTGCATAAGTCTCACTATCTTTATCACATTATTTGTCATGTGAATTCACCCTGTATTTTTTCTGCTTTCCAAAGTAAGTGAAAAACAGTCACTTGGAATGGAAGGACCTTTGATATGTCCATTCTTATGTTCTTCTACATATACCTGTTCCCATTGTGAGTTTATGTCATTCTGTTGAAGTGAACCTGGTGAAGAGGTGGGCTGGGCTCTTCATATTTAAACACCTGATTTTCCATGCTATATAATTCACAAAGGATTTGGTACAAAACTCAGGGAAGTTAATGTGAGTTTTTCTATTTCTCCATCACAGATCTTTAACTCTTCATTGTCTTTCTGAATGTTCACCTGCAAAACTGCTTCCTTGGAGTCATGCTTTTTCATTCATTTGCATTCAAAGACCCACTGGAGAAGCTCACTCCAGTTCTGTAGCTTCCCTATATTTTTCTCTTTACCCTATTTCCTCCTTTCCACAGAAAGGTAGCTTGGGATATTCTCTGTTGCTCCTATCTCTTTCCCAACTGCATTATGCATCCTTCTCAAACTCTTGCCACATGCCTCTCCGGTATAACAAGGTGGGACTAAAAGAGCTACCTGGCTTTCTTATTCTCATTCATGGTGGCATTTGTTTCCCCCACATATAGGTACAAAGTCAAATGCTTTGCAGAAATCTATTAGAATCAACTCTCCAGAGTTATGAGATACCACAGCCAAAGGAAAAATACAGGCACAACTTCTTCTGGACCTGAACTGTTCTTTGGAACAACTGCATAAACAATACTGTGGTATTGTGCGTAAACTCCTTAGCTTTTCTGGACCTAAACTGACTCACATGGGATCAACTTAGCTCTCTCTGTAACCACTGCACTGGTTGATCTGCAAACTAAATCATCTTCCCATGCATAATGGAGAGATGACTCTACTTTATCAAGCAAACTGGCTGTCTCATCTAAAAGGCAAAATGTTGAGGTTTTGTTGCAAATCTCTGAACTCAGTTTTTTCTCAAGAGAGACATTAAGGAGCATCAAATGAGAACAATCAAAGTCACTAAGGACTGCCAGGCAACATCTCAGCCACCTCCCTACATGAAAGACAGTGGTAAGACTAAAGCCTCCAACTTAAATAGCTGTGGAGTTTGTCAAGAACACTATATGCTGCAACAAGCTGAAACAGTGGACCTCAGGACTGTTATCTAACGGAAAGCAAACCAAGAAACATGTATTGCTGTGTGCTGAAAAATTTCACTGGTAAGAAGTGTAACACTTCAGGATGAAAGGTGCTCTCTAACTGCAATACACAATATCATAAATTGGCTTTTAGTATACAGGATGCTGAACTAGTTGGCATTTGGGCCTTAAATTGATAAAAAGTTATAAATACTTCAAATGCAATTGTTTATTTAAACAGGCACACATATTAAATATACTTTATTTTCAGTAAAGAAAGATTGCAGAAGATGCAGCAGCTTACAAAACAAGGGTAACTAGCCACTGGAATGGGGTACTTGTGTTTTCACTCACTTGAAGTAGTTAAATAGAGATGATACATCTTCCCATCACCACCAGTAGCTATGAGCAGGAATCGTTCAGTGAAATTCCAAGGCTTACGTTACGTAGGAGGCCAGCCGGGATCATCGTAATGATCCCTTCTGGTTTTAAAAGCTCTGAATACTATACGTAATCCCTGTAATTAATCTAGCTCCATAGGCTTCTGTTTACAAGTCAGTTATTTTGGCTGTCTGTATCAGGAGAAATAACTAGTTGCAGCCAGTCAGGGTTTATTGAAAGCAGGGAATTACTATTTGGAGCGAAGTCTGTTTCTAAAAAGCCTGCTGCATAAGCCTATGCTCTTTGGAAACACCGAAGCTGATCTCTATGACACATCCTATTTGCCGAAAGTTTACGGTAGATTGACTCATGCAGTTTTATGTTGTGCTCTGTTTAAAATACTGTGTTTTTTTGGTTGAGTGGTAGCTGTTTCAGTGGTTACCTTTTGGTTTGATGGTTTGTTTTTATAGGGCAGAGAAAGTTTACCCAAATTACGAGCAGTTGCCAGTACTGCCTGAAGAAAAATGTCATCCTGACATTGATTTCTTTGGGGAATGAATCATGCAGCTATATAACTTTTAGCAGTGCTGTCTGTCTAGATTTGTGATCTTTTTTCTTTCTTTTAGTACAAAGTTTGTTGCTTGAAACAATGCGTGATGTCTCGTCTTACGCATATTTATAGTTTTCCCTCTGTTTACTAACAGTTCTGTTCTGTGTGTCACTTGTGTCTGGCATATGCATCATCAGTAGTTCCATTTCAGTATGGAAACCCGTAATTTCACTTTATATTTTGTCCATATGCATCATTTTTGTGGCTATGTTTTATCCATGATGGGGCATTACAAGGAGGCCTTCTTAATGATAGAAACCATAATATGTCCCAAATATAGCACACTATGGATAATTGCAGACAGGAGTGTAGGGGTATTTTTGGTTTTGACAATTAATGACTGCCTGCATGAAAGTTTTAATGCATCGCATCACATACAAAACCACCAACAGAAAACCAATGGCACATTCCTTTGGAGAGTTCCCTTGAGCTCAGCTAATCCAAAGAAAATCAAAACGGCCAAATCTTTAAATCAGCACAAACAGAAAACCTAAGTAATGAATACAGCTTTATGGATTTCTTCAGGACAGATTCTGCTCACTTGAAATGTTCCACTTGGGAAGAAAGGGCTGAGGAATCCCAGGAGCAGCAAAATCAGAGCAGCAGATGTTTCTAGTCTGGTTCTAATCCCATGTAATTAGAATAACAGATAAATCATAAATTCTCATTTCCTCATCCTTCCTTTCTTTTTAAGATGGCTCAATTCCTTTGTTTCCTTGCTCTGTTACTGTGTGTCCCCATTACTTACTATTTAAGTGCTGATTGATGCAAATCTTTGGAGGTATAAAGGCATCATGTTTGCCGTGATGTTTAGGGGCTCTAGTCAATAAATCTCAGCTCTTGCCCTTTGCATCCTTGAAAAAGGGCAGCTCAGCATTCAGTTTGTGCCTCCATCACCCTCCCCACTACAGCATGGACAGACACTTGCTGAACACGCGTCTGTCCGTATGGCATAGCATGACAGTGGGTACAGTCATCACATCTGAGGGAGTCGGCACTGAGGACACACTGGCATCTGCACACAGGGAAAGACTTGCAGTTTCTGACTCATTCCCCGCCACAGATCCTCCTTAAAGGAAAACACGTGCTGTCTGTGAATCTCTTCCTAGTGCTAACAGGCAGTAATTCACTTTCAGATCAATTCAGTCTAGAAATTTAAAAAGAAAAAAAAAGTTATCATTGAAAAGAGGCCAGTTCCAGCTGGGGAACTGGCATAGGCAGCATTGAGCAGGATGCCAGTCTAAATCCACTTCCAGTGCTCATCTGTACCCATGTGAAATTGGCTTCCCACCTCTGTGAGCAGGCACTGTGCCATCCTACTGCATGGGCACTAGGGTGGGCAGCCAAGCGATCGTGCGCACACACTGACTGTGGGCAAGAAGGGCACGAATCCAAGCCCAGGAATGTGGATGCAACAGCATGGCTGGAGCCTCTGCACAGACTCAACAGTTAATGGACCGTGTCGACAGCATGAAGCTGGAATCACCTCTGAGATCAGCCAAATAGCCTCCTCCACTGTGTGAAGTCATTTTTGTTGCTAAGGGATCAGGACATATATCGGACAAGAAAAGAAGAGGGAGGAGAGGAAGGAGAAGAGCTATTGGATATTTCTTAATGACGGGTTGTACATTCAAGCTCTGCCTGCCCTTTGCATAGTCCTTATTCTTTTGATCAGGTTGTTGGTCTTTGGAAAGAAAACATCTGATCTGTGATGCAGCACTGTGGATGCTTTGCATGACAAACCTCTTCTGCGCTATAAAGCCAAGGACCGGTTAACATTAGAGGTAATCTCTTACCATTAACCCAGCTGCCCACAAGTTCAGGTTTATTCTTAACTGCTTCTGGCTGGTTATGGCTCAAGGGGTAAGACCTCTCTACCACAGCATAGGACAAAAACCTGCCAGGATCTACTGTTTCCTCCCAGCACATGCTGCTCTGACCAAACTGCAAGCACCTAGCAGGTTGTGGCAATTTCCTGTCCCTTAGACTGAAAGCAACTGTGAATCCCATAATAAAGTTGGAATCTACAAAACCCTTGGAGAAATGAGAATGCTACATAATGTTTTAGTGACAGTGTTGGACATAGTCCGACACTGTCCTTGGAATTGATTTAATGTTACTTCTAAACTCATAAATTCTTTTGAACGCTGTCATAAAAGCCCACACATTAAACAAAACCATGCACCAGTTTTTGGTGATGAGAAATACTGTGCTGATTTATGAGCCTTTCCTCTATATCTGTACCTATATTGCTGCAGCCAGAGAGTAGGTAGATTAAAAAGCAAAGCACCCAAGCAAGTGTCACTTCCTATGTGGGGATGAGACAAACAAAAACTTGAAGTTGGGGGAATCCTGCCTTGGGGAAAAATTCTGAAAACTCAGTGGTTGCCAACAGTTCCCATCAATGGCAAAGTAATTAATATTCAGAAATCTTTTTATAAGCCCTGTAGCTCAATTTTTTCCTTGCCGGAGGTGGCTCAGCAGTAGTTGTGAGTGATGTGAATTACTCCAAATGGTAGAAGTCACATCAGTCCTTTTATCCAGTCTGCGCTAGTGCTGTACTTTATATGTTAAACTACTGTTAAACTAAAACCCAGCCATAATGACACCACATAGTATATCTAAGCAAGTATCCATAATTCAGAGACATGCATATGAAGTAGGAACTGGAATCCAGCCTTCCAGTTTCCAAATCACAGGTCAAAAGCTCCAGAGGTACTAGCAATAATCAGAATTGAGCAGAAAAATACCTTCTTTTTTTTATCTTTCTTCATTACACAAAACTTGAAGTTGTAAAACTTCTAATTCATTATCAGGTTAAAAAAAAAAACAAACAAACAAACAGCTTTCTGTATATGAACTGAGTGAAGGGTTTTTTCTCCTTTGTTTTTTTTAGGCTGTCAAGCAGAAAATATGCCACCATCATCACCCTCCCTCCCCTTCACTAGCAAACAGCCTGTCAGACAACAACTAGGAAGGTGGGAGAATGAGGTTCAAAACTTTCTTTTTCTTGCCAGAAAGACACCCACGCAGGCATGAAACTAAGGTTACGATACACATTACACAACACTGTTCGTCCCCAAACACCAGGGAAGCAAGTCAGGAGGTAAGATAGAGTTCACTGAGCAGGGCAGATGTCTTGAGACACATTTGGTAGCATGGTTCTGGCAGTGACCAAGGCCAGGAGCTCTGAGAGCAGCAAGTCAGCCCCTTCGAAGCAGTGAGCAGCCACTGTCACCACTGATGGTGTTCAACAACACAGCAGAAAAAAAAATCTGGAATGCCTGTTTGAGACTACGCACATATCACATACCTATGGGCTAGGAGGGACGTCTTCAAGCTTTCTCTGGTTTCCTGTGGATTCTTCCTTGTTCATTGCGTTTCCCTCTCTCTCATCTTCCTCGCACCCTTGCCTTCCCTTTTTGCCGGATGAGCTCATAAATCTTCCAGGGCAGGTAGCTGCCTCCTCGTTTGTTGGGGTTTCTTTTGCAAAGTGGTGAAGAAAATGCTAAAAGCTGTTCGGCTCTGGCTCCATTTGGAAAGTGTGCAGCAGAGTTTGAACTGAAAAAGATGAAAAAAAGAGAAACTAAATAATGATAAATCTATATAATCTGTAAACACTCATGTTCAACAAGAAGGTCAAATGGGTAATGGAAGGCACAGCAGCTGAATGCTAGGACCAGGAGACTAAGATCTTGTAGGACTGACAGAGCTTGTGCTTTGAAGTTTTGTCATTGCTCTGCATGATAAACAGGTTTCATAAAAAATCCACAGGTCAGTACATCACCTAGGTACCACATACTCATTTGCATGTTTTATCCTGGGCACAAGCTTAGCATCTGCCATCTCTTGTGACTATGTCTTCCACCCACCATACGGCTTTCTCTGGAGCACCCAACACAGTTCACCACTTCATGGATGTGAAACACTAGTGTGTTGGCAAGCAAAGCTCAGTTTTGCACTAATACAAGGCTTTGTACAAGGCTCTGTCAGTCTGTACTTCAAGGTCAGTGACTTTTCTGTTCTCTTAAAAAATGTTAAGGAGAGCAGGATCAACCTTTTTCAGTTTGTTATGGTGGGGAGCATATGTGTTCTCTTGGGGCAACTTGTGCATAACTTTGTCGCTGATCCCTACTATAAACTTAGAAAGCAAACTCGAAAGACTGCATGCCAGTTCTATTTCAGTTCACAGCACTGTGTTTAGGTCTGTTTCTAAATATAAATACATTCATTAGCCATGAAATCTTCTGTTTAATTGCTTACATGGGGGTTTTTTGGTTTTTTTTTTTTTAGAGAGGAGCCTCAAACTAGAATGGGAAGGGCATAACTAGGCAGGACAGAAATGTGATTCCAGACAGAACATTACAGTTGGTCCCTATTTCTGCAGCTCAAAATAACAGCTCTGCAAAGAGCATCGGGGATGTTCAAATTCCAGAGCCAGAACTAAGCTCTGTGGCTCAAGACACGATGCGATCCCTAGGAGTAGAGTGAAGGAGAACTCTAAGACAGAAATGCCTGAGATAAGACTGTAAAAATCCAAGGCTGGGTACACGCCCGTAATCTCTCATGTGTAAACAAACAGTTAAATTTGTGTCAGAGAGCAGCATGTTCAGTTTTCTGAAGAAGACATGTTTCCCAGAAGGAATTACATAAATATTTATGAAAATGAAGCAGGAAATATTTTCCCAGGGTAGGACACTGGTTCAGCACTGCATCAGGTCAGCAGAAGCTGGGGTTTATTTTGTCAGTCTTCCCCTGGAACTGAATCATTGCCCTCTTGTTTGCAAAAATCTGTTCTGACACAGGAAGAGGCTGCGCTTAGATAAACACAATTACAAACCACACCGAGTATTTCACTTTCTATCGCATCTCTGAATGCATATGTGAATGCCTTACTTTTTTGGACAGCTTCTCCAAGTGACTGCATGGAAAACAATAGCAATAGGTATCTGTCTTAGGCCTCTCAGGAAGGCTGTTGCCATATGAGTAAAGTCAAAGGCGTCTTCAGTAGAATTGAAAGCCTGCAGGCTAACTGTCACAGAATATTCTCAATGAAAGTGTTCGAAATAAAACTGCTTATAACACATTCACTTTGAGCCAGTAAATTCTTGCAAAGTGCAAAAGTTAGAAATGCAAAGTTGTAATGCAGTGCTACCTGAGTGAGCAGAAGTTACACACAATTGAGGTCTGTTTAAAAAACAGGGTCCAGGGTTTAGTACTGCACCTCATAAAGTGTCCAGCAGCTCTCTGAATCTGTGGTCTGCAACCCAAGCTCCTTCTGAGATTTCAGTGCTGACCAGCTGTTCTGCTCCCTGGGCACCAGCTGTCTCCAAATCCCTCCTGCGTCTCAGCAGACACTTTCAGCTGGAATCTGGGGCAGCTTTTCTGTTTAAGGGCTAAAAGCTGGGGGAGATAGGAGTGGGAAAGGAGAGGTAGGAGTATCCCAAGAAAGGGTTGTAAGCTCTAAAGCAGACATAAGGTTCTCCCAGAGCGCCATCCCTGTGTCAGACCAGGGAAAGCTCATGCCCATCCCTCAAGGTACCCAAGTCAACAGACTCAAACTCACTAGCAGGAAACCAGGGAGATCATAGTTGATAGGGGAACATATATTTCTACACTGCTGAGGCTGATGAAGCCCCTCAAATATCCAACAAGGATTACCTAAAATCATTGGAGTCCTACAAGCTCTGTTTACTGAACATAGAAGCAAGGAGATTTTGGACAATTTTGTCCTTAGTTTGGTTCTTTTTGTCAGTTATTTGCAGGCATATCAAGGTCTAGTCATTGTTTATATCTTACTCAGAGGAACAACAACTGGTGGAGACTGTGTTTACAGGCTCGAGTAGTCATTGCGTGGTGTCAAAACCAAAAATGACATTTTACAAAATAGCCCTAGGATTACTTTCATCCCTACACTTGGCAAACCACGTTACTGCTTTTCCTCTTCCATTCTCTCTAAACTTTGCCACCATGATTGATGTATCCGGTATGACAGGCTGAAACACTCCAAATTGTCATGACCTCTGATACCAGGAGAACTGAAACGATCTAGGATCCCAAAGCTGAGAAATATTGTACTTTTTTTCTTTTCCTTCAGATGCCCCCAGATTTATTCAGTACAGTAAGGTACAGAACAGGAAAGCTCTCCTTAATACTAAATTTGGGTTAGGAGGGATGCCAGTGGACTCAGCACTTCTGGCTGAATCAGCCCATGGTTATAAGCAAGATGTATTAACCTGGAGTTCAACCACAGGATCTGGGACTCTACAAATTATTAAAATTGGCTGTAGATCTGACCACCTTTGGATGAACACCATTTCAGGATGTTGTCTGTATTCCTTATAGTCTATTGACATTTAACTGCTAACGTCTGAAGAATAAGCAAGTGAAGGTAATACAAATTACAAAGGAAGTACTTGGACTCCAAGGAGGCAATGCACTACACAAAGGTTACCTGGCTACTGCTCATCTCAAAGGAACAGAATCTTTCAGGATTTTCTTTTGTGTCTTCTCAGGGTTTCCTTGTAAAACATTCACACCCTAGCAAAGGTTTGCTTTATGTCTTTTATGTCTGGACAACACTGCCTAGTTTGTTTTTCTCTCTTGCCTACAGACATTTCTCTAAGCCCAATTCAATGAGAATTAACATGCACAATAGGCAATGTGCCTCATTAAATCGCCATCAGCAATGAAGCTGCTTGCAGATTCTTCAGTGAAACTGGTTTGATAAATACTGATTTGCCAAAATACCAAGCTTTTCGTGCTAGTATATCAGTTTTGATGGATTGCCTGTTAAGGCAGGTTTCCTAGCTCCAGGACAGGATTTCTGGTCCAACATACAGGAAGACATAACTGATTAGCAAACAGCCTTGTAATAAGGCAATATAACCTTAAGGCTCTAGTGTAAACACTGGTTTGAATTAGGCAGAGAAAGAATTTGAATCTGGATCTCCTACATTTTAAGTAAGTGCCTTCATCAGCAAGTTCTTGGATATATTAAACTTCATTTCTCACTGTGTGTTTAGGGGTTTTGTGACTGTCAGGAAGAAAAAAAAAAAAAGAAGGGTCTTGATTTCTTTTCTAATGTGGAATGAGAATATTTGTAAATGAACACAGCAATAGTAGTATCAGAAAAATGTTCCCTGCTTAGTCCTGGTCAGCAACTGAAGTGGTTAAACAAATGGTTTCCTCTCTCGCTTACACTTACCCCTCTTTATCCCAGATAAATAACAAAGAAGTCACTGTAAGTCTCTCAGTACTGTGGAACAGATAGCATCATTCACGTCAGTTTGGCAACATTTCCCAAAATGCCTCCTCCAAAGCTAAGTACACTAGCTTCCCACTCCTACGCTCTCTATTCTTGCTCTTACATTGACCTTCTGCTCACAAAATGGAAAGTGAAGAGAAGAAAAAGATAAATAAAACAGATTTACAGTGTACAAGTCAGAGGCACAGTGCCCAACGCAAATCACAGAGGAACAAGTTTATTCCTGGTACGACTCTATCCATCTATAATCCCAGCTTTCTCTTTCCTCCCCCTCTAGCTGTGGTGTATCCATTATCAAGGCCACATTTGAGGGTGTTAGTTAGATGACATTTATTAGGACAGAGACCACTATTTACTTCTGAAAAATACTGTATACAGTTTAACAAAAAAGAAAAGTGTTTTGAAAAGTGGGACAGTCTGTAACCAGGCTAGAAAGAAAGAGGGAGAGGAGTGTCTTGACCCCTCTTGGGACTTTGGCCAACATTTCATCCCAGATGAAAGCTTGAAATCAAAGCCTTCCTTCAGCCTTTAAGAAAAGGTATTTGCTTTTACATCAGTGTTGCTACTTATTCTGTCTACCAAAAGGCTGAAATGTTGTCGGGCTAAAGAACTAACACTCTTTTAAATAATGAGGAAAGCATCTCAAAAGCTATTATTATAGGAAATAATTTTTGCCTAGAATGGAAAGCAAATGTGCTCTCACACACTAGGCAGTTCAAAAGCATAGTTCAGCATTTTGAGTAGCTGTCTCCTTCGTTGTGTGAGAAACCAGAAGTTAACAAACATCCTTGAAAGATTACAAATACTCATCTCCCCTTTGTTTTCTGCTAGGCTACCTCGAACGGTCTGCTGTCCCCGGTTACTGTGCTCTCCCTAAGAGAAAGCTAGAGTTTTTTCTAGGAAGGGATTGCACATGGATGGGTATCTGTCACAGTTCCTTCCAAAAGTATATATAGAGGTCTTGCATGCTACCTGTTCCTCCATCCAAGAAGCCTCCTACACCTGGTTTCAAAGTCCTAGCACCCAACTGAAAACCTGACAGCTACCTCATGCGGATTTGAACCAGCAGCAGCTCCTGGACAACCCAAAGATGACATTCTGCTGGGACCTATGCTACACCACTGTCCTGATATATGGTCTCTCCCGGTACAGGGGAAAGGTGATATGGGAGGAGGTACTGCAGTCATTCAAGCTTCTCCTGCTCTGTGGTTTCAATCCTGAAGTCTATCATTCTGTACTGTGTCTACCAACATAATTTGAGCTTGCAGCAACCATTGTGGAGCAATCTGTAAGCACAAAACCATCATTTGTGGGTTTCTGGCTCAAATACCCATTGATAACATCAACTTTTCATTTGCTACTCTGGGGACTATTGGTACATGGCACCCAAAAGGTGTGAAATAGCACCAGTGACTTCCACCCACAGCTCATCCATTGTCACTAACAGTCCCCTTGGAGAAAAGATTTTGTGAAAAAGCCTCTCTACATGTTATATGGAGTCTGCATTACTCTTCCAGCATACAACCAGCCACAAGTATCCTATAACTAATTAGTACTCACTTGGATACAATACCAAAGTCTTTTGTCTCTTGAGTAAGTGAAAAGCTGGGCATGAAGAGTCAGTGCCGAAAGGAAAAAAAAATGACAAAAGAGATATTCCCATCTATTGAAGAAATTTTCCATGGCAAAAGCAGCCAAACATCTCACAGATAAGAGATAAATTGGAATAAACAGCTGTCAGTGTTAAATAAATATCCTGGATAATGTGCAGGACAGAAATAACTACAGCATCGTCAAACTCCTTTCTTCACTTTATTTAGCTGTTCTTGCATGTAGCTCCCAATCTTTGCACTGCTTCAGTTAGTGGAGCATTTATTTTTGAGTCGGCTGCATTTGTTAAGACTGTAACAACGAAAGGCATTTCCTGAGAAGCTGCAAGGATGAGCAGCAAGAAAGAACAACAGCTAAGGAAATACGGGACCCTAGTAGTGCTTTTTATCTTCCAAGTTCAGATTTTTGGTTTTGATGTTGACAATCGACCTACAACAGATGTCTGCTCGACACACACAATTTTACCTGGACCAAAAGGTGAGGAATATCAGGTTGCTAATGCTGAGACCAGTACTGATAAAGGCTGATTTTTAAAAATAGAGACATGGAGGGCTTGTGGCATGGGCTGGGGATGAAAGATGTGAATTATTGCGGACTGTACAAACGTCTAGAAAAGTGGAACTGTGATAGGGGAAAGTGATGAAGCAAGGAGATTTGAATTTGCTTTTCTTCAGTTTTAGGAACAGTGTCACATATTCTCATATAAATTAGAGGTGTCCTTTTGCATCTTTCTCCAGCCACATAAATCTTCACTTACTTCTTGTATTCATCACACAACCAGTACTGCTAGCAGCCACAGATTGAGTTACTTTGTCTAAAAGTAGGCACCTCTTGTGAACTGTTAATGGTTCACTTTGCACCTGCAGGTAGGAAGAGATGCAATATTTAAAATGACTGAACTGTCATTATTTCTAAATGTTTACTTGTAAACACAGCTCTACTGCATTCATCAGACCTGATCCAGCAGCTCTTGTTGAATTAAACAGGACCTTCGCTACACATTTCAACAAGAACTGGATCAGCTCTGGCATGTGCAGGTCTTTTATCTTCAAAACACTTTGCAAATATCTGAAACCAAATATTCTGCATTAACTTACTTTTTGTGTAACACAGCTAACGTCAATGGAATTGCCTGGAGGGTATCTCAGCCAAAAATTAGGTCCATGATGTACAAATCTATCTTGCAGTGACACATCTAAAATATATATTCCACACCATGGCTATTGCAGTTCAAACTATTGCTTTCTTTTTAGTAACTCATTGTATTTTTCTATAGGCTACAGACTGAGAGAAAAAAATGCAACTGATTTAAATTTTAAGCAAAAAAAAAGATTATCAAGTCAGAAGCACTGTTACAGACTCATTTGTTTTTATGATGGATTATTCAAATGCATGTTGCTTAAAGGACCATTTTTAATCAGCAAGTTAATTTCTTTATGATTACAATCCAAGCTTAAACTTTTGCTGCCACAGCATAAATGCAGAGAGATGTAATGATCCCTAAGGGAGCTAGTGGGAGTTTGTTTAGTTAGTATCTGAATAATGGCAGGCTGGAGAACAAAGTTTGACAGAATTGTGTTTAACAAGTCACAAGGCTAATGAGGTGGTCTGGTGACAACATGAGAGTAGCTGGGACTCCAGCTGGTTTCTGTGGTCTAGCTTGTATAGGGAGCATTTAAAGGTTAGATATTATGGTTCTTTGCAAGCATGATACTGAGAAAGTCAGGATTTAGTCATTACCAGTCCTGCTGCCTCCTGGCTGACACCAAGACACAAGAGAGCCAAACAGTATATTGGCATGGTCCTCACTACTACTTTAAAATTAGATTACCATGCCCAAGATCCATGACTGGTAAAAGGAGTATTGAGTAAATCACCTCCAAATTACTGGCTCACATCCATTGCAGGTCATCAAATACATTTTGCAGTCTATGTGATATGATCCTATAGCCCAATTTCAGTTCCTACCAGAGCTGAGCTCATCCAGGACAGTTACAAGTGGCTCTCAATGGCACTGGTTGTTTTGACTGTCAGTCAGCTGGGCAATTAAAGACTGACCAGGCTGGGTGTGTGAACTACCCTGTAACTCCTCAGGCATCCCTTGTAGTCAAGGATGAAGCATGCTGACCTAATACGGCAGAAGGAAGTCTGTCCCGCTGCCAGTTTTCCTCTATCCATCTTATGTCTACAGACTCAGAGCGCATGATCCCCAGCCTACGACCACACCACAGCCACAGGCAACACTTTGCTGCTCAAACTTTAACCCTAACAATGGACAAGTCTCTGACTTTTGTTGCTTTAAGTTTTACTTTCTGTGCTACATCTGTTGTGCCTCTTTGTCCACCATTCTCCCAAAAATGGGCTTTGACCCACCCTGCACAATTTTCACCCCCTCACCTCCATCTGTTCAGCACCTTCGGCTATGGCAGAACACAGCGGTGCTCCCACAAGACAGAGGTGCTGAGCTTGCACAGTACATTGGCCAGCTTTTTGTACCACCACAGGCCAGATTCCTATTGTGGCAACTTCCTCCTTCCATATGAACACGGGAGTGTCTAATGGGCCAAAGCAACTAGCTGTAAGACTTCCTACACTGTCCCACCTCACCTATCTCAGTGCAAGGCAGAAATTGTCCTGTAGGCTCGATCCAGTCTGTGGGCTACAAGTGGGATGGTGTCTGGTGCTATGCAGCAGCAATAATGCTGTTCCCATCACACAGCACAATGGAGAGGAGAAAACTGAGGGCAAAGTGAGGTTGCTTGCAGAGGCTCAGAATTTATAGCCCTTTATTTCTTGCACTATTGGAGGTTGCATTACTCACTTCATCATCTAGGCGTTCACAGTTGCTGCAGGAGCAAGCACCCAACCTCTCCACATGCTCACCCTGAAAATCATCTATTCAAAAATGGTCATTAGAGTTGTGAAAATTCGCCACTTCTTGTACAAGCCAAATGTAACTTGTCCAAGTTAATTCGTGCAAGCCAAATTCTTCCCCTTCAAAAATATACTCTGTTATGCTCATACCTGAGATGTCACAAGAGAAGTATGATATGAGCAATGGGATGAAAAGGAAGGGTAATTCCAGGCTGATTACCAGGAAAGTCTTCAAACCAGTTGTGACAGTCCCACCAGCTCCCAAAAAGCATGAGGCAAAACCAGAGGCCTGTGTGTATAACACAAAGAACTAGCAAATACTCTGGAAGGATGCAGTCTCCCAGGAACAAAAGGAATGCAGTAAATGTCCTGTAAGCCTTTTGCACTTTCTGTTGCAATGATAGAAGTCAATCTGAATTAAACTGCTCAGCATTAGAAACGAATAGGAGTTTAAGTCTGACCTCTGGTGGTTCTGCGTGATGCAAACCAGGAGCCTTGCTATCCCCTTCATCTATCTGCTGCTTTTCTGTCCCCGGTGCAAGCAAACGAAAGTTGAAGTCTCTTTGTAATGAATTATGCAAAGAAATTTTCTAAAGAGGCATTCCAGAAAAAGGTGAAAAAAAGAGTAAGAGAAAAACAAAAGCTGGCACTCCTCTCCCAGTTTCCTTTTCTAGGCAATACTCGGGTCTCTTCTGAAAAAGAGGGGACTATTTTAGTGAACATAGCCCTAGTGCAATGGCTGTCTTGTTCTGCCTTCCTGAAAAAGCTTTCGAGGTACACAGCAAGCTGGCTGATATAGCAGTTAAAAACAGAAATGTGTGAGGCATTTTCTAGGATCCTTATCGAAATCCCCTAGGAAATGAAAAAAGGAAAAAACCGATGTGCTTTGGACCAAACCAGAATTTCAGTATTCGTAACTAGTAATTTTCAGTGTTTGACCTGAGATGTTTAGGAACAACATGGTCTTATCTGGAGTGCTGTGGCACAGGACCTCTGAAAACTTATATTAGGTAATGCTGATCCACAGCTGAGTAACTAGGGCAATAAATGCCAAGTTCTGTACTCCATCGACTTCTTGAGTCCAAAGAGAACCAGATCAAGCATAAACAAAACAACAAATTTCCCAGGGCAGCCAAGTGATTGCCCTCGCAAAATTAGTCATGGCCCTATTGCTTACTTTCCACCCTTCCAAGCCTGGAAGCAGGCTGGCTGTTGCTGCTGCTGAGACAGGACCTGGGACTGTGGGGAGGCAGCAGCTAATGCAGCGAGAGCAAAAGCACCAGTTGTTGGTCCATGGCCTGGCAGCGGCAAGAACACCAGGTTCTGCTGCCCTGGGCTCTGCCTTCAACCGGTGTCCCAGCTCTGTCCTTTCTTCTAGCCTGCTCTCGCCTGGAGACTGCAAGCTCAGTTTTGTCTAACCTGCAAAGGAAGTTTTAAGTGGGCTGTTGACGTAGATGAGATGGGATCTGACCTGGTCTGAGTAAGTCAATAAGCAACAACATGAGGGCAGAAATAAGCAGAGGCCCCAAAACTTTGACTCCTAAACTCCTATCAAAAGCATGGCCAGGGGAGAAGAAGACCGGGGCAGGGCTGGCTCTGCGGAAGCTGATTTCACTTGGATTCGTGGGAGCTCAGTGCTTCAGAGACCAGCTCCAGATCTTGCTATCTGTCCCAGGTCCCAGCTCATTTCCTTTGAAATCCAGACACAGGAACTTCAAAGGTCTTGAATCAGATCCAGGTTGAGAAACTGGAATGAGATGAAATCTGAAGAATACCGGGAGTTTCCCATAGCAATTTAGATGTAAAACGTTTCCTTATTATTATTTCTGACAAATGATGCTTATAAACTCTATGACATTGGCTGGCCCCTCAAAATAGCATTTGCTGTGGTCTCCAATATAGCTGTCCATCTCTCAGCTTTAATTGCGCTTACGCAATTCCACTCCTGGAAAATCTCAAACTCTCTCAGAAACAAGATATGCTGTTATCCACATTTCCTTCCGAAAATATAAAATGCCTTACCACATCCTATAGGCTGTTCAAACCTATAACTAAACTTTCCTCTTAGCGCCTCACGTTTGATCTGGAGCCCTTTAATTTCAACACATAATTCTATTTTTCATGTCTTTTAGACTTCCTCATTTTAGCATACATTAAGTTTCTGACATTTATCAGCCTGAGCTACAAAGCATGTATGTATGGGCTTAAATACATAAATTCAAAAGATATTGGGTCTGTATTTCTTACCAATGTCAGTCTGATTCCTCACTGAAGCCACCAAAATCTGTGGGTCTCTGAGATCATGTCAGAATGGCAGGGGAATAGTCCGGGAAAATTAAATTGGGCAGACTAAGTGAAAACAGAATCAGGAATAATTTTAATTATTTTTGTGAAATAATATATGTCCCAGTCATGCGAAAAGGCCAACACTTTCAAATAATACAAGTCAGCAGAGCTTCACTGAGCCTACTGAAGGCTTGAGTCTGGCTCATGCAATGCAATAGGAGAAGAGGGTATTTCCACTGAAGTTAGTGGATGTTTATAAGTGGAAAGCAGAAAAGCGAGCAGACAATCCAGTTTATATTTGAAGAGTCTTTCTATTTGACCAGGGAAGGGCCCCTGTTGTCTAATTTGGAACTGGGTAAAAAAATACAAGTCCAAGACCTTGTGAGAAAAATGCTTTATTTCTGATGGCGGAATCTGTGGGAGCCCTGCATGTTCCTGCAGGACACGTGGGAGAGTGGCTATGGGTGCAGTTGCACACTACAGCTGCACTCATCTGTCAGGTTTTCTGCCAAAAAGGGAGGCCCAACATCTTCTTTTCCCCCCACTCTATGTGTTCCTACCTTCACCTTATGCTGGCTCGGCTGTTTACTCATCAGACTTCTCACTCAGCTGATTCAGCTCACTCACGAAAAATATGTATTATTTGCCTTATTTATATTCCTCTGTTTAGTGAGTTTAATTACTTCAACACAGGATCAGAAGACTGCTCAACATCAGGCAGAGGGGAGGGAGGCATGCAAGCCAGTGCTGGGGGCTGAAGGGAGGAGGGACGGGGAAGAGGACAGCGTGTCAGACAGGCAGAGGATGTCAGGAAATCCTGTCCTCACTAGCCAGATACAGCTTGAAAGCAAGAATCCCCACTGCTACAGGAAATTTGCTAAGGATCTAAAAGACACCGAAAGTGAAATTAGAGGAAATCTTGAGGCTTTCCATTGACGTAGCTGTGATGTGCTCGGACACTGGAAAGACAAACTGGGCTGTATTTGCTTATTTCTTGGAGTCTGCGACTCCCTCTGGTGACAAAACCTCTCAATAGAGATTGTGCGTGCTCAAGTGATGCAAAGGTTCACCCTGCTTGGGGTCGTGACTCTGTGTCCCCAGGCTGCAGAGCTAATCCTGTGGCTCTCTGCAAAGCTCTTCCAGGAGGGCAAGGCATTCAGTTGCTCCTGGAGGGTTCTCAAGGCTTTAGGACGATGCACATATCCTTGTCTCCTTAGTTTAACACCCAGGACAAGGAGAAATCACCTGTACTCTTCATATTCTGTCTGTGGAGGTGGAGAGGGTCCCTACACCACCTCAGGTGGGACTACGAGCATGAAACATGGAACTCAGCAGAACTGTGTCACGCATGAACCCTGTAATAGATTGCATACAAAGCCTTTGTGGTGGGACATTGGCTATGCCTAGGAATGCTAAATGCATCTACTGCAAGCAGTGCAAAGCATCCAAGTGCATACTAATCAAAATTAACCATCCTTCCCCTCCTCACTGCAAATCAGTCACGCTCCCAGGGCTCCTCAAGGACTTTTTGGCTGGATGTAGGCTTTTTTCAATTCAGAGTATCTGATGTAGGAGGACGACTGTGCTGTAGCGCAACATAAGTGGTGTTTCTATCATTTGAAAGGGTGGATATGCCCTGGAGTGTGGAGGAAAGTATACCAGCGAAAGAAGAGGCTGAGAGAGCATTAACATTTCTGTAGTATTTTTGGTCAGAAGACAGGAACTGGAGCTGACCTGAGGCCATGGCTTGCCAGCACACCTGACAAAGTGTCTCAGTAAAACCCTGCATGGACCCGGGGAGTCTCTCAGCAGAGCTCCGAGTGAAAAGACTATGTGCTCACAGAGAAACACACACATAAACCCAGCCAGGAGTCTCCTCCCAGCTTCAGCCTTTAGGCAGCCTGCAGACATGCTCTAACTCTGATGCAGAGCGGTCTCTACAGATAAATGTGGGCTCCATAATCCCCAGGGATTGCACCCTGATTCTCCAAGAACCGGGGTCAGCCTTCGATCACGAGACTTGGAGAGTTACTAAACATATGTGAACAATTTGACCTGAAAACTTCCTCAATTCATGAATACAAAATAAAAAATACAAGATAAATTGCCTACAAAAGATTCGTCAAGGAAATCTAAGTCACTTGAAGGTCAGTAAATTCTTACTAATTAAATTCTTACAAAATGTAACCTCTCAACATTGTGTTATTTAGTGAAACTCCTAAAAAGGCAGAGCTCCTTTCAACTGCCTAAAAATCCTGCTGATTATTAGACCTTCAGCATCTTCCTAAGCTTGTTTAAAGGAGAAGGAAGGACTAAGGTTCCCTCTCAATTACAATTAAAATTTTTTAATGGCTGCAACAGTCATTTACTGCTTATAGTTTCTGCTTTCCTCCTGTCTCGCACAGTCCCAAGCTGGAAGAGTCTAGTAATTTATTGTTTCATGTGTTCCATTTTAATAGTCTGATATTTTAAATCTGTGACACAGAAGTGAATCAGCTTGAGGGAATACTAACAAGGTTGAGAAATGGTCTTGCTTCAGCTACTGGCTCCAAGTGCTTCACCCATGCTTCAAATGCTAGTGCAGTGCATTATCTGACATCCTTGCAACCACAGTATTAAGGTGACAATCCGCTAATTAGGTTAAAACTTAACTTGACACTGCCCCAAGTGTAAAGCAGCACAAAGGAGAGGTTAATCTCTAGGTATAGGCTACAAGCATATGAGGTCAGGGACCAGAGGGGTTTTCTTCTGTAAGAAAACTCATGTTGCACAAAGCACAGTAGTACACAATGCAAAAACCCAGTTCAGAGTACTGCCAGGATTTAGATTCAGTTTTCTGGAAGATTACAAAAAAGTGGCTAATACAGCGGTATGGCCTGTCCACATGAAGTCCCAGGGGAAAGGGAGAGATGCTTATTTTAAATTAGAGACAATGCCAACTCAACCCCTGCCCAAAACAAAGTCAACCAGCCTCTCACAATCCCTCCTACCTGGTTGCAAATCATACCAACACCACAAGGGGGGAGCATAACCCAAGAGTTCACGTTTCTTGCCAAAATCTGAGATGACTGCACAGAACAGCTGGAGGACACAATGCATTTATAATTATAACACCATATCATCAAGCACTGGGCGTAATTCAGTCTTAAATTAACAATGAGATGGCACCACTAATTAATACTGTTTGCTTCTACCCTTGCTTTGTAATGGCCTACCCATTCTCAGCTGCAATATGAAAAGAAAAGCAGGATTTCCCTCCCTTACAGATAGGCAAATTATTATTCTTCCCATTTTCCCAGGTAGGGAAACTAAGGCAAAGTGTGTTAGGCTGCTTTACACCAAGATGAAACAGGTGATAGTTCTTACTTCCCTCTCCCTTAGGCTTTGAGAGGGCTTGAGCAAAAATTGGGACTACATGAGGTGTTAGCAACAGAAGTTGAGACGCTCCCTAATCTCTCAAAATCTTCAGAACAAACTTTCCCACACCTTTTATCCCTTTCATCTTCCAACTCTCAGTCTGATGGCCCATACAGGGTAACTTAGCTTCATCTCCAGCAGCCCTGTGTGTGAAAAGCTTGCTCCGAAGTCTCTCAGAAAAAATCATTGCAGCTTTTAGCGGCTCAAAATGTTGAAACTGAGATTGGAAGAAAACACCTTCAGAAAGTAATCACAGCTTCTCCACTGGTATATTGCTTTTGTTTCCTGGGCTCTAGTTCTAAGATTAACTGTCTAAGCAATGTTTCTTACAAAAAAAAAAACAACCAACCATCTTTCTCACACAGAGGTCTTCCTTCTGCAGAAAATATCAGTCTCTCTAGAGCCTTTAACCCAACAGAGCAGTCTGCAAGCCACGGGGAATGTAACTAGCTGGCCTGAGAGAAGCAATTAGGACTGCCAGGGTGATGGGTGGTCCTCCTGGTTTGGAAGGTCAGCAGGAATCTGGTTTGCTTTCCTGTGTGACACAGGCCAAAGAAACTCTCAGCAGTTTCTACACCAGACCCAGAGTTACAGCGTATCTTAGACAAAGGAATTCATTGTATGGGGAAAGGTTGGACATGAAGAGTCTCCTACTTCTCCCTCCCCTTCTGGAGAGCACAGTCCATTTGTTAATCCCCATGTTGCATTTCTAGTCAGGACTCTTTTCCAGCCTTTGAATCACACCCTGCTTCCTTTCTATTATCACACATTTCTCCCCCTGTATAGGTTTGCAGACCGTGATCAGATCAGCTCTTAACCTTCTCCTGGAATTTCATTTCACAAGCCCTTTGTCAGCCTCTGGGAATCTTTTCTGAATTTCTGAACTACTGGGAAATGACTGTTACAGTTTTCTCAAGGGTTTCATAGGTGGGTTTGGAAAGGAGAATTTCTTGATTTCTCAGTTGTAAATGTTGTTAGCACTGAGGCCAACAGCAAAATTAAACAGTACATTCTCTAGCTCTGCTGTTTGATGATCTCTAGACAGGAACCCAGTACAAGCAGGCATCCTTCCATCAGCTCTAGGCTCAGACCCACAACTTCAACTGGATATTTAAGGAGCTTGGCTTTTGGAAACATATACTGACTTTCCGAGCATTTTTTAAGAACTAGTGAAAATAGAAATATTTAAAATTTCTATTGCTGGCTGCTTACAGCCTTTTCCCTTCCTACTTTGTCCTGTAGCAGATAGGGTTAAAAACAAACAAAGCACCTGAGTGAGCCAGCAAACACACCACGACATGTTTCCTCCTTGTCCATCCCTCTAGCAAATGCTTCCTCCCTCTAACACCGACAGAAGTTCAGCCCTTTATCTTCCTCAGCTTGGACCACTGACCATCCCCCCCAGCGGGAACATCCTCCCCAGTGGGATCCCCCCATCCTGACCAACGGGACTACTCTGCCCTCCACAAGAGAGTCCCAACACTGGAGGTTTTTTCGGCATACAGGGACAGACTCAGTCCAGTCCATGTAACTGACATGGAAAGGAGCCAAACAGCTAATACTACATTTTATATGCTGCAATCAATATGCACCACTTCTCATCTGTCATCACCCCACGGAACAGCCCACGATATGCTACCTATGGCTACGGAAGTAGGAGAAGGTAAATCAGGAATGAGTGGGCAGTATTTTTCAGAAAATAAGAATGAGATCCAATGAAACGATCAGTCTGAAAGCAACCATGAAAAGCTACTTTCTTCTTCATCACATAATTATATCATTGACCTTTTTGCCACAGGATATTATAGGGGCCAAAAATATAAATGGGTTTAAAAGGCACAGGACTAATCTGTGCAGGGAAGAATCACTACTGGCTGTTCACGAGTGGTCTGGATGCAGTGCTTGGCTCAGGCAAGCCCTTTAAACCACTGCTCGTGGGAGGCTGGAAGTGGCTGCCTGGGTCATAGTCACCCTCAGCACACCCAGTTCCATGAGCACCTTCTGCCAGGGCTGGAGGCAACATCCTTGGAGAGACAGGTTATTGGTCTTGTCACGTAATGCTATTCTGTCCTCACTTCTCTTTTGCTGACATTCAGACAGACTTCCCTCCCTTGGGTACTCTGTATGCTGCCTCTTCTCCCCTTCTGGGCTGCAGGCACAGACACAACTGGCTGCCACTCACACGTGAGATCCTGGCTTGGCCAAAAGACTGTAGCGCTGCTTCCCACCGCATGGCAAGGCTTATTGCGGACAAAGGTAGGGGACAGGGGGAGAAGCTTTGGAAGGCTGCCTGTATTCAGTGCTGGTCATTTGTCGCAAAGGGGTGCAGGGGTTGTCCCCCCTCAACATTTGTCTTAAAAAAAAAAAAAAAGAGGAAAGATGTTCTTGGGATTTGGCTCAAAACTAAGAAGTAGAAGATAAGAAAATCAGCTCCAGACGTGCCTCCAATTTCCTGCATAATGTGAAGCAAAATTGTATGCTGCCTAAGGAAGGAGATAACATTTCTTTCCTACTAATTGCCGTCTTCTCCTTTAGACTGTAAGCTGCTCAGTGAGAGACTGTCTCTTACAATAGTAAGAGCACTTATATAGTACTAAACAGGAGCCTGTGTAATAGGGTCTTGATCTCATTTGGAGAAATCTCTGCACTACTGTAATAAATGCAATGATTTTACCTCTTACAGATACTCTGTGTATGACATTTTCAAAACAAAGCATTGGAGTACTTGCAAAACATGTTTGTTATATCAACATATAAATGTCACCTGTCAAAAACTGAAGGCAAGACTTCTGCCATACTAAGTGCTAAGGTCTATGTTAAGATCTATTTCAACATATTTACATTCCTCTCATTCCAAAAGCATCTGCATACCTTGAACACAGGGTCACTACAGAGTCACTAGGAACAATTAATAAATTCCTATTCCTTCCCTGGCAGTTCTTCCATGCATGTACAGGTTTCCCAACAGAGAAAGACTGGCTTATTTATCTGCTTTATAGCTAATAGGGCTTAGAGGGTAGGACTAGAAATTGGTGTTGTATAATACTTATGCTGGAATAGCCTCTCCAAAAGGGAATGTTTTTAGCTTTTCCTAATGGTGGTCAGATTCAACAGGTCTTCTCTGGAAATTTATCCCATGGCTACTGTGTCTTCAACGTGAATTAGTAGGAAAAAAAACCTGTGAACTTTAATTTCTGAGGATGAATACTTGCACTTCACTGAAAGAAATGTACCATGATGCTTTTTTTCTGTGTTTTGGAAGGGGATGAAGGTGAAAAAGGAGATAGAGGAGAAGTGGGCAAACAAGGAAAGGTTGGACCAAAAGGACCAAAAGGTATTTATGACACTTTGTTGGCTATTACTGATATGTGAATATCATTATATACAACCGTACTGGTGCATATGATCAGTGATGTTTAATGCTTTTCATTCCTGTTGCACCAGTGGATTTCACAACCCTGTCAAACATTAATCAGTGAATCTAACAATTCTCTGAGACCTTGGTGCAATTCCTACTTATACACAGGACAATTATATATGGCAATGAATTCAAAGAGTCGTGTAATAAACCTGTACATTTACTGCTGCTCTCCCAAGTGGCTGTCATGAGTGTGATCCAGAAGACCCAGATCATATATATAATCATTACCCAGATCATATGTATAATCAGAAAGACTACTGTTTGCCTGCTGAAATGATCCTTTAGTTAAAACTGAATTTTGAGAGTTATTTCCTAGTAATACATCAGGATGCCCAACAAAATTTGGTCTCAGTTGTCCCTATTTTGCAGAAAAGCAAAGGGAGGCATACACTGAGAAACAAAGTTCCTCTGATCAAACAGCATCTGAGCTGAGAACAAGGAGTCACAGATGTCTCAGGACTCAGCTCTATTAAATATATCCCATATCCACAGTGTGAGCTGGGCAGAGCATTCAGAGGCACCAGATGTGATTGTGTCAGCCTTGTTTGCATACTCTAAATCAAAAGCTTAATTTATCATTAGAGTTTAATGATAATGCATAGCCATAGTCTTTCTTCCTTGACAGTGGTTTAAGACTTTAAAATCACCCTGTTATTATTGTTATAATAAAAAAAACTTTTCCATTTTTAAATGCATTCATATGACTTCGCTTCTTAACTTAAAAAGAAGATCGGGTAAGACACAATGGAATCAGGTAACAAAGCATTTACGAAGCATCTTAGTGATGTTAAATTTGGTGTGCAAACTGAGATTCTCTAAATTGGGCTGTCATCACTAGCCAGCTATTTTAGAACTTAAACTATTAATCAGTTAAAAAGGCATTCATTATTTCGGTGCTCTGAGGACTGGAAAAGCACATACAGAAAAACTAGTAGCTTCCTATTTGCACTCCTGCTTTGAGAAAGATTCCCCACAAAGCCATGAGCACACTACCTCAAGGAAGAAGGAAAGGCTTTTGTCTGGGGTGGAGAAAAAAAAACCCAGACAAAACCTGCCATCAGCCTGGCTTGGCTGTGAAGTAAAATCAATATTTGAATACTCACTAGCAGTTTTAGTTTGTATTTTCTGTAAGACAACATGATGTTTCTGGGCATTTGAACAGGCAGTTGTACTAAGGTGCCTTGCAATGTCCTACCGTTGTATCTTACAGTAGCAGAGATCTGTGCTGTCCTCCTCCAACCATCCTTGGGGCTCCACTCATTTTGACTTTGCCACACATGCAGACTGGCCATGCCCAGGAAAAATAGCAGCAGTAGAGACCTAAATAGTGCCTTGGGAAAGAAATGACAGAAACCATCCATACTCTTTTCCTCTTTATTTCTTCTCCTAGGAAACAAGGGACCTGTGGGGGATGTTGGTGACCAGGGAATGCTTGGGAAAATCGGCCCAATTGGTGGAAAGGGTAAGCTCTGGTCCAGGAATTTTCTTGTTTTTCCCCTCAAGGTAAATATGTGTTTTGTGAGAGTTCCAGGTATGGAGTAATATGTGGCCAATGCCCTCCAAATAAAGTTATGCATAAAGATTGGTGATGAGAGCTGAGATATTCTCGTTTTATTTCCCATGTGCAATATATCTGACTTACTTGGCTAAAATAATTTGCTTTATGAGTAAAGAAATCAGTCCTCTTTGATGGTAAAAGAGGAAGGGAGAAATCAGGCCCTCGTGAAGTCAATCACCTGAACGCTCTAAAAGAGAAAGCCAAATTTTTGCCTCTGCTTTGGACGCTGAAGGCCTAAGTCAATATTCTGCTGCTGCTCAGGATGCCTCACCTTGCCACCTGCACTGCTGTGGGACACGTGAGCAAGCGGTGCACAGGACAGCTCGGTAAGGAAAGGATTTTAGGAGTTTTAAGAAAGCACTCATGTAACCAGGGACAACAACTACTTGCAAATCAAGGTAGACTCCAAGCCTACCTGGACAATAATTTCATGAAATTATGCTCCAGTCATCTGAGAAGAGGCCCAGGAATTCCTCTCCAGTATTCCTAAAGAGCTACTTAAGAAGGAATAGTACTTCTGCCACAAGGAGACCTGCCTTGAAAGCCGAGCAAGGACTCCACCATCCCCAGGGGAACTCTGTGGTCTCTAACCAGCACATCAACCCAGGCACGTGGGGGCTGGGTGGAACAATCTCTCCAGGGAGCTCCTCAACCCAATGTTTTTAATAAACCTTTGATGGCCTCTAGCCAGCCTTAGTATCAGACAAGAACAAAAGAATTTGGCCTGAGGGACTAATTTTCAGAAGTACCTAGACAACTGAAAACACAGATAGTTATCTCCCAATATGTCGTCAATCACCAAAGAAGAGAATTTAAGAATGCCACAAATTGCTTATCTTTATCTGTAAGTAAACCAATGCTCTGAGCCTTTAAATCAAGCTTTCTCTCAACCTAAATGTACAATTTATTGTCCCTTTCGTGTTTTTCTCATTTTCTTTCTTTATTTGCAGAAGCAAAGGTCACTAAGTCACTGTTTAAATCTAGCATTAAACATTCAAGTTCTTAATGAAGCAACTCTGAAACTTCAGCTTGTGTGTGCAGTGTCAAGCAATGCTAATTAAAATGACAGCCAACTCCTCATTTCTTTAAAAAACCACAACCATATAAAGGAAAAAGCCCATCAAAACACAGCCATCAACAAGGCAGAGCAAGCATTAATATTTTTTGACCTCTGAAGGTTTTAATTCATAAAAGAAGAGCTGACATGAATTTCAAGTGAAGTCTAGCTGTTCCTGATCCTAATTACAGCTGAGACTTTTTAAAAAGCTAGTCACCTTCACTTATATAGTAGCACAGCATTTGGAGAAGTATTTCTATGATTTTTATGATTTACAGAAGAAGAGGAAAGCAGTGGATGAAAATAAATCACATTTCCATGACCTGTATCTGAAAGGAAACACTGCTCCTTACTGACCTCATTTTGTGCAGGCGCTAACTGCTGCCCGCACACGTAATCTGTTGCACAGTGGCTTCGTGCACATCAGCCTCATCTGGTGCCTCATCCCATCATGGAGCTACTGAACCCAGGGAAGGGTTCTGTCCTGCAAGGCAATGAGAGAACCCAGGTCTCACCTCTCGCAGATTTCTTGAGTGCTTTCAGCCCCTCAGGATCATTTTGCAGTTTATATTTAAAGGAAGTGGTACCAGGAACCAGCAGCACACAAGATGCCTGTGTTATCAGTGAGTTAGCTATTAAAGGGTTCCATACACCAGAATTAATCATGGTTTGTTTGACTTGGCACATCTGTCAGTACAGTCCATCAGGGTCTCCTATCAGAAGCACACCGTTAATCTATTATTAAACAGGTTTTTCAAATACAGTCCCCTGACATGTGCACTGTCTGAGATCTGAGAATATATTTTCCTCTTTATTCAGGTGACAAAGGAGCCAAAGGCTTATTGGGGGTTTCTGGAAAAAAGGGAAAAGCAGGTATGCTATGCATCCTTCTCTGCAGAATGGTCAAGTCTGCTGGGTCTTTGATTTCAGGGTTAGTTTGTCTGGAGTTTCATAAAATTTTGAGGCCCATGGGAAAACTTGAGAATAGATGAAATGAACAGGAGGAGACTGAAAAAGTTTTGTTTAGCAAAATGAAGGCTTGGGTAGGGACATGACTGATGCCTATGAATATACCAACATACACAAAATACGGAGAAGAGTTATCTAAATTAATGGGCAATGTTTGATATCATAAAAACTAACACATAGAGAGGCCAGCAGTACATTTATGCTGGAAACTAGAAGAAAGTTTCTGAATACCAAAGGAATGAAGTCCTTTAAGAGTTTCCTAATAGGAGCATGGGGATGAAAAAATAAGTGATTTTAGATAGAGGATAATCTGTTGTCAGATGAATGCAATGCATTTGCTTACAGGAGGAGAATTTGGATCTGATGACCCAGAGAGTTCTTCTCACTCCTAATAACCTTGAATGTTTTCCCACCTTGAATGTACAGTTGTGTTCATTTTTAAGAGATTCCATATGCAATGCCAGTTTGGTTCTTAATGGGAGACCATCAGCAACTTATTTTCTTCCTGAGAATAACAGAGGAACAAACACAACCTATATCAAGCCAAATTTCAGTTCACCAACAAAATATAACTGAGACTTCAGTGCTTGAAAGTTATTATCTGAGTTGGTATTGACTATTACTGCTGTACCACAGCTGCATGCAGCAATTCACTAACATAGTCCTTCCACCAAAGTTTTGCCAATCCCACCTCTATGCATGCTCACAAAACTCCTTCACTGAGAAAGCAGCAGTTCCCCATTTCATGGATGCTTTCATTTTTATTAGAAGGCTGGGGAACCTGTGCTGTTTACAGATACAAAGGTAGACCTTTGGCATTCAGATGTAATCCTGTAGTGATCACCATGACAAGCCACGTCTCTGCAGCTAGGTGGAATCCATAATGAGAGGGGCAGAGGATGTGCAAATGCCACACTGATATGGGTGGAAAGAAGATGGCAAATTCTTCTGTCCACATTTTTAAAAGTAGGGATTCTTAGGCCAGTTAGTAAGGGAGTGTACAGAGCCAAAGAACTAAGTGTTTTGATCAACAGAGGTATGGCCAGTGGGGCAGTGTGAGACTGGCTCTCCACAAGTAACAGCCAAGTCTTCAGAAGGTTTGGAAGTGGGCTACAGACAACCCTCCATGCACAAGCACAAACGCTTCTAAACAGATAAATCCTCTATCCTTTGTATTGCATCAGGCACAGTCTGTGACTGTGGAAGATACCGCAGAGTTGTTGGACAGCTGAATATCAATGTTGCTCGTCTTAACACGTCCATCAAGTTTGTAAAAAATGGTAAGGATCCTTATGTATTTGATGTGATTTATTTGGCTCCTATAACATTTATCATTGCTATTCTTCTATCGTTGCTGCTCTATGGCAGCATCCATAGATGACCCAGAGAGTGGGTGCGAGGCATTCTGAAAACATATGGAAAAGAAACAGTCTTACGCCTGTAAAGATATAAGCAGCTAATGATTAAAAGCAAAAACAATACAGAAATTATCAACAGCACAACAGAAAGAATCATGAAAAGCACAAGGCATGGCCTGCTAACCACCTCTGCACTATCAATCTGCTCATGCTCAGCAGCCACTCAGGCAATGAAAGGAAAAAGGTTCTTTCAATCTGCTCCAGAGAGGCACGAAAAGCAATAGGAACCTCTTGGTCTTTCCACTGCACAGGAAGGCTGCAGACATGGTACTCCTAGTGCTCCCCTCAGTGCAAGCATCATTTTCCTGTAACAAGGGACCAACACTCAAAGACATGGGTTATAGGAAACCATGTCTGCAGGCAGCGCTGTCAGGTGGACGGTGCAAACTGCCCCCACTGAAAGGAAGGAAGCACGTTTCCTGGCATAGCAGAGATTTTGAGAAGGCTCCACCGCTGCTTCTGGGACTAGGTCTGTATCAGCAAATTAAATGTGTTTGAGACTGTTCCCTGGCACTATGGGCAAGCAGCACAGAACAGCACTCATCTATATTACAAATCCTATAAAACTGAATGCCATATTATTAGGAGTGTCCCTCTACTAACTCCTAAACTGTGCCTGAGGTAACTCCTGAATTGTTTGGGAGAGTGTTAGTTGCCCCAGGCCAAAGCTCTGCTCAGGACCATTCCAGAAATCCATCAGCTGGGACAATCAACCTCCACCTGCCCAGGCATGCTCCTTGGCACTGCTTAATTCACTAAGATATACACTGTTTGAGTAGTTTGCCTTTTAAAGCTGCTCAGCAGCCACAGTTTTATTCCTAGTCAATGCCACTTAGTGGCTACAGCAGCTCTGAACATCAGGCTGTCTTTAAAATGTCTTATTTTAGCAGTCACGTTGATTTTCCTCTACATGGAAAGGGCGTGAAAAGCTATCTTTACCCCTGTGCTTCTATCCCAAGACACTCTTTCACAATCTGTATTCAAAAACATGCAAAGCAACAGGGGTGACCCAGAGTTAGACATTGCTATTTGACCATTTAGCATGCCTTAATTTGATTAGTACTAGATATCTGTGAAGTAAAACTTAAATGTCACAGGAGACACATGCCAATCAGGACTGAATAGTTCTTGTCCTAACATGTGCAAGGTGCTTGTCAGTCCCATTAGTAGCATCAGTCTCTGATCATGTCCTCATTGTTCATCACAAATTCAGTGGTGGGAATACTTTTCCTCTCTCCCTTTTATTAATTCTAATGTAAACATCATCTCATTGTCATATTGGAACAGAAGCACCTTCAGTATCTGTTGACGTGCCATTAAACAATTTATTTTTCCCTTTTAAAGTTATAGCAGGCATCAGGGAGACAGACGAGAAATTTTATTACATCGTGAAAGAAGAGAAGAATTACAGAGAAGCCTTGATCCACTGCAGGGACAGAGGAGGAACACTGGCCATGCCTAAAGATGAGGCAACCAATGCCCTGATCGCTGACTACATCTCCAACAGCGGCCTCTTCCGAGCCTTCATTGGGCTGAACGACATGGAAAAAGAAGGACACTTTGTGTACGCAGACAGCAGCCCACTGCAGAACTACAGTAACTGGAAGGAAGGGGAGCCTCACGACCCAGCTGGCCGCGAGGACTGTGTGGAAATGCTCAGCACAGGAGAGTGGAACGACTCTGAGTGCCAAGTCACCATCTATTTTGTCTGTGAATTCCTCAAGAAGAGGAAATAAAAGTGCTGTAGAAGGTGCCTGGCACCTGCTGTACATACCATAACGTCTCCTCATTCATCCACTGTAGGGAGAGTAGACAATCAGGGATAGGGCTCAATCCAGCCTTCACCTCACTGGGTTAAGCAAGAGTAACTACTGTTAAGATGACAGCGACCATAAAGTCAGCACAGGTCTGCAGGGGGCATCCAGCCAGTTGTGAATTTTTATTTCATTTTTATGTGCAATTTAGGGTGGGCATTTCTATAGGTAATTTAGGGGCAAATTTAGAGCACACAGAGGTGAATATGATTTCACTAATGCCAGAAATAGTAAACTCACTAGTATATGAATTACTGATGTGCTTCACAAAGTCCACAGATGGAAAGAGTGTGATCTTTACTCATCTCTGATCTGCACAGGAAGTCCCAGTAATTCCCCTGTGACTTCAGAGCTGGGAGAATGGATTTGCAGTTTCTCTTGAAAAAATCCTTGTTTTGTTAGAATCGTAGAGTAATTTAAGTTGGAAGTGATCATCCAGTTGAATCTCCAGGGAAAGCAGGGCCACCTTAAACTTAGATTAGAAGTTGTTATACTCCCTTTAATTTGGCTTTGCAATTATATTGCCTGATATGCAGGGGAGGACTTGTTTATCTCTGCTTCCAACTCTATTATCCATCAGGCTAGTCTGAGGTATGAGGAATTAACTTAGCAACAACACTTCCACATGCAAGCCTGCACAGCTTATAGGCAACCTGAGAATAGATGGAGCAGTTCTAGTCTCTGATGTCCCCCCAAATCTGTGAAAAACATAGAAAAGTCTAGCACAAAGACTACAGTGCAAAGGAAGCAAAACCATTGGTGTAGGCTGTAAACAGGCACATGTAGTATCAGCTATACCAATGTGCATTGCTGGTTCAACAAGTGATTCTAGGAACATGTTAACTCCCTAAGTAGCCAGTGATGTTTGATGCCTAATGCTAAAATCACCCACACCTTTGCAACACAGGAAGCAGCTACAGAACAGACTTTATTCCCCAAGAACCCAGATTCAGGTGTGGTTGAGCAACTTAGTCATGCACTTCAGCAGGGCTCTCCACAAATTATGAGCAGTGTGAAGACTGTTGTCAGCGCCAGGCTACTCAGATCTCCATGTCAGTATGCCCACAATGGATCACATTTTCATATCTTTGATAATACTGAAGGAGCTATTTTCTTCAGACACAGCAACTATTTTGCCTTCAGAAGTGAGCCTGTTCTTAGTCATGGTTCATCTTTCCTCACAGCAGGAGATGTCAAGAGAAACCCCAGGGCCCCTGCAATGAAGGTCTATAGATTGTCTTTCCCACTTGACACTAAAAATGAAGGAATGATATCTGGAGGCTAAGGAGAATGCTCGACACTAGGCACAGTGCAGCAATGTACCTGCAAGTCACTGAGCACCGGTTGCACATAGTCTTCCTCTGGGTATATGAAGAGCTGGACACGCCATCAGCTAGTAATGCAGAGGGTCAGCTCCAAGTCTCCCTTCTACTGCTGTGTACAGCACTGCAGAGGCAACTAGACAACAGTCATACTTCTGCAACCTCACCCTCAACAGGAAAATCCTCTAAACCATTTAGCTGGTTGTTAGACTCCAAGCTCATCTCTGAGCAATGACCAACGCACGAGCAACCCAGGAGACTGTGACTCAGAACCACTCTTATAATCCAGTTTTACTGCCACTTGTTCCTCCAGAAAACCACCTGTTGCTACCAGCAGTAAATTAGCTGTGTTGCTACACTCCCTTCAGGGAACTACTCAGACCTGTGAATGAAGGGGTGGGACCACATTTCTTTTCATTGCTCCCCTACTATGCTATGAGAGTATTTGGCCAAACAGGTTCACTTAGCACAATATAACTCATCCTGAATTGTTCCCTTCCTGGGAATCGATATTCCCCCAAATTAAGCAGAATTACACTTTTTAGCATCTATAGTAATAAACTCATTAAGCTAAACACTTTGGTTTTAGAATCATTAATGGGTAATGATAAAGAATTAATGACTAATTCAAGGCAAAGTTTCTTGAGGAAAAGTAATGCCTTTTAGAAGTTCAAGCCCAGGGCTGCTAGCCTCACTCATAGCAGGTCAGGCCTTACTAGTCCTGCAGAAGTGGCATAGTAACATCCCTGGGGGTAGGCACAATCACACTGATACCCTCGCCACACCTCATCTTCACTTCTGACCCAAAAAGTCACCAAAACATGCTTGCCAGACTGGGGGTCCAAGTTCTGGAACCCTCTGGCCATACTGAGACCACTGACTGACAAATTCCAGAGGTGTCCTTAATGCTACAATCATCATGAACAGGCCATTTTCCTGTTCTTTAGGAGGAAACTTGGAGCTGGGAGAAGGTGAAAAGGAGCAATACTTTGCTGCAGGATCAAGCTCTGCCTGAGACTGGACCAGGCACTCCACACACAAAATCATGGAACACATGTCTAAATTGAAACTCTGGTCTTTTTTAGGAGACTGTGAGTTATAAGTAACCCTGGAGCATGCTCCATGTATGGTGTCCCAGTTTCAGCTGCGACAGAGTTAATTTTCTTCCTAGTAGCTGGTACAGTGCTGTATTTTGGATTTAGTATGAGAAGAATGTTGATAACGCTGATGTTTTAGTTGTTGCTAAGTAGCGCTTATCCTAAGTTAAGGATTTTTCAGTTTCCATGCTTTGCCAGCGAGCAGGTGCACAAGAAGCTGGGAGGAGACACAGCCAGGACAGCTGACCCGAACCAGCCAAAGGGATATTCCATACCATAGGATGTCATCCTCAGTATATAAACTGGGGGGAGTTGGCCAGGAGGGGCCAATTGCTGCTCGGGGACTGGCTGGTCATTGGTCAGTGGGTGGTAAGCAATTGCATTATGCATCACTTGTTTTCCTTGGGTTTTATTTCTCTCTTTTTTTGTTATCTTCCCTTTCATTACAATTATTATTATTTTATTTCAATTATTAAACTGTTCTTATCTCAACCCATGAGTTTTACTTTTTTTTTCTGATTCTCCTCCCCATCCCACTGGGGCGGGGAGCGTGGACGCGTGAGCGAGCAGCTGCGTGGTGCTTAGCTGCTGGCTGGGGTTAAACCACAACACACGGGAAGGAATGACTGTCACGGTCTCTGGCTGCACGGCTGAGGGCAGCAAGTGAGGAACTTGTGTTGGGTTTCTGAAATGGAAAGGCTGGAACTGCCCAGTTCCTCCATCCTCCTCCTCTACTACCACAACAGCTTCATCCTTTCTTACATAGAAAAAATAAACAAAACCAACCCTTTTACCCACTGCGTATTCATGCAACTTTGGGCGAGGCTATGCCAGTTGAAACAAGTAGACCTGGGGTGGCCGTTCCTTTGCTAACTACAGAAGAGGGACAGTAGAGGAGCACAGCACAGATGTTCAAGCTAGCTAGGCATAAGTGTGATCAGGTGCTTGTCCAACCCACTCCAGCACTAGATCCCAGTCAATAAATTGTGCCAAGAAGCCTAACACATAGGCCAAACCAAATAAAAAAGGCTATCCCACACAGGAAACCTGGCAGGTAGATCCATACAGCTCTGCGCCATGCCATGCGGACACAAGCTTGAGCCTGCGCTAACTCAAATATTATAACTGTGTTTTGCAAAAAAAAAAATTCTTGTTATAATTAAGAATTTGGGCTATATCACAGGTTTCACTGCTAGCCAATGGAAATTCACTGTGGTGGGTAAAGTACCTTAGGTTTCTACATGAAGTGGATGGAGCCAGGAGCACAGGAAATGGTGTCTGACTATTCAGGATTTATGGTCTGTTAGAGCTTGGCACCTAAGCCGTTTTACCCAATCCCAGTATTATGTTTTTCCCAGTTTCTCTTTTCGTTATTCGCAGTCTGAACCTTTCTTGTTTCAATTTATGCCTGCTGTTTCTTGTCCACCCACCTATCGCCACTGTGAAGACCCTCACTTCGTCTTCTTGAAGACCCTCTCATAGGTCCTGGCAGGCGGCCATGAGGTCCACCTGAAGCCACCTCTTCTCCAGGCTGAACAAATCGGGTTCCCTTACCTCCTTCTCACACAGCTCCAACTCCAACAATCTTGGGGGCCCTCAGCTGAACTTGGCTCCATTTTTTTTCCTGTCTTTCTTTACTGGGGGTCTCAAAAGGACACGGTGTCTAGATGTGGTCTAACAGGTGCTGAGCAGGAGGATAATCCCTTCCCTCAAGCTCCTGGCTGTGCTCCCTCTAGTGCAGTCTGGATGCTGTTAGCCTTCTTTGCTGCCAGGGCACACTCCTGACGCACAGGCAGCGTGCTGTCTGCCAGGACTCCCCAGGGACTTCTCAGTAAAGCCAGTCAGCCCCAGTGCAAGGACTTGGCATTCCCAGATGAAGGAAACTTTGCATTTGTCCTTGCTGAATTTCATTAGGTTCCTGTTGGCCCATTCCTCCAGCCTGCCTAGGTCCCTCTGTATGGAAGCCCTGCCTGCTGGCGTACTCACTGTTCCCTCCAATTTGGTGTCACCTGCAAACCTGATGAAAATGGGCTTCATCATCTCCTCCAGGTAATTGCTAAAGATGTTAAACTGCACAGTCCGAGTATATAGACACCCATCACACTCTATTTGTCCTCTGGGTAGAGTACAACCCATTAGCCTTTCTCCTCTAAGCCCAATCATCCAACCAGTTTTTACCCATCTGATTGTCCACCCATCCAGACCACAACACCTGCACTCAGATGCAAGAATGTTGTTGGAGACAGTGTCAAAAGCCTTGCTAAAGTTGAGATAAGTGACATCCACTGTTCTCCTTTCATCCACAAATGCAGACATTTTATCATAGAACACAATCAGGCTGGTCAGGAATGATTTACCCATGGTAGATACATGCTGATCATTCCCAGTCAGCTTCTCCTCCTTCATATGCCCAGAAATGTGCTCCAAGAGGACTCGCACTATTAAGTTTCATGGGGAACAAAGTGATGCTGATCAGCTTATAGCTCCGTAGATAGTCTTTTTGGCCTTTTTGAAGGCTGCAACATTCACCTATTTCCAGTCATTAGGAACCTTCCATGATCTCCATAACCTTTCAAAGGTGACAGAGTGGCCTTGCAGAGACATCAACCAGTTCTCTCAGCACCTTGGATGTGGTCTCTCTGGTCCCATGGGACTTTCCAGTCAAACTCTCTCACATAATCCCCAGTTCAACCCTCAGCTACTGCTGATATTTCTCTATGAACCCTTGCCCTAAGTACAGAGGAATGGGATGGCTTGTTGTAAAGGCGACAAAGAAACCATTGAATACCTCAGCTTTATCTGTGCCTGCTGTCACTACATCACCTCCTCCATTCAGCAGTGATCCCATGTTTTCCTTGCACAGTCTTTTTATATTAAGATACCAGTGGAAGCTCTTTTTGTTACACTTCTCGTGCAAGTCTCAACTGTATTTAAGCTTTGGATTTCCTGAGGCTACCCCTACATACTCAGGCAATGTTTCTACATTCTTCCACTATAGCCTGTCCCTGCTTCCATCTCCTCTATACTGCCTTTCTGCATTGGAGCTCCACCAAGCTCCCTGTTTAGCCACACCAGTCTACTGATACATCTGCCTGTAGATGTACAGTGAACATAAGACAGCTCCCTAAAATCTTGCTACTTCATAGCAGGAATACTAGTGTTCTTCCAGCTCTTGGAGAGCCAGGATTTTATGATCTCCTATATTCTGAAGATTGTCGTCTCACTCAGTGCAAGCATTAACTCCTGCTCTCCCCAGGTCCAGAATGAACATAAGACACACATGTGCATGGTAAATACAATGTTTTTAAAACTACTTCTAATAAAAATGATCACAGAATCAATATATCCCGTTAAGAATATATTTTCCTCAAACTTTTCAAACAATCTCACATGGGCATTGAGCAGATCCACTTCTTTCACTGCCTTTAATCTGTTCAGTCAATTTAAAAAAAAAAATTAGCACCTAGAGCAATGGAGTGCCACATTCTTGACCACAGCCACAAGAATATACAGGCATCACTATTTAGTTTCACATACAGTCTTAAATAGTACATTGTAGTTGTAGTTCAACTGGCTGAAATGGTTATTAAGAGACGTGATCTGACACTGTGTATGATGATAAAAATAGTAAATGTATCACAGAGACAGGGATTAACTTGTGGTTATTTGGAAAGCATTGCTCTAGATTGTCTTGCTTGAATATGTTTGCACAGGTACAAAAGCCATGAATTGCCATTTCTTTTCTTCTTCTGTCTTTTCTTATTTAGTAAAATCATATGTAACCTACTCAACATGTGTAAGAAAGAATGAGCAAGATCAAAGCAATAGCTTAATGTGGGTTGCTTTTATGCTTGTGTGGTAAGGGAGAACAGCAAATAGTAGAAGAATTCTCTGCCTACCTGCTGCATGCAGCGCGCCCAACTACAGCCCCAGGGCCCCACCCCCTCCTGACCTGGAAAGGTTTCTCTATTTGGATATTTCAACACAGGGAGGAAAAGTTTCACTTGATTTTCATTAAGTGGGTGGGACCAGGAACTTGCATCGCCCTGTTTTGCAGACAGCAGTAGCAGCCTACCAAAGCATAGTCGCTAACTACACAAAACTCTCTGTGGCTGGGAAGTGTGTGCGATCATGTGCATTTGTGATTTCTGAATCCCTAAGACCCTTAACATCCTCAGTGCTATACCTATGCTTAAATCCCATGGAAGTCCTGTGCCTAATCAAGTGCAGATCTACAGATGTTGGGGCAGTAAAGGAGCTGTAGCTCCTCGTTGGTATGATGCAGTACAGCATGGGCGCATCTGCAGAGCCATAACCTTCTCATACTATGCATTTTCATTATATATCTTTCCCTTCCACCCAGATAAGAGCTGTATTTGTCCTTGCTTATGCATTCTACAAAACAGGCATAACTTTTAAAAAGTAGCCAATTATTTAAAAGATGCCAATTATTACTTTGGTCTTATTGTTGCAGACATAGTTCAGTCCTTGAGTTCAGTCATAAATGTCCTGTTCATTTTTTCCCCTTACTAGATGTTTCAAGCCTTTGCTATCCTATTAACCTCTCAGCAGTGAACTGTCTAGCAAGAGATGCTAATTTTCCCAACGTCATACAATAGAAGTCTTTATATCAGTTGCCCCACAACATTCCCTGAGCATGTGGGACACTCTACCATGTGGAGGGTGGAAGGAGCAACAATGATGATCAGTCAGTCAGTAGAAGATTAAATAAAACTGTGCAGAAAAATGTGAATACAGAGTTGGCGGATGCTTAGCATGTGAACTGAGGAATTTATTTCCCACTGTGAGCCAATTTCTGGGTCTTCAAAATGCTTTATGGCTTGTCAGAGGAAATCTAAAAGATTGTCAGTAGATCCAAAAAGAAATCTCAATTATATAGCTCAGGAATCCCAGACCTTTCTGCAAGTTCACATATGCAAGAGAGAGAGCGCTTTCTCAGGACCTGAAGAAGCAGAAATTTTCTGCAGAACCAAGGACAATTAGAAGCCTTTCCTTGTGAAAGGAACACTTTTTCCATTCCTACTTTCTCAGATATGAACATTTTCCAGTGTAGGCACATACCAGTGGACCCATTAAAGTTTAAGCAAGGAATGTATATGACTGCACTACACTGTTTTCTCCTTGGACAGGACAGCGTGTGACAGATGGTAATGACTGTGCATGCCATGCCACTAAAAGACTCTCATAAAAGAGAAAACAAGATGATGATGATGATAATCATCATCATCATCATCATCATCAGAACTCTACATCAGAACTATCCGAATAGCCATGAGATTTTGGGAAGCAGAGGGAACGTTATGGAATAAAGATAGGTATCCTTGCTTATCCTCCCCAGTTGTTCCAATTACACATAATTCATTAACTTCTGAGGGTTCAGGCCATGGTTCCTCCCAACACACAAGGATCTGATTTGTAACTTAGAGATGTCACACTGCATATGCTATCATCAGTCCCTATATTCATCCCCTTTTGGTCATTGCAGACAGGTAATTTTTTCTGTGCATGGAGAAGGGTATTAGCCAGTTCCTATTCCAATGGAGGTGAGGCTTACTAGAAAAGCTGGAAATGAGGGTCAGCTGCTTGTATGGACAGCAAAAAATGGGAAGTAGAGGTGAGATTTGGAAAAGGTTGAAGAGACCCCCTCAGAAGCACAGCCCTGCGTTGGCCCATCTGGAAGACCAGTTCTGAGGGAAGGAGCTGGAGAAAGACTTGTAGGGACACAACACCATCCTACGCTGTGAAAGATGTTTTTTGGCTAATAAAGTTAGCAAAAACCTGAAAATAAAGATTTTCTAGAGAAGAGCCAGACTGGGACATGCAAAGATGTCCCTGGAAGGAAAGAAGTTGTTTACGTTTGAGGTAAAGTGTGCCATTCAGTATTGGGCAGCCAAAATGTGGGTAGATGTGGATTCCACTGATCACCTGAACAACTGCTTCTGTGGAGCTGCAAGGACTCTTGGCAGAAGACAATCAGTTTAGTGTGAGGGAAGCTGGAGAGAGCTTTGTGTCTGCCAAAGATCCAAGAAGGGAGGAAGGTCTTATATTTGCTTTGTGTTCACCTTACCACAGACCATGTGAGACTGTGACTCAGCTTCAGAGATACCACTTGCACTAGTGACCAGAAGAGAGGCTGACAAGCTCAGAAGTCTCTGTAAGGAAGCTAGGGCAGACTGATACAGCTTCAGGCCTGGATGGGTTTACTCTAGGAACTTATTCTGCTAGGCTTTGACACAAAGAAAAACACAGACTTGGAGGGCAAAGAAGAAGAGCTTAACATTTTTCACTCCCTTTGTCAAATATGCTTGGAACCAAGTATGTACGTATATGGCATACACAGTCTCTTCAAGTTATATTGAGTCAGTCCCTTCAATCAACCAGCCCAGGCTTTTATTTGACTCATTTTAAGCAGCCTTTGTATTTGCTTCCAAATCACTGCAAAAAACACCGAACTAGTTTGGACCAGGGATTTCACTCACCTAACTTTAGTTATCGTCAAGGTAGATGTCCACATCAGGCCCAACCACCATAAACTTCATTTGCAGTCAAGAAGAAGACACAAATGATTCATATGCTCTATTTTCAGATACCTACTTTAGTATGAAACAAAATTTTCCTCAAATGTGGCAATTTCTTTCCTTTTTGTAGTGGAGGTCTAGTCAGGTAGCTCAGAGATACACACAGGCACTTGGTCAGCTGAATCCCACGCTGGTTTCTTTCACTGTGCACCGAAACCCAAAAGGATTTCATGCAAGGTTATTTCTTTCCAAGTATAGCTAGATGTAGAAGTGTATGAACACAACATTAGTCCTGTACAACAAATTACATCCTCAAAGTACCCTATAAACACTAACTACACAGTAATTAGACTATCCTATTAGTAAAATAATGCACAGAACACTGACCTATTTATTCTTTTGCTATTATGTAAAATTAATGAGCTGCGTTTTTTGAACACTGATTCATCCTTCTTCCAAATACCTGTGGATTAAAATTTAAGCTACTTAAACAGCTCCACAAAATTACTGGTAGGCAGGAAATGGCAAGGCAAGTATTTGAAATGCACTGCTACAGACTGTAAACACTCAGAAGGATACGTGAACATAAGGTCCCATACAGAATCAGATTCCAGAGTAGAAGAATAATTTTGTTTAAAGGTGCAGGGAGGCTCCTGTTTTAAGTTCGTTTGGTTTTATTTTTTAATTACTGCCTTGTAAATAAACTACAAAATTTTCCTGGTAGCTAATTCATCATCCTTTTCTCTTTCCTCCTCCAGCATCTCTGAGAACAATGTGCAAGTCCACTGTGAAGAGTTATTTACTGTAGAGGATGAAAACACTCACTACTTAAGAGGAGCATGTACAAGAAGTAGAAAGATGTCAGGAAACAAAGCACAAAGTAAGACACTAATGAACACAAGAAACTATTAGCAGCTATGAGTGAATTAAAATATTCACTGTTTGTGTGAGTAAATTCTGTGGTTTTCACATTGAAAATCATGAAGGGAAAGTAAGATAGTTGGTCTTAACTTATTTTTCACAGTCTAAACCACATCTTAGTAGAGTGTGTGTCAATGTGAGGACTGCACAAACCACTTCAAATTCCTTAATGATTCGTAAGTCAAAGGATGCTAGCAGAACCACAGATTGTTTTCTATCCAGAAATTGCATACATACTGCGTGTAATACTTATTTCTTCACAAAGGACACCTGGCTAACAGGAATGCAGTTTAACTGGTTTAGGATTTATGAAAGAAAGGAGAAAAAAAATCAAACCTGTTTGCTTTCCTATGAATCAAAACCTACTTGATCAAATGCTTAAACTTACCAAACATTGTGAAAGCACCTGAGGCTGGGTTCAGTAGGAATTGAACAGTTGAGATAGGCCTGAAGAAATATATTCACAGTAATTTCCTGATTATAAATACTTGTCAGTTCATTGCATTTGCAGCTGAGATTCCTCCAGCCTCTTCCCCAGAATAGGAATCCCTATGCAGGTGGGAGTAACCACAGATTTTCCCAAACTCATGGTCTTTTGAAATAAAGATATTGTTCGCACGTGTTACACTAACTTCAGCACTTGGTGAATCAGAAACAGTTACTATTTGGAACTTGCCATCAGTATCAGGGCTGGTTTTCAGAGGATGTGAGCATATCAGCAGGCAGCATTTCTCAATCTGACATCAGAAAACTGTGCGTTAGAAATAGGGTTTGTGTTCTGTATGGGGCACCCAGCTCCTGCAAACACCTGAGTGCCCTATGGAAGTTCATCATTGCAGAGGACAGGCAAGCTCATAATCTGAAGTTCAAGGTTACAGAACGTGTCTCTGTGCTTACTAAATAACAAAAAATGAGACAAATGCTGATATATTGTGACCCATTCATCTCTACTGAGACCCCTGGAGTCCTCCAGGATGTAAAAGACTGTAAACTTCACTCAAGAAAATACACTCCAGTTACTAATTTCCCTAAAATCATGAGAACATTCAAACACCTCTTTATGAACAACTTGAAGTTCATAATGAAATCAATATTCTTTCAGTACAAACAGTTCACTGTGATGATCTGATTTTTCCCTTTACTTAATATGGGCACAGTAGCACACAGTGTCTAGAAGTGCAGAAACATGGCTCAGACCATGTGAATGCTTCTAGAGGCTGCATCAGCATTTCTTATCTAAAAGAAAAATCATAATAATGGCTTTCCATCTATCACCTTAAAACTGCAACAACATCCATGTACTGTACATTCCATAAAGAATATAGAATATGGCAGTGTATCTGGTTCATAAGTTTTGTGTTTATTTTTAAACTGATCTGTTAGAACTGAAAATTAATTAATTTCAGCACAAGCTTAATCAAGTGAAGAGAAAAAAAAGAACAGTTTTGCCTTGGTCTGGACCACTCTGTACCCTCACTGTCACTAGCTTTGATGCAAAGGAGGCAGAAGGAAACCATGGCTGGGGGAACAGGATCACTTCATTTGGCAGCAGCTCAGTCACATTGGCTTATGTGCAGCTTGAATTACCACGAGAAAGTTCGTAAACACCACAGGCATAGAATTCTTCAAGGATGGGGTCAAAGACAGTTTTGATATGAAGCATAGTCAGCAAAAGGATTACAGGTCTCCCAGTGATTTGCTTGTTGAAGAGCTCCCTCTTAGCCTTATAACTCCAGTAGTTACAGTAGAATAAGACCCTGCTATGTCAAGCAAACTGAAACTAACTGCAAATATAGAGGTTACTTATGATTCACTTAATGATGCCCATACTTATATTGAAACAGCTCTTTACCATCCTACTAACAGTCATCAGATAAGGCCTAATTACGTGTGTACATTCTAACACTAAGTTAAATCCTTTTTATTTACAACTGAATAAACTTAGAGTACTTTGAAATCTACAGGCTTAATCCTTTTGCAGCAGTGTTTTTATGTTATTTCAAAACATTACGGAGTTTTTTTATACAAGCATATTTTAATATGTCTCCCTGCTTCTCCTTCCTGAATTCATTCATCACAAAATGAAGCCACCATTGTCTTTAATTATCCTTTGCCTTCTATTGGATTTTTAGCCAGGAATTTGCTCAATAAAACAAACAGTACCCAAAAAGCAAACAAACTGCAACTGAGGAAAAAAAAGTGACTCCCTGTCAGCACTGATAGTTCATCAAAACAATAGATACATACTCCTGACCAACGAGAGATAAAATTGGAGGCTAACATGTTATGATTAAAGATTAGTACATCAAGCCTTGACTGAAGAGCCCCATGCTACCAGCAGTACTAATGGCACAGCACTATGCTGCATCCTGCATTGGCAGCACTTAGACAGCATGTCCTCCTGCCCATGCTGCTGAATTCAGGTTCCTCTGCAACCAGCTGAACCGTTCCTCTTTTACACCATGGAGCAGGAGGGGGGACAGGGGAGAAAAAACATTTAGTATTGCTGCTATGCAGTCTGTCTACCAGTTTCCCTGAGCAATTCTGTCTTAAAAAAACGGTGCCATTTACTTATGCCTCATCTACAAGAATATTATGCTCCGATTTGTACCTCTGTGACTTTCCCATTCTCTGCCTGGGGACAATCCATGTAACCCATTTTTCCTGCTGGCTCACCTATGCCAAGAGCAGCAGCACATTGACTTCTTGCAATACGTTCCTGCTTGGTAACTTTGCTCTGCTCTGTCATGTCCCTCTCTACCCACCCATCCTCCTGCACCATGTGAGTTCAGAATCCTCCTCTCTGCTATGATAAGATTTTGCATTTTCACCTTTGCTGCACCCTCACACATGTAAGAGGAATTTCCCAGTGTGAATGAAAGGAGAATTGGCCCTTTGACTGCATGTTATACTATACTATATGTTATACCATACTGCTAGAGAACTGCAGTGCCACCAAGTCAAATTAAGTGTTGGCATCCTTAGAAACATGGAAATGATGTTATCGGAACAGGTCAGAGACCTCATTCTGTTCTCAGTAACACCAGCCTACTCCACCAAGGAGGGTCTCTGGCTCAACGCCAGCCTCTCAGCTGTGTGGTGCCTGTGTGAAAAGACCCTCAAACTCCCTTAACGAGCCAGCTAAGGATTCCCTGCTTTAAAAGGCATCCTGGGACTGTGGAGAGCCAAAGTAGCCAGGTCAACGCCTTTCGTCTCACAGCTCTGGGCACAAAAGACACTTCTGCGGGAAGAGGCTGTATCCAGAGTGCCACCGCAGCCTTACGAGCCAGCCAGAAATCACTGTGCTTAGAGCAGCTCTGAGAACACTTTAAGCTACTCTGGGGACTGGTTTGGCAACCAGCCGTCCCTGGGACTGGTGGACAAAACAGGTGGCACATCTATCTTCATCACCTCTTTCCGGCAGGCATCCCAAGCTCAGTTTAACTGGATCAGGCGAATTATTTCAACAGTTATTTTTCCCTTAGTCTGATGATGCAAAAAGGGGCAGCATGCAATCAAAAGCCTGCCCCTGCCTGTTAAAATAAAAACTGTCATGCTGCCTTCCAAGAAACCTCAACAATGTGGTGGTATTTGCACACAAATTCATAATATGCACTGGTCCAATCACGACACTAAAATTCTGTTACTACTGAGTAAATACACTATATAAATGATGCTAAAGGGTTTCCTTATTCATCTTATGCAAAGCAGTTTTATGCCTATTTAATTTCACTGGCTGAAGGGGAATGACTCCTGACTTTGCACCAGTGTGAGATCAGAATCCTGCATGCCATTTCCAGGAGCATGTTAAATTAATTCATCCATAAACAAAACAATCTGCATTTTATATAATCAACATTGGGCTTTCTATTTTTAATATATAACTAACTACAGGATTAAAAGAGTCTGTGTTCTTGCTTAAGAAAGAGTAGCTTTGCAAATCTAAAAGAAACACAGAGGGCTTTTGGGGGCAACTTCCTCCAGATCAGGAAAGTAACTGGAAGAAAGAAGCAGATCCTGATACTACCAGAAAAACCTTGCTCAGCTCCACTCTGGCTTAGGGAGATCTGTTTGCACAGATCTACCTGTGCATAAACAGAGCCACATGGGTAAAGAATAGGGTTACTGTCATTTACTGGTTTTAAGCTTTCCACTCCTTTTGCCATTTTGGCAGATCACCCTTGTGCACACTGCAATACGAGACATAAGATTAGCAGAGTTACATCTGCTTCCAGAGGTGCTTCTGATAATGCACTCATTAAGAACCATGAATTCTTAAATTGACATTACTTTCACCTATTACTCTAGTATCCTTAAAAATATTCAGCTCTTCCAGAAGTGTCATGCCATACATCACAAAAGGTAGTCTCAATCTTGCTACATAGGACTGTTGTATAAGTAATATTCATATCCAGCCTGATGTATGGCTATGTTTTTTCAAAATATCAATTTATCTCTTCTAACCCCTACAGCTTATATGTGATGGTTAGTAGTTGACTACAGATTTCCATGATTTAATGCATTTTTCTAATGGTTGGTCACTTGGGGGAGGGGGAGAATTACAGCATTCAGAACCAGATATTTTAATTTCTCTATATATGAAAGATATGCACATACTACATCACTATACTTGGAACTTAAATCATCGATAATTTTTATCATCTAAAAATTATAGCAACTGGTTTTGTAGTTCTGTGACAATTGCAACTTTACATTAGGCTGCCATAAGCATAAAAACATGAAGGGGAAAGAGTTTGGACTTTATCTAACAGTTATTTAAGAGAAGTTTTTAATCCTTTTGGTTGTATAGACAGACCTTCCTATGTACAGTGAATCAATATACTTCTGTATACTTGTTGACTCTGGTGGACTTGAAGCAGCATCATTAGTTTACCCTGTAACATGCCAAGATGCAATTAGTTACATAAAAATGCTATTAAAAAGCAGTCCAACACAAACATGTGTTTTTTGCCATGGAAACTTAAAAATGCAATCCTGATACTAATCTTTTAAAGAATCCAGATTTTTAAAGATTTAAACAGTGTATGAATCAGTATATAAAGAATCCCACATGGCACTGTAGCACATCCTGCCCAAATACAGTAAAAATAATTTAAACAGCTACTTTCATTGAAACGATTAGGATTTAGGAAAAAGTACTGCCATAAATCCATTGTGTATATGTATATCTAACAGTGAAGTTTAGACTTTATTGTGAAAACCTACTAATATTCAAGAAAATCAGTGTTAAAAGGAATGTGCAGGTAAAAACAAAAGGTATTTACAAGCAAGAAAAAATGTCTGCACATGGTGCATAATCATCAGTAAAATCCAGTGCTGCTGTACTTCACACAGATTAATTGCGTGGCTGGATAATAAAAATGGAAATGTTCATGACCAAGTATTATTTGTACTTCTTCTGTATAAGATAAGGATAATCACATTTCTTGTTCCAATTGATAAACTAATCAACCCAGTTTTCCACCCACTCACATTTCTCCCTCTGCAGGGCAGTCTCAACAGATTTAGGGCCAGACTGTGAAATTAATTGGACACGTGGTCTCCAGAACGCAACCCCAAGAACACCACCTACACCTAATCGCTTAGGCACAAATCTGAACCCTATTCCCTTCCAAAACACACCCAAATCAGGACCCGTAGGCATGTGCCTCCAGAGCCTGGAGCCCTTCCCTGAAGATAAATGGATAGGACACAAGGTTCACTTTTAAAATAGGTCTAGAGGACGAGTATTATCTCATCTGATAACCAATGGGGTAAAGCACTCAGAAAAGAGGAGAGGCTGGGCTCAGCACCTTCCTTAGCCTAATGGGAATTCAATCCCACAGCTCCCACTTCCTAAGAGTGCAAGAGGCATCCAGCTACAAGGTGTGTAGGGACAAGGAAAGAGCACAAGAAAGAATACAAACTTGCTTCTGCCTCCTTTAGAAGTCATGATTTCTGTGCTGGTTTTGGCTGGGATAGAGTTAATTTTCTTCACAGTAGCTGGTATGGGGCTATGTCTCGGATTTGTGCTGAAAACACTGTTGATAACACACTCATGTTTTCCTTACTGCTGAGCAGTGCTTGCTTACACAGTGTCAAAGTCTTTTCTGCTTCTCACACCACCCCACCAGTGAAGAGGCTGGGGGTGCACAGGGGACACAGCTGGGACAGCTGACCCCAACTGACCAAAGGGATATTCCAGACCATAGGACGCCATGCTTAGCATAGAAAGCTGGGGGAAGAAGGAATGAGGGGACATTTGGAGTGATGGCATTTGTCTTCCAAGTAACTGATACGTGTGATGGAGCCCTGCTTTCCTGGAGATGGCTGAACACCTGCCTGCTGATGGGAAGTGGTGAATAAATTCCTTGCTTTGCTTGCATGCGTGGCTTTTGCTTTACCTATTAAACTGTCTTTATCTCAACCCACAAGTTTTCTCACTTTTACTCTTCCAGTTCTCTCCCCCAACCCACCAGGGGGGAGTGAGCAAGCAGCTGTGTGGTACTTAGTTGCCAGCTGGGGTTAAACCATGACAATTTCAAAGCTAAGTGGCTATTACTGAATTTTAGAAGCGTCCCAAACCTATTTATCTACTAGGTATGCTGGAAGCACAGATGAGCTGTGTTTAGAGGAGCCAACAGCTCCCCACCTAGAGCTTGGCCTCGGGTGGGGAAGACAGGCATCTCAGGCTGAGGCATTTCTTGTCATCACAAAAGCACAACTGAGAAACATCACGCATCCAAAAACAAAGGAATACAACGTTAACACCCTAGCTGGTTCAACAACCGGAGCAGCTGCCTACACTTGCTTGAAACCTTCTTAAAATGTAACCTTTAAAATTGCAGCTGTATATGTTGAGGATAAACACCCAGAAACACTGCACGGGATAACACCAGGTGAAACAGTGCTTAGTCATCCCAGTGCCAGGACACCCCATCCTAAGCCACACAAGGAGGAAAAACAAAAATGCTGGATGATGCCACATCCTTCATCTGGGGATGATATTTATACTAAGAAGCAGGAGAAAATACATTGTAAGTGGTCTGATGAACACGTACCTTTCTAGACCCTCACCTACCCAAAACTTTTACATCAAACAAACATTTTTCTACTACTTTTAAGTAGTTGCGCTCAGTTGAGTCAGATTAAACAAAAAGAAAATACACACGAAATGTTTTCGGTATTTTGAATAGGCAACCCTGTAGGTTCCTTTAAAAAAAAAAAAAAGCGCAACCTCGTAATTTTGAAGCCCCAAATATCCGTAACCAGGAGGTAAATAACAACCTTTTGCCAACTGGCATTAGGAGGTAATGCCCTAAGCCTGTCTGGCCCCGACTCGGGACTTGCGAAGGAGGAGCGCTGCGCTCCGGCGCAAACACTCACAGCCCTCCCGGGGAAGCCGAAAGCCACCGGCGGGACACGGCACGGCTCCTCGGGGCAGCCGGGAGGCCCGGCCCGGGGCGCAGCGCCCTCCAGCCCGCCCCACCGCCGGGCG
>NW_010972991.1:9201724-9202541 GCF_000737465.1 Haliaeetus leucocephalus | reverse complement strand
GACTCTGAGGATGGCCAGGGACATGGCTTGCTGCTGGCCCCCGCCCCCATTGCTATTGCCAGTCCCGGGCTGCTGCTGCTCGTGGGCCAGCTCGGTGCCCAGGGTGATGAAGTAGGGGATGATGGCCACGATGTCGATGATGTTCATGATGTTGCGGGAGAACTCGGGCTTGCTGGGGCAGGCGAAGAAGCGGACGAGGAGCTCAAAGGTGAACCAGATGACGCAGGTGGTCTCGATGATGAAGAAGGGGTCAGAGAGGCTGCTGGGTGGCTGCATGGGGGGGGAGTCCCCGGCTGTGCCGTTCAAACCTCCTCTTTGTGGAGGCAGGGGCACGGGCATCTCCCTCTCGTCCCTGAATTCCGGCAGGGTCTCCAGGCAGAAGGTGATGATGGAGATGAGGATGACCAGCACGGAGACGATGGCGATGGCCCGGGCCGAGCCGGAGCTCTCGGGGTACTCGAAGATGAGCCAGACCTGGCGCTGGAACTCGTTGCGGGGCAGGGGCTTCTCCTCCTCTTTGATGAAGCCCTCGTCCTCGCGGAAGCGCTCCATGGCCTCCTCGCCCAGCTGGTAGAAGCGGATCTCGTCGGCGAAGACGTCGATGGAGACGTTGACGGGCCGGCGGAGCTTCCCCCCGGACTGGTAGAAGTAGAGGATCCCGTCGAAGCTGGGCCGGTTGCGGTCGAAGAAGTACTCGTTGCGGAGGGGGTCGAAGTAGCGCATGCGCTTATCGGGGTCCCCCAGCAGCGTGTCGGGGAACTGGTTGAGGGTGCCCAGCTGGGTCTCGAAGCGCAGCCCGGCGATGTTGATCAGCACC
>NW_010972991.1:9201382-9201704 GCF_000737465.1 Haliaeetus leucocephalus | reverse complement strand
CGCCGCCGCCGCCGCCTCCTCCTCCTCCTCCTCCTCCTCGCCCACCTGGCCGCGGCTCGGCCGTCCCCGCCGCGCTCGGTAGCAGCCGCCGCCACAGCAACATGCTGCCCAGGGGAGCCTCGTCCATGCCGTCGCCCCCCAACCCCGCTGCCTACTTCCCGCCCCCCCGGGTCACTTTGCCCTCCGGCCTGGAGATCCTGCGCACCTACTCGGGAGCCGTCATCTTCCTGGAGATCGTGAGTGCGGGCAGGGAGGGGGGGCGGGCGGCCACCGGCCTTCCCGCGCTTTTCCCTCCCCTCAGCGCCCCGCCGCGGCTCCGCGC
>NW_010972991.1:9140770-9201372 GCF_000737465.1 Haliaeetus leucocephalus | reverse complement strand
GAGCCCCCGGGCTGCCCCGCTCCGGCCCCGGGGCCGGGGTCTGGGACGCGGGGCTATGCCGGGAAGGGCAGCGGGACCCGTCCCCGCTCCCTCCCCCCTGCCCCGGCGTGTTCGCTCACCACCGGCCGGGCGGTGGCGGCGCTTCCCCCCGCCCCGGCCGGGCGGCAGCAGGAGGCCCGTAGAGATGGGTTTCGCGGGGGTTGTTGAAGCCGTCGAGGACTCTGAGTCACACAGAGTCCCAGACCCAAAATCTCAACCATGGAGGGTTACACTGGTGTGCGTGCGCGCGTTACGGGTCCTGTGCAAACTCCTGCGAGTGTGTTTGATTTCATGTGCGTGTAAGGCCTTACTGGTGTACGGAGAGCTGAGGACCTTTGAGCCAAGGCTGCGTATGAGGCTCTGCAGAGATGTGGTACTAATTAGCAAGAGAAAAAAAAAATAATACCTTGGCAGAACTCATCTGATTTTTTTTTTTCTTTTTTTCCCTTGGGGTCAGAGCAGAATATTGCTTGGGTCCCCGTCTGTGAGATGGATCCCACCCTGCAAGCTGTAAAACTGCACCTGAGCAGAGAGCTCAGAGCACAAGTCCAGGCGCTAAATCAGGCCCTGAGTCAGTAGGGACAGAAGGTTAATTAGGTTGGCCAACCCATTACACATCTGACAGCCGAGTTGAAGTGAACAGGTGTAGTATGAGAGAAATGGCGCAACAGTGGGTGCTGAGATTAGCAGTCTCTACGGTAGATTTCTAAATTTATTTTTAAAGAAGTCTGCAAGGTTGCACATTCAAAATACTGAAAACATTTCATGTGTCTCTGCTTTTTGTTTAACAGACGCTTTCTGCTATCCCTTTTGCTTCCTCACTGCCCATCACTATCTGGTTTCTGAGTAACAGACTTGCACCTGCAGCCTTGTGAAACTAGAGAAAGTTTGGTTCTTCACAGCAGCTAAAAAAGGAACCCTAGAGAACAACCTGAAGGCTAATATATAAACCCTTGGGAGTTTTGAAATGAGACTAGCAATGCATCTTTACATAGATGCTGCTGCAATGTAACACAAGAGAGGAACCAATTATTTTTATAGCAGGCATCTTTTGAAAGGTATCTCTCATCCAACCTTGATTCAAAAGAAAGTTCTCTGAATCTGAAAATGTAACCTCTGACTTTGTAGTTGTAAATCTGTAGAATTTAAAAAAGGAAAGTAGTAACTTACTTGGAAATTGATTGTAGCTGTCACTACGTAGCAGTTTGGATTATGAAGTTAAATCTTTCTGTAGTAAGTGAACATACTTCAGATGGCAATTATGATTTTCTTCAGTTTTCCTTTTTTATGAAGAGGCAGGATTTGCAGGGAGAAATAGTACCCTTCCTTAGGCCAAGAGTTGATTAAACCAGGCAAGCCTTAGGGTACGTAAATTCTCCATCAGCCCATCATAGCACAGCATCCCCACCACTCAAGCACTGCAATCAGTATGCTGCAAAGAAAATTGGCAGTGCTGAATTCTTCCCTGGGTTATCGTAATTCTGGAAAGCTGTATGTTTTCCTAGTCATTACAACATAATTCTTATTCTGTATTCTAGTTTTTTCTTTCCTTTTATTGCTTAATGTGTTTGCTTTCAGCTTTTTATTACAAATACATTGAAAAAGAGGATGCAGTTTCATCTCTTTTTCTGGATCTCATCTGATTAGGACTACAAAGCTAAACAGTATGAGACTGACTCCAAATCTGATGTACATCCTTGTCATGCTAACCTTAGAATATATAGAGAGATTTGTACACGCATGTGTGAACCATGTTTTCACATTTCTTATATTTCCCTCAAAATGAGAGGGTAAAATTTTCAGCAGCAGCAAGCAAGTCAGCTGGGTTTGTAAATCCTATTTTCAAGACTATTTTAAGAGCTTTTAAGAATTTCAGAGTGGCTTCGTCTTACCGCCACTTAGTGCCTATCATTTCTGAGAATGGCCCTTGGGCTCTCTGAGTACTTTTGAAGTGTTTCCTCTTGGTTCCTAAAAGTAATCTGAGGATGTGTTTATGTGTGATATAAGTTCTTAGGCAGAAAGGACTGAATAAAAGTTATCTCTTGGTTCATTGTCTGTATTCCTTTCCTTGCAGCTGTTTGGAACGATAGTCTGGATTTTGGTAGCTTCTACCCAAGTTCCACTGCCGCTACTGCAGGGATGGGTAATGTTTGTAGCAGTGACTGCGTGGTTCCTGTCCGTTGTGTTCCTGTGTGTGTTCCTCTTCGGTTATGCAAATAGAATTGCTGTCAACTGGAACCAGACGGTAAGACTTTTTGCTTTGTTTAAGGATTCCCTTTGTTTTATAAACTGAAAATCATTTCATGAGAAGTACTGATCCTAAGTCTTGATGCCTGACCTTCTGTTTTAGCGGAAAGTTTTCAAAACAGTGGAATTCAAAACTGGAAAAAGAGTGGGGCTACAAGGATTACGGAGGAATTACAGGTCCTTTTTTTATGATGGAGGCTGAAAGAGCCCACGTTTTGAAACTGATTGTAGGAGTATACTTGTCCTCTACAAGTACATAAAATGCATGAGCAGCAGGAAGAGGACTAGTTTAACAAGGCATGACAACAAATTGATTTAACTGACCAGAAATAATTGTGGACTGGAAATCGGAAAATATTTTCTGACTATCAGGGAAGTGGTAGTAACACCCTGTGAATAACGAGGGGTAGAAAGATATATCTAATATTGTAAAGGAAGTGATACGTTTGTGAATACATTGTGTGATGTGGTTATCTAAGATAGCATGGACTGGACGAAAGCACCCACGAAGTCTCCTCCAGTTCCTAAGAAAGTCTGCTGCTGACTTTTGGGTCAATTCCTTAAAGCTAGGGCAGCATTGGTTGAGTGGCTGTTAGACCTTAGGTAGTCAAAGACAGCATAACCTGCAGTTTGATATAGTTTAACATCTTTTTAGGAGACTTAATGTCTGTCTTTCTTAGAGGAAGCCTGATGAGACTACAGATATCATTATACTCTGCTGAGCTTTTCTTCATTGTGAAGACAAGGCTTGATTCTTGCCATAATGGATTGTTACAGCTTGTGCCAGTAGTTCTCACAGACTGTACCTTCCTATTAAAAAAGGGAAGCTGTTGGCTCCAGTTTTTACCAACCACGTGGATACTTCAGGTTATTGTCTGCTAATTTATGTACTCCTTTGTTGTCATTAACTGTTTTTTACTGTGAGTTTTTAGCGCTCAGTAGTTGAGCATGAGATGGTATCACTCTCTCTTATATTACTGGAAGTAAATAATAAGAGGTGCCAAAATTGTGATCAGAATGGGAATTTCCAAAAAAACCTTTCAAAAGGACCAGAACTTCTAAAATATTAAAGTATGGCTGTTTGTAACTGCTGCTCACCTTCACCTTCCTCTTACGCAGCTTAGTTTTCCTATCGACGCTTTTCTTGATCATAGCTGGAATTGCATGCTTCAGTATCAACATCCGTGGTTATTTATCTGTTCAAGTTATTCATGGATAGTCCCTTAAAACAAAAGGTCTTTAAAGCAAATTTTAGAGCTTCATGATTTTGGGGCTCTAACTGATAACTTCAAAGCCCATCAGTGGTAACAGACTGGATTCTATTAAAAAAACTTTAGCACTTTGATGGTGAATACCTATACATATAATATCAGCTTTCCAGCACAATACAGGCAGTAATTAGGCTAATAATGAGTTACAATTACAGAAACTTTTGCAGGGATTTATGCTGTGACATCCTCACAAGTTATGATGCAACAAAGCCCTTGAGCATGTGCATAATTTAAGTAAATTAATAGTGTCCTGGGTTTCATTGAAACTGTTTGACAATTTACAATCATGCATGTATTTAAGAGTTGCTGGGTGAAGGCATAGCCTTTTGTAGATTGAAAATGCTATACAAATGTTCATCTTGTAACAACTGTGTAAGTGTGTCTTACACATTGGCTACTTGATGCTGGCAGTGATTTGTTGTTCTGTTAATTTTGTCCCCTTGTATATGATAAATTACTGAAAAACTTTCTATGTCAGGAAATTGCTACTGACTTGTATAAAAGCTGCATCTGTGGGACTCTAACTTAATATAAAAAGCTGTCATAACTAAGTCAACATCTTAAATGCAGAGTGAATCATTTTAACATGGTAGCAGAAATCCAGCTGTCAACAAAAATAACACTATATAGATCATTTAACAACTGTTTTCAGGTACCCAAATGTTCTGTAACTCGTTGGCACTAAACTCCTTAGCAGCACTTCACAAGGATTTTTTACCTTCTGTTGCAAATAAATAATTACTAGGAACACTAAAACTATTTTTATTACTATAAAATAAAAAGGTGTACCTCCTTGGTTTAGGTTGGCATGTATTTAGATAAACACATAGTTTCTGCTATTTCATAAATTCAATTTACAATAGAACTAGGAAGCTACAGGTCATTACATTAGGTCAAAAATGGGAAGAGTCATGGCTTAGTTATGTTGGAGTAATATAGCTTCATGTAGAGATTCATGAACAAATGTGTTTTAAGACTCCAGGAGTTTAAATGTAAGTTTGAAAAATAGCATGGGCTTCTGACAGCCCCGCGTTTAGTAATACCTTATGTCGTAAGTAGCTCCATTGATACCAGTACAGATACTTAAAAAAAAAGATGCCACACAGTGAAAAGATGGGGGGAAATATGGACCTTATGGAGGTACATCATCACTTTGTACATCACTGTATTAAACCAGATGGTATGACAAATACTGTCCTTTGCAGCCTGACTCACAACACACTCATTTACAAAATTAGATGTCAACTAAAATGTCATGCAGTTCTTGTAGTGTTTTACATACACTTTGTATGAGGTTTCAATCATTACACAAGTGTGGAGGCAAGGGAGAGTTAGGCACCATGCTAACAATCACTAAAAACCAAAAACCCCTCCCTCCTAAGATCTTGGGTTTTTTGGTCACAGAAACCATAACCATACGAATGTGAAACCTTACTGATGCTACATAGCTTCACTGTAATTGCTGCCAGGAGAAGGAAATTAGAGGCTTTGGCAGGAGAATGAAGGAAATGAAAGAGTTTGTCTTCTGAAAATACCTCTCCTGTACACAGTCAGCACTGTCTTCCTCATAGAGCTATTTGTGCTCCTTCATGAGCACTGGTGCCAAAAGCGTACAGCTGGTAACACTGGCATAGTTGCACGCTAGCTATTTAGCAGCCCAAGAATAATGGATGTCCTTGACTACCCATGCATTTACACAGACCTTTCAAGTTGCTGGAATCCTGTGCTATGAAATGGGTATGTTGGGCCATGATATGGGGTCCAGTATTTGTCACACAGTGAACACACACCTGCATGCAGTCTGACCTGGTGCATGCAGGCGGTAGCGTGAAAGATGTGTGTGTCTGTCTGCCTGCCAGCTTGAGGGAGTGGGGGGAAGCCACAACAGTAAGCATCTGGTGGGGAGAAGTGCCTCCCCCAGCTGCAGCAGAGCACTGCAGCTTCTCCGATGCTTCAGCACTCTCATGCTGGAGTAGGTCCCTGATATTTTTTTCTATGAGGTACAGGCATTACAACAGAGCTAGAGAGCGGGGGAATGTGTCCTATGCCCAAAGCTTGAGATCTGGCAAGCCTAGCACGTAAAGGCTATCCAGCTAGGTCAGGAAGCCACCCTCTGCCCCCTTATCTTCTCAGTTCTGTTGATGTCAGTGGGGCCTCCTGGTGAATACTCCAAGAGGAAGTAATTGTTTTTAAAAAATGGAAAAAAAACCCGACCCAGCCAGGATGGAAAACCAGAAGTTGGGAATTACTGCAGTTGTTTTGCCAAAACTTGGATTCCCAGTAATTAGCAGTCATTAAGAAAAGCAATACACTCTATGACCTAACCTCAAATGATTCTTAGTTAAAAGAAAATTATTTCCTGATCTAAGTGGAATGGGAAACTGCAGTAGCAGCTTATATCGTAACTTACCAAAACCGACTAGGGTGTGATTTAAGGAGCTTTAGCTGCTATCAAATATGGAACAACTGATGAGTTTGAAAAGAAAATTCTTTCAATAAAGAGAATCTCACATCTATGAAGAAGCAATTATCTAAATGGGGAAATGCAGCACATTCCCACTTTGATATAAGACAGTCAGTAGGTATGGATGTTGCACAGTAATTTCCGGTGCATATGAATGCTGTCTGCTGTTGTGATGGACTCGCACATCATATACCCCAAGTTCTCACTCTTGGCATACTGGTAGTCCGTTGCACTCAAGTGAATTAAAAGTGTATAAAGAATTAGTTAGTGCTGGAGATAGACTGTATAACATGGATATCACCAAAAAGCATACATATACTTTGTATGATTTTAAAAATTGTGTCTATGGCTTTTGCAGACCTGCATAGGTGTAGGCACAAAGTATATGTTGTATGGACTCAGGAACTGAGCGCAAATGTCAGCTTTGCAGACTCAACAACAGAAGAGGTTGGAAGAATATTTTAGACATTTTAATACTGTAATGGAACATGTCTTGGATCTTGCTGCATGGAACACTGGACTCTGAAATACAACCCACAAAGAGATTTAGGCACCAGAGCTGCTTTTTCATGTCCTCCACTAATAGAATCCAGAAATGAGAGTTAGATGTTTAAACCTTGTGTTCAGCTAGCATTTACCACAGAGGAGGGAATCTCCCAGAGGAGGCCAGGAGAGAAGCATATTTAAAGTAAATCCTGACTCCTGTCCTCTCAAGTCTCAGGCATTTTATTCCACAGTATCATTAAGTACTTCCAAATTACTCTATTTTGGGTAGAGCCAAGTCAGAGAGAGTTGAGGAAATGCCTCAGTTCTTGGATTCCGCTTGTATCGGGAAGCAAACTTCAGCTCTTTCAAGGCCGAGGTGTTTCTGGGCATTTACAGAAGCAAAATCTAAGCATGGAGGGGGGACATCTGGAGCTTAGGTTATAGCTGAGAAGGGATTTGGGGGACTGCAAGCTTGTATTGTACTGTTTAAATTGTGATAAAGTTGGCCTGTATGTCCCTTCTTTTTTATCTAAGCTGTACAAAGGGGGAGTTCTGTAAGCTCTAACAGCTTTAAAGTGATCTGAAAGGTCAGCATATGTACATATAGATGAAGTTAGTGAGTTGCTTATAATTGCAAGCAGCTGTGAAAACATGTCCAGGTTAAGCTCTCAGATGGATTTAATACTGCTTATCTAAAGTTATTGTAATCAGTGCTCGATTCATGTTTCAGTGTTGGGTTTCATTTGTATTGAGACTAAAAGAATTAGATATGTATTGCAGCCCAGACTGATTCTGTTATTTGCTTTTCAGGATTTTCTTTTCCATGGGGTTACTTTTGTCTTTTATTTTGGAGCTTTTCTACTGCAAGCAGCAACTACATCTCTGCATTACTTTCCCCGCAAATTCAATTCCACCACACAAGAGAAGCTTCTAGCTGATCATGAATATAACATAAGCATAGCAGCCTCGGTATGTATTTCATATATTTGTATCTGGGGAACAGAAGTCTTTGTAAGTCCTTGTAGCCAACCATTCAACTTGGGAGCTTAACAGCAAGCTGGAATAGAAAGAGGAGCCATGAGAGAAAGGATTATGTTTTTGAGAGCAACAAATAGTGCCTAACAGTGACATGCAAAAAATATTGGAACAAGCTAATGCTAATGTGATAGCTGCTTAGTTGCTACTCTTCACTATAGTGTTTTAAATATATGATCACTACAGCTTATAATTTTTAGAAGAGATATTTTGTAAGAGCAATGTTGGTTATTAGAATAGAAGAAAAAGATAACAACTGAGCCTTCATCAAAACATCAGGTGTGAATTTCATGCCTGTGCTCAAATTTTCAGTTGCTTTTCTTGTATCATTTAGATAGTTCTGAACACGTCATGGGGGAAAAAAACCTTGGACTAGCCTCTTGTAAAGCTCTGGATAGGTACTTACTACATCAGTCATAAAAGTTATCTGTAAGGGCCCTACTGCCTCTTATGGCAAGGATTAGAGTGCTTTTATTGATAGCCTAAGCTCAGACTGCATTTTTCTCACTGTAGTTGCATCATCATTGTATCTGATGATGTGGGTGTGCATAGCTGAGTCAGAAAATATACCAGGTTCTAGCTTTCTCCCTGGCTGGACTCCTGAAGGGCAAGTAGAGGTGTGCCAGTAAGCTTAACTTAAAGAACTGAAACTACTGCTCTTGGTTTTTTGTACCATCCAGAGGGTCTTGCATACTTCAGGGAACTGTATATATGTATTAAGCATCTAAAACCCTCTGGGGATATCTGTTGTCCTTAAAACTAAATACACCGTAAATTTTGCATAGTAAACACCTTCAGTTCATCTTAAGATAAAAACAGATGAACGTGAGGTGTAAGGTTCACATTCTCTGTGGAAGAGGAGAATAAAAAGGAAAGGCCTTTTGCTTTGGCAAGCCAGTCTCTGAAGGGGTGAGGTGGGCATGTCAGTCTCCAAGTCCAGAGTGGCTCACCATTACCCACTTGCCAGTAACACAACTAAGCACATCTGATCCCTGGCTATATGACACAAGGGCAGAGGTGGGGTCTCATAGCTGTGCCTGAACTAAGGGAGGGCTTTATACTAAGCAAGTGTCTCAAATTCTACCCTTAAGTGTAGCCCTTCAATCCTTGTTCATTGTGCTCAGATCTTGCTGAATACATGGTCACTTCAGTCATTTTGTCTGACAACAGGATACTGTGGGCTCCAAGAGACCTTTTCCCAGTTCCATACTATTTTTCCAAAGGAGCATTCAGTTCTTCAAGCCCCTCAAATCCCTGTCAAGATAGGGGAGGAGGAGACTTCTGTAACTTGCCTCAGTATTTTTAATTAAGAGATGCTGGGAAATGGTGAATCAGATAACTGTAGTCTTTAGTGTCTTTTCTTTTTTTCCAAAAGTTTATAATTAGAAAGTCAGGACATACAGGAAAAAAATTGTAGTACTTTGAAACACTTCATTAAAACAGTCCTGTGATCTACATGGAAAAAACCAGAAGGTTTCTAACTTTTTTTTAAATTACTTTTGTATGCTGTAATTAAAAATATATATGTTCATTTTATACAGGTGATAGTTCTATGGTGTAGTATCTATTCAAAACTTCAATTGTCAAATTAACAGTTGTATGGAAAGCAAGGGATGTGTTGTTATGATACTATTGAATTCTGTGTTCTAAGAGACAGAATCTATCGTTAGCACTGGACAATATGAGAAACTATTTTTTTCAGCAATTCAGTTTCTCATTTCTTCCTTCTGGTTTACATTATGTATACAAGTTTACTGTGGCGTGACCTTCAGTTCAAATCTATTCAATTCAATTCTTGAGCAATAACAACTTCCTGGCATTTCTCAGGAAGTTGTTCTAATGGCTGGTTATCTGGTCAAGGAGGCCAGATTTGAAGCTGTTTCTGTATTTCAGCAAGAAAAACTGTTCTGCTGTTCAGAGGGATATTGTCTTAGTTATTTGCTGGTAAAGGCATTCACTTGGAAACAAATCTGAGATTAATGTTTGATCAGTCTAGATAAGAGAAAACTGAAATACACAGTGTACATACACACGTGATTACTTTGTACCATAACTTATGCAGACATTCTGTTTCATATTCTATTTCAAAATGTCTTCTGAAGCAAGCAAGTTAAAAGCAATAACATAGGGTTATAACAGGCAGGTTCCTGAGAAAACTTCAGAGGATCCCAAACCTATCCTTACCTTAAGCATTTTGGCTGGGGGAGGTAACTTTTGAATCATTTGTGTTCCTGTATTCATTTAGAATAGAAAAAAAAAATGTAGAATAATATAACGTGTGATTCACTTTTTTCTTTTTTCTTCTTTTTTTCCCTGCTCCTCCTCTAGATTTTTGCCTTTGCTACAGCTGTTTGTTATGGTTGCAGCACAGCCCTGGCATTAAGGAGATGGAGGCTATAGCAGTTGAAGAGACCTTAATGCCGGGGTGTTCCACTTCTGATCAAACTAAGTGCTACTTCTCTGTTTTACTGTAATCTAATTCCAAAAAGATTTTTTTTGCTTAAAATATGTTTTAAAGTGCTGAAATGCGAATAACCCCTAATCAGGATTTCCTTAACAGAAAACAAGTTTCCATGTCTTCCCTTTCTAATTTTTACTTCTATTGTGTACTCATTAGAAGCATACTCATTGTATGGTATTACAGAGTTCAGGGATAAACAGATGTGTCTTTAGCAGGTAAACAGAATTCCAGTGCTAAATCAGAAGAGGAAGACAATGGAAACTAAACCAACATGTTAACTGCATACACAGCTAGAAAGCTCCCCCCTTGTTAAGGCCCTGGTATTGGGCCTTAAGTGTTTTGCAGCATTACAGTGCATTCCACAGAGGTAGGGCCTTGAGGCTCCTTGTAGAGTCATGGGTTTTCTGTGTGCTGCTCCTTGCGTGATCAGACCCCAAGCTGACTTTGTGATACCAACTTAGTATATATATTATTAACTTTGATGTACAGAGAAAATATTTTAAATACCCATCCAGTGAAATCTTTTGATACTCTTTTATAGCCATATCCAGCTATAGTCATCTGACCCTTAAAACTTACTGTATTCCCTAGTAGATGGAAACTGTTTGGGACTGTCAGTCAGTAGTTCACTAGTTTTAGGAATTTAGCTTAATCAGATCTATTTATACTGCAAAACAAAACAGTGCATTTGTGTTGTGTGTGTATATACATGGTATATTTTTGTTTAACAGGAATATTTGCACTGTTTTACTTTGTTGTTTGTTTTTATTACTTCAAGTGCTGCATTTGTTACTTATTATGTGAGTCAATATAATTTGAACGGAATGTTACCAGATGGTGAATAATGTCTGACCTCAATTCTTGCAGTGTGTTATTTGTTGCGTTCTAAACCTGCAGTGTTGTAAAGGTGTTTTTATTTGGACAGATGCCTATGCAACATCTTACTGAAAGCAGTGGAATGCAAAGCAGTCCGCCCACTATGGAGTTTGCTTTTGGCATGAATGAAGTATAAATGAGCCTCCCTTGAATATCCCTGTTGTATAATGACATGCAACATTATATACAGAAAATTAATTTAACAAAACTAAATGGTAGCATTGTGCTCTGTTCCCTAATACTTATGCCATTTTGCAGATGGTGTAACTTTTTTTTTTAAATAATGCTAGTAAATAATTTTTGCTCTTGTGAATAGTGCCAAATTGATAACCTGGGAGAATAAAGGCTCCCTGTCATTCGTAAAACAACTTGCTCACCACATCTTGCCAGTGCACCTGAATATTCTGCAGAGACCAGCAGTGGTTGTGTAAGGGAAGACAGGACTTTCTTCATTCCCAGGCCTACTCATTCTCCTTGAGCCAGCAAGGGTGTCTACTATGAAGGTTACTTTATCAAACTTGTCAGGTACAAGGATCTCTGAGAGCCGGCCACTCTCAGTAGTGCCTTGCAGTCCCTGCTGACCCACGATAGGTTCTCATGGATGACGCAGCAGTAAGTGGCAGCCCTTCTGACTACTGGAACCACTCAGTCATCCTGAATTACTGCAATGGGATGGATTTGTATATCTTGTTTTCTGAAATTTTTATCTTCCAAAGATTTTGTACTCTGGCAGATTTTTTTTTTCTGATTCTCTACTTGCATTGAAATTTGTTTTGTGAACATTTTATCTAGAGTCACATACTTTAAAAAATACTTTGTATTGTATAAAATACATTTACACTGGAGTATATGGATGAAAGTATATAACAAAGACTTATGCTAAGCAGCATTAAAGTTATTTAATATATTTATGGCAGTAGTCTGGTTATTAATTCTGTCTTTGGTATGTATCAAAAAACTATCTTGCAAGTTTGACTGACCTGGTGCTAGACATATACAATTAAGGCTAAGATTTCTTGAGAAGACACAATTACATTGGAGCTAGTTTTGTATAGCGGTTTGCTACAGGACATAGCATGAATATTAGTGGAGAAGAGTAAGGCTGTACAGCATTGCAAATGGGTGCTGATCTTTTGTGTGGTTTCTCCTGCATCCTGCGACCTGGATGTGCACTGCATACCACAGACTATGCTTGCCACAGCTACAGTCTCTGCGGCCAACTGGGATGATGGGGGAAAGATTGTAACTTTTTACCTATTTAAACCTACAGACTGTGAATCCCACACATGGTGTCAATTAAAAAGCTGTCCAAGTTTAGCTGGTATTTGTATCTAACCTCTGAGTTTGAACCCGAGGTGTAAAGGCCATGACTGATGGGTGCTATTCAAGTCTCTTAAGCTACTCATAGAAGTCCGGATAGCAGAGTGTAGTTAGCGTAGCATGGAAACTGTACAGCGAGAAGAGGCTGAACTTTCCCTCTTAAGTATCAAAGACAAACAAAGGGCAGAGAAGAGATAAAGGTAAAAGCTACAGTAATGAAGAATGGCTTTCATAGCTAAAAAGGAGTGGAAGAATGGAAATTTTATGTTAGTGTGCATGGAGTTTTGCTGTACTTTGAGGAAGATCTAAGGAAGGACACACCAGAACAAGCAGTTACATTTTTTCAAAAAAAAAAAAAAAAGAAAAAAAAAAGGAAAAAAGCCAGTAGTTAATTTTGTATTGTGTTATATAGGGAGCTAAAAAGATAGGCATGACTCAGAAGTGGTATGTGCATGCTGGGATTTCTGTATGCAAATACTGATATGGGAATAACACATAATCCTTGTAATAGCTGGTTCTAATAAATCTCACTCTTCCCTGTAAAAAATTCCCTCAAGCCTATGACCTTGAAGAACACAAGCTTAGCCCTCTCCAAAGAGTGGAAGGAGTAGGGGAGCACATAGGGAGATAATTTACCTCAGTGAATTTAAGGTGAATGGAATGAAACCACAGATGCCTAATAGCCTTTTCATCAAACATCTCAATTGGATGTGAAGCTGCAGTGCAGGAGTATCTAAGATACCATGCAGGTCCTTACTCTTAGAATTGGAAAATATTTCATGGCATTTTGGATACCACTGTGTAGTAGCTGATGGTAAATAAGCTCTCTCTAAGGAGACTTTCCTTCAAAGGGTGCAGAGAGAAGTACCAGTTTGTTGCTTATTGCTAACGAGAAATGAAAGTGCGCATTTTCAAAAGCTAAAACTTTGTTAGAACATGCTCAGAAAATATGCACAGCAAGGTGCTTCACAGAAGCCCTGACTCTGCTTCTGTCTCGCTGAATGCCTGGAAATAACCCAAAGTGACACAGGTCCTGCAGTCATTATTGATATATACAGGATCAGTCTATTCAGATTCTCATGATTTGTCTGGCTGTATACATTGGTTATAACTCCTGGTGTGAGTAAAGTTATGCTGCTGTAAAATGCTGCCTTAAAATGCAGCTGTAAAACACAGCTGTAAAAGGTGAGAGAGACAGAACCACTGATCACACAAATCTGTGCCCTTCATAGAAAGTTAAAGAAGCAGTGCTGGAAAATCACTAGACCAGTGTCATCTTTCTCTTTAGCTTCCAAAACCAGATGACAATGCTGACTCATGTTGCACTTCTTCTGATCATTGTACTTTTGCATTTGCTTTATAACTTTAAAAAATGTTGACATTCATCATTTTCCCATCTGAATTTGAAAAAATAATGTTAAGAGAGCTTAAAACTCTGATAGCTCGTTTGTTCCATTTTTATCTGTGTACTGTGAAATTGGTCTCTGAACACTAGTGTCGTGATGCATTTCATGCTCCGTTGCCAGGCTGTCCAAGCTGTACAGAAAGGCTTCCCAGGTCTTGTCTGTGGATAACGGTGAACCATGAGTTCTCAAACTGAGATGCAAATAGGACATTGCTTTTTTCAATCTTACGAAAAGAAAAACTTGAAAGTGAGAGCATGTTGTATTTCTTTCTTAGCTGTATTTTGTACAATTGGTCATGACACATTGGTCTTTACTGAGACACAAAGAAAACGATCAGAAGAAAAAGCAAATCTGATGTATTAGAATCAGTAAACAGCAATAGAAAGTATTTAAATATTTTTTTTGAAGTTGAGTTCAGCATGACCATTCCCCTTTCTCCCACTGGGTTAAGTTTCTTTTGGTCCATTATGGTACTCATCTAAACCCCCTTCTGACCTGACCAGCCCAGAATTTACGGTATTTATCCTGAAGGTGCTCCTGGAAAGAGGAAAAGTTCTATTCTCATCTCACTGGTGGGAAACTCAAGACACAGAGACACTAAGCAGCTTGTTTGCCAAAGGCCTCGCAGAGGAGATCTGTCTGGAGCAGGAAAAGGAAACCTGGTTCCTCAAGTGAGAGGTCAGTGCCCTGCCCAGCAGCCCATGCTGCTGCCCGCTGTGGGCAGGAAGGAAGCAGTGTAGCGTGGATTGTATGTGACCTGTGCCACTTCTGTCTCTGCCGTGGTGGTGTTATTCCGGCAATTAGTTACACGGGGTTAAAAGGTAGAATGACTGTTTGTGAAGGATTATGAGTCAAAGGGAGGTTTAATGTGCCAAACTGGCATTCCTAGATCAAACATCTTAGTTTCTGGGTGTTCTGACCTTACATTTTGATTATCCAATTGTAAATAGGTTACTCAGAGTTGCTGTTTGAGGTGTTGATCTACCTCCTGCATCTTAAGAGAGGAAACGGGTCCTCAGGAATCTGCAGGTTTCAGCTACTTCCTCCTATACAACATGTTTGAGCCCTAAATTCTTGGCGTTAGCAAAACATTACCTGCCTTAAGCCTGCCAGGACACATCACCTCTCAGTTCAGAAACCTGAGCTGCATTTTGGCGACTAACTTGTCAAGCTACCTTTCAAGGGAACACAATGATCAAGTCGGATTATGTGTAGGTGTGGTTTTAACACCTTTCTTGCTGTGGGATTATTGCAAATATCTGTAAGGATTCTGGAGATTGTGGACAAAATATTCATATGCTTATGTCCAGCACATCTGGTGTCAGACCTCTTGTGCCTGGCTCTAGAGATGCTCTTGTGCAAGAGCTGAGCCCTGTGGATCCATACGTGATTGCAGCATTGCTAGTAATTTTAAAAGAATCACTGGAGATTTTAATCTCATCCAAACACTTTTTCTTGGTCATCTCAGCAAGGTGTGACCTATGTCACTGGACCAGTGGTGTGGCACAATAAACAGCGGATCAGAACAAGCCCAGAGGCGTTCTTTGCAGAGAAAAGGAACCTTCTGCACTCCTCTTGCTGCAGAGCTGGAACCTCACACAGCCCCGTTGCCCTGTACAAAGGTGCTGGGGCTTCCTAGTGATCTGATTACATGCTTAGGCAGTTCTACTTGCAGTGCCCACAAATGATTGGTTTTTAATATTACTTTGTTACAGGTGTTGTTTCAGGTTCAATGAGCTTTATGAGACAAACTAATGAGGCAAAAAGTGTTTTGTTTCTATAAACACTTAGCTGCCTCTTTTTTGTCCCACAGAAGGACCATAGGCATTTTCCTTTGTGATTACTTTTCAGGTGGAAAACATACTTTAGCATAAATTAATAATGTAATTAATGATATCATGGGTCTTACTATTCCCAAATTTCATGACCTGGAAGTATTTCCAGACCTGGGTCCAGGTGAACACCCCAGCTAGGTCACAGCTCTATGCCATGGTAAGACCTAAACAAACATCTTCTCTCCTCTACCCTGTTTTTGCAAAGAAAGCAGGGAGCTGCAGCATGATCTGGACAGACTGGACAACCCAGAAACTAATGTGGTGTATTGGGATATGATTCACTGTTCAGTAGCACTAAAGGGCACAGATGGTCTCAAGGTGGTTCCACCAAGATAACATACAAAGTTATGGCAAATGGAGAAATGGAGTGGGAGGCCTACTGATTAGAAAAGGAGATTAAGACCTTAGTACTTGGCTCCATTTGTCCCCTGCATTAAATCTGGCACTGAATCCGGCTCTTGACTCTTTAATATACCTGTTTTTCAAACTGTAAATACCTTGGCCTGGGATCCGAAGCCCTGGGGAACCTGTAGGGCCAGCTTAGAGCCTTGGGCTGTTTGAATAAGAGGCAAGGTGAGTCATCACCAGATGCTTTAACACAAAATTCAGGAGCAGAGGGGGAGATGTCCATTACCCAGGTCCACTTCCCAACTTGGTACCAGCTCTAAGATCTGGAAGAAGGGCAGGAGTAGTTCTCCTCTTCCTTTCCGGTCCCTGGCTCCAATCAGCATGTGCCCTGGATGAGCGGGAGGACAGAAAGGAGGAAGACTTGGACAAAAGTGTCGTCTGAGTGGTAAGATATGCCTGACGTGACCCATAGCAGTGACAGCTGTTCCTGGGCCAAAGCCCAAGGTTCAGTCCCTGACCTGGTATAAGAAGGAAATATACCCCAATAATGAAACTGTCAAACAATGAGCCTGAGTCTTAGCTGGAGCAAATGTTCTTAGAAAAAGACAGAGCTACATCAGAGAGAAATTTCATGATGAACAAGAGGCCAAATTTTTCTTTTAGTTACATAAATGCAACTTCTTCTGAGGTCCAGTCACCAGCGAGGAATTTCACTAATGGAAGTAAGAACAGAATTTTCCCTCAGCACTAAATAGAGCTGACCTTTGAAACAAATGGTATTACAAATTCCTTGGCCTTGTGTCACTTGCTTTTTTGTCTTAAGGATCCTGCTGCTGGCATAAGTTACTGCTGGAATAGCTGCTGGCATTAAGGGAAAAACAGTCTTTGTGGCCATGGCAGACTTAGAAAGTGTGAAGACTCCAAGATAAAAATCCATCACTTGTAGAATCTCATTATTTTGAGGGACCTGACTCATGGGTTGTGAATGGTTTAGGGCTGGCAATGTTGGACAGGGTACCTGAGGTGCACCGTCGCATCAAACTGAGATGAAGAACTGCTGCAATATCACCAAGTTACGGGGGTCTCCCAGCGATCTGAGTACCTCTGCTGGCTGAAAGGATATCGGGAGAAGAGATTCACGGTGGATTTACCTCCTTCCTACATACCATAACTCTTCATTACCGAAGAGAACAAGTCACTTGCAGCCCGTGACTAAAACGCGGCGATCAGGGCAATGAGCACCGGTAGATGGAGCTGCAGCCTCGGGGCGTCCGGCACCGACCGGCACCGACCGGCACCGGCCGTCACCGCGCTGGGGACATCCTCCGTCAGTCCTGCTTCAGGGCTTCTGCGCACCCCCATTTCTAAATAAGCAAAGCTCCCGGGAGCGCGGTCAGGAATGCTGGTTATAACTTGGGTGATTCCTCTGAAAGGAGGGGGCTTACCTTTTCATCTTTTTATTATAAGCAGACATAGCAACAACTCAGTGCCAGACACATACTTCTGTCAGCATGGTTATACTACAAATTTCATATTTATCAAGAACAACCCCCAGGACAGTAATAAAAAGCGAAGTCCCTTTTCTGAGGAGCTAAGAGGCAGCTGGAGGCAGTATCCTTCACTCTTCTCCCTACAGGACGCTTGGCTTTATTGACCCCCTTAAATCATTCGTGATTGAATCTCCACTAAGTTAGAGAAGTGGAAACTAGCCTTCAAACCTTAAGGGGATTTTGGAGGGATTTTTTTTTTTCCTAGGGAGCTATAAAAGTTAACCAAGTCAACTCATTTAAAATGGCAACGGAACTAGCTCATACCATGGAGTCACTGCCATTGCAGAGTTTGCAGATGATACTAAGTTCTTTCAGACAGTCAAGTTCTGTGCAGGCCATGAGGACTTCACCAAACTGAGCTGGCTCAAAGGTGGCAGATGAACTTTAATATAGATAAATCCGGGGTAAAGCATCTAGGAAAAAATTATCTATATCAGACTTGGAACTGAGAGTTACAACTTAGGAAAGAGATCTCTGAGCCATTGCTGATGGTTCTCTGAAATCACCAGCTCAGTATGCAATGGCAAACAAAATCCAATAAAATGTTGGAACTCATAAGAAAGTTATTAGGAACAGGACAGAGGGTGTAATGTTGCTGCTATATAAAAAACTGGTGCGTTCTTGTAGTAGAGTTAAAGGGCAGCAAAAATGGTTTAGGTGTTGAAGCTGCTGCCTTACAAAGACTGAAAATACTGGGACTCTGCTCTGGAATGAAGGGGGTGATGGAGGGATATAATCATGATTTACAAAATGATGAATGTGCTGGTTAAACCAAACACATAACTTGTTTACAAGAACCTGGTATGGGATCTAGGGACACTTGAGGCAACTAGCAAAAATCAGTTTAAAAGAGATAAAAGAAAGTACTCGCTTGCACAGTGAGCAGTGCACCTCTGGAGCTTGCCAACCCAGGAGCTTGCGGAGGCAGACGGTATTAGCATGTTCAGAAAAGGGATTAGACAAGTTAATGGGTCTTTATGCTAAAAGGATGAGGCAGGAACATACCCTCTAGTATCCCTAATCCAACTGTTGTGGATGTTGCGTACTAGGGGAAAGGGCTGCACATAACAACCAGTCTCACATGTTCTTCCTAAACAGCATCTCCTCTTGCCACCGTTGGAAACAGAGCAGTGGGCTAGAGGTCTCACGGGCCATCGCTAATATGCAGCTTGTGACTTCTTCCAAATGGCGAAGTTCCCCTGCGGGACACAGCCTCACCTACACACTCAGTCCTTGCTACATCACCAAAATGCTGAGTTCATCCTCAGGCTGAGGCCTGAGGCCAGCTGATAGTTTGAAATCCAGCCAGCCACATTAGGATTTTTAGGAAAAGGTACAACTTGTATGTGCTAGCATAAACAGCGCTGCTTGATTTGGTACAAAGAATAACAGTGTTGGGTGCCGGTTCTTCACAAGGCAGTGGAAGAACAAGAGGTAAAATCAGGTCATGCTCTTATACACAGTTTTGGGAACAGTAAATGGATACAATGTAAGATGCCCAAGTCAGCTGAGAAAGTTCTACCTTACCCTTTAGTACTGCTCTTCAGACTTTCCTCAAACACATTTTTCAGCAGTGACAAGCTGAAAGCTAATTGTCAAAATTAAGTATATGTACAAGGTTATCGAAAAAGAAGATTCACAAAATCTTCTTGTTGTCTCCTAGATACTTTCTGTCCTGTTTTTTTCTCCCCCAGTTCATTACCTTTCCTTCTACAGTTCTGCGAGGGCTGGGCTGCCTGTATGCACATGCTCATGCATGCAAACACACACACATATGCACACACTTCCTCATCCCACTCGCAGTTTTAACCATCTAATTCCTTTCCTAGCCTCCCATAGCATGCTGGTTCAGCCATTCCTTCTGCTCCATCTTTTTTTCTTTCGTACAGTCCCAGTTTCCTCTGTGTAGTGTTTTCAGTCCCTGCATGCCTTGCTGGTGTTTCATCCCTGCCTCTTCTCACAGTCCCTGTGTCATTTTCTAATTCTCCCTGTTGTCAGCCTTAACCGACTCGTCACTTGTGTTACATGCAAGACGGGGATGTAGTCCTCCAAGTGACTTCAGCAGGGCTGTGGGACTTCAGGTAACCAAGGAGTTACATTCTGCTCCTGGGCACGCCACTAGTGCCGAGTGTTGAGTGAGGGGCCTCAGAGGCGGTCAGGTACCTGCCTTTCCCTTGCAAAACACGCAGCTGCTTAGTAATATAGTTACAGGATTATTTTTTCACTATAGGCAAAGCAGTTTTTCCCAGTTGCTCTTTTAGAAAGGATTGAATGACTTCTGATTAAACCTTTCCCAGGCAGTTCAGCAGAAAATAAGCAACCAGCATGGAGAATTTCAGCCTAATTTGTTTAAAATCTGGCAAATCATAAGCAATTGAAAAAGTCTTTCAGAGGAAAGGGTTACGTTTCCTTAATGATAGGCAATGCTTCCTGCTGTAGCCATAGCATTTTTAACCCTTCACACCAAACAAGTCCCCTTGACACCAAAGGAACGATGCCTTTTTTGGACAAAATTTCAGCTTGTATTGTTGTGACCAAGTTTTCTCAATTACGAACTAAATGGCATTTTCCTGAAGTAAATGAGAATGCGGTTTGCTTTTCAGACTCTCTGAGTGAGAGAAGTATTTGCCGCTTTTGAAGTCCCCCCTTCCCTGAGCATATGTACCGCTTTCCTGGAGGCCTGAAGCCGAGGACCTCTCCTCCTACTGCTCTGGGGCAGCTCTCTTGGCTTGGCCAGCTGTGCCAGCTCACATCAGCTGAGCATCCAACGTGGGCTTTAACTAGAGTTCTTTTTTAACCTTTATGCTTTGTTTTTCTTTACCCAGTAGCCACCATGGTGGTGAAGGACAACTCTGATGATGAGAGCAAGGGCTGAGAGAGATACGAGCATATGGGGGCAGGTGGAGGGAACAGACTTCCAGCACCAGTGTTTCAGAGAGGTTCACAACAACATTCTTCCCTCAGACAGTATCTTTTATTCAAATATGCATTAAAGGGTAGCAAGTAGCCACAGGATTCAGTATAACTCTGGGTATTCAGCACAGAGGCTGCACAGCTTCCTGGATTGTCTTTAACAGGAGACGAGACAGACCTGGAAAGCTTTCCATTTTCCAGCCTGCTGGCTTTAGCAATAATGTCATGTAAATCCAAAGGGAGACAAGTGACCTTCTAGCTCATGCTATTGTGCTGGTAACACACATAAACAAAGCCGGTAGCTAGAGGGGGAAGAATTTCACTGAAAACAAGGTCTAAGGAGAAGTCCTTTCCTTTTTACCTTTTCATATAACACTCCTGTGATAAGAGCTCTCCCCTGAGCAACTGGTGTTTTCATCCTCCTTTCACCTAACGGGTTTAAACTCACCTCTCCCACTGTCAAAAGAGATCCTTAAACACCACTCTCTCATCAAGGCTGAAATGGCTCATGAACACACACACACACATTCTGAAGTTGTACCACAGTGAATGAAGGGATGTTGCATTCATATGGTGACAGCCATCAACAAAGTCTAGGTGATGACCATTTTCCCATCATGTCCTTGTCTTCCATTACCAAATGGCCATAGAATATCCATAACAGGCTACAGGTTAAAATTTTAATAGCTGTAGAACATGGTCAAGTTCTTGGACTATGGTATCATTACTAGCACCCATACCCACTGTCAGCCTGGATGAATTTTCCACTCTTCTCACAGCACACAGTGTGCTGAGATCTGTCCCCAGATGCAGCCTCAAGGTAAGCCTGCTTCCAACAGCGATTTTGGACATCCCCACCTTAGCTGCTGCTCCTGTCCCAAGGATGCTGCTGCATGCCCCATCCTGGCCTGCTGGCCCCACGGAGGGCACCTGTCCCGAAGGGAGCTGGCAGCTCTCTCCCTGGATGTGGGCAGGGTGTACTGAGCAGCACATCCAGCAGAAAGGGGAAAAAAAGTATTTAAAATATTTCCTATCTTTAGCATTTGAAAAATATTCACTGTTCCAGTGTAATAGTGTGCCCCTTGTGGCTTACTCTACAGCTCAGTCCAGCTCTCCCCTTTGATGTTTTGCCCACAGCATAATAAACTTCACCAAAGAAAAGAAAAACAGCTCATCTCTTTGAGAGCCACGAACAAATGAACTGGAAATGTGAACTGAACTGAAGCTGTACCATGGTTTCTGCAGCAGCAGATTCTTTTTTATTAAGTGGCCTAAAAGGATACTGTAAAATTCAACCAGCCAGAATGATGGTCAACCTTGCTGGAATTTGCCTGGGTAGAAATTGTGTTTATGAGAAGTTTTGATAAATTACTAAATTTTGGTAAGTGCAGAAAAGGGAAAAATACCTTTTTCAGAGCTAGGTGTCAGTTTTTTCTTCTCTTCAGACTCCTGGTTTCAGCTAGTTCAGCATCAAAGAAACCAAACTAAAATATGAAAAATGTGACTTCTGGGAAATAATCAGTAGTGGGAAGAGCAGAACTCAGGTCTGAGAATTGTAATTGGAAAATAATAATTTCTCTAAGACTCACTAATGTATGGCCAAATCCCCGGTGCCCCTTAGATTAAAAGGGAAATGTTCTGTCTAATCTATCCTGAACAGTGGGAGATTTTTTCGTCTCATTGTACTCATTTCTGTTTGTGTCATTCCTGGAAAGGGACTTCTTTTTTAGAAATCTTCTGATTTTGTGGTGGGGATTGTGGATTTTGGCAAAGTGCCAAAGTTTAAAGACTTTCAACGCTGAAAGTTTCTAAGAAAGAAATTATGTCAGATAGATAGACTCTCTTACCTCATATGACACTTGGCCGGAGATTTACTGGTGCTTTTTTCTAGGGTGCTGGAAGAAAGCTACACTGCCACTAGGAGAGCAGACTGTAGTTCATCTTTCAAGTAGTCCATCATAGGTTTTATCCACAGAGGAATAGAAAACTTTACCAAGAAAATGTAGTGCATCAGCAGTAGCAACATGCCACGTGAGTTAAACTGGGGGCATATTTTTAAAACCATTTACCTAATGTGAAAGCCTAAAAATCCCATTGCTTTTTTAAGTCATGAAGGGCCAGCTCCTCAGAGGCCTGAATTATGACCGCTGTGCACATTGCCATACCTAAATATGGGTGCCCAATGCCCAAACGGGAGATTCCTGACTGGATTCAGAGTGAGAGGGCAGGTAAGGTGTCCCAGTGCATGGCCAGGAGATACTGCTGTGCTTATAGCTAACTTCCATTTCATTTTAAAGGTACCATGTGACAAAATACACTGGAAAAGGGTCCAAGAGATGAGGAAGCACATATCAAATGACTAAAAGGCAATTGCTGCTACTTGTGCTTCCCTTTCCACCCTAATTTGAACAGTCGAGTGCAGTATTTCACTTTAATCTCAAGAGGATTCCCACAGCACAGGGCGCTATGCTCACTGAAGTGCTTCACCCTCATCACACCTCTGCTTGCAAGCAAGGACTGTGCATATATTGCTACGCCCAGGGCAATCTGCCCTCACAGACACCCAGCAGCGAGGCTGAGGTGCAGCTTTGTAGAAAATACCCAATTTTGCTTTCCCTGTTGGCATCTGGTCTAGCTTTTGAATTTCATGCAGTTTTGAGCAATACTGGAAGACCTGGAGCAGACACCAGCATTAAATGAGGCAAATTCTTCCCTCGAGCTGTTGCAGAACTCACCAGCAGAGAATTGCGTCCCAATGTGGGACAATGTGTGGGATGTATCCACAGACAGCCATTGTGGGGAACAATTCTTTCCAGGCAAACAAGACCCCAACACAGAGGCTACCTGCAGTGAGTTGTAAGACTTGCTGTGAGAAGTCCTGCACTATCAAGCAAGGCACAAGCTATTTATTCACCTTCTTCCATTAATAAAGACATGCTGTTCTACATACTGAGCTCATGCCTGCACCGTCGCTCTGTGGGTGGACTCTATTTGTTGACTCACTAGGAAACAGACCATGAAATCCCAAAGGACTATCTTGGAGGATGTCTGCATGCTCTCTGACAGCTGCAAGACCTCATGGGGATGAGAAGAAGCTCTCTCCATTGAGTGTGCTGCACTCCCTGACACCTCATTGTTCTTTTGCAGAGTGTTCAGTAGTGATCCTTTTGTGATTTTTACTTGAGCAAAATTCCCATTGTACAGTCAGCCTTTAGACATTTCAGGGAAAAAATTTTATTAATAGGGATAGAAATTAGGCATGCAAAACCATTCATTAATACAGTCTGTCTTTTCCAAAGCATCTCCCTATCTAGGTTAATCAGAAGCCATGAGAGGGAAAGTGGGCTAGAGAACTACATTTTCACAAGGAGTTTCTTTATGATTTTTCTGCTCTAAGGCTTAGTAGTTGTATGATATAAACCCATGCAATATCACATCGCTCTGGAATGCCAAAAAGACTTTTTTGATGATCACTTTGACTCTCTGAAGCTCCAAGGCACTGAGTGTCCCAGAATGAAAAGCAGAACTGAGATGCCAATGGCAAAAGCTCTGGCACAGGCACCTCAGGAAGGCTACAGGCGTGCCTCTGCGAGGAGTCTTCCCAATGAAGTGCCGAGTACAAGCTGGCTTGGCTAGCAGGCATGAAATTTCACCACAGAAATGTATACAGGCATAAACTGCAAGCCTCTGGCAAGTCATTTTTGTACAATTTCCTTGCCAAGTGCTCACACTGGGGCTTACACCAACAGCTCTGCATGCAAGTCAGAACAAAAAATTACTTCCAGTTCCAATGTTATTCTGTTCCCACATGGCTTTTGCTGAAATCACCTTGCATTTCATAGCTCCTTAGTATTAAGCATGGTAGTTACAGCTGACAAGACCTAAGATTTATAGAGGCCATAAGCTAACACACCAGAGCAGGTTTACACAAACTGAGCCAGTTCTGCACAGGAGGAGTGACTCTCCCAACACATCATCACAGCACACGTGGGCATCCCCCTTGCTGGGTGGGTCTGACCTGGGACTGGAAAAGGGTCAGGATTTGCTATTTTGTCAAGAGCAATATTCCAGAAGGCCAATGAGAAAGGTGCCAGATGTGTCCTACATGGATGGTGTGGCAGAGGACTTCCAAGCCAACGGACAGCAGGACACAGTGTCCAGTAAGTACAGGTGAAGTCCTTGGCATTTCCTAATGTCTTTAGAGGATACTGTGAAGAAAATAATCTGGAGAAGTAGATTTATGGCAAGAGATTATCATTTGCAACACCTCAAAAAGCCTCTCTGACATACACAAGGTGCAGTTTTCAGTCTCCTCCCCTGCAGGTTATCATCACGGGGCCCTGCGATCCTGCTTGGGCTCACTTGGCCCTGCCATTTGCAGTGTCACTCAAGGTGGACCCAGCACTGTGGGTGTATTTCTTTGAGGGGGACACTGCTCCTACTGTCAGCCCTGAGCATACTGGAGGGAGCTAAGACTACCCGTGCCCCTGCAAGAGAGCGTGGAGACTTCTGTCAAGGAGCCTGTGAAGTGTTATTTGGTCCCTAGAGTCACAGATTATGGATGCATGTCCCAAGTGTCTTGCCTCCAGACTGATTTTGGAAAACAATCACAGGGTGGTAGGATTTTTAACATCTTCCTCAATAACCTGCTGGGATGATGGGATAGAGTGCACCCTTAGCAAGTTTGCAGATGATACAAAAACTGGGAGGAGTGGCTGATGTTCCAGAGGGTCATGTTGCCATCCAGAGGGACCCAGACAGGTTGGAGACTTGGGCAGACAGGAACTTCATGGGGTTCAACAAAGGGAAATGTGAAGTCCTGCCCCCAGGGAGGAAGAACCCCAGGCACCAGCACATGCTGGTGGTCAGCTGGCTGAAAAGCAGCTTTGCAAAAATGGCCCTGGGGGTCCTGGTGGACACCAAGTTGACCATGGATGCCCCATCCCTGGAAGTGTTCAAGGTCAGATTGGATGGGGCTTTGAGCAACCTGATCTAGTAAAGGATGTTCCTGCCCATGCCAGGGAGGTTTGGACTACATGATCTTAAAAGGTCCCTCCCAACCTAAATCATTCTATGTTCTGTGATTCTATGAGCCAACAATGATGTGCCCTTGCAGCAAAGAAGGTCAACAGCTTCCTGGGCTGCACTGGGCAGAACATTGCCAGCATGCCAAGGGAGGTGATCCTTCCCCTTTGGTCAGCACTGGTGAGATAGATCCTGGTACCGTTTCCAGTGCTGGGCTCTCCAGTACAAGACAGACATGAACATACTAAAGTGAGTCCCAGTGAGTGGACATGAAGGTGATTAAGGTCTTGGAGCATTTGACACACAGGGAGAGGCTGAGAGAGCTGGGACTGTTCAGCCAGGAGAAGAGAAGGTGCTAGGGGATTTCATCGATGCGTATAAATACCTGATGGGGAAGGTAAAAAAGACAGAGCCAGGCTTTTCTCAGCAGTGCCCAGTAACAGGACAAGAGGCAATGGACACAAACTGAAATACAGGAATTCCTTTTAAACATAGAAACCCCACTTTTTTTTCTTTTTTTACTGTGAATGTGGTCAAACACTGGAACAGCTTGCCCAGAGAGGCTCCATCCTTGGAGATACCTAAAACCCAACTAGATGCAGCCCTGAGCATCCTGCTCCAGCTGACCCTGCTTTGAGCAGAGTGGTTGGACCAGAGATCCATAGTTCCCTACCAACTTCAAATATTCCATGATGCTGTGACTTTGGCAACACAGGCAAAGCAAACCACGACAGCAGAAACGCCTAAATGAGACTTGACTTACACTTAGATGGACCTCCTTCAGGCATCTAAGTAGCAAAGCACATTGCTTTGTCAACTCAGGTGATTCTCCAGCAGCAAATCATCTTAAACAGCAGGAGCCGTGTAGCGCTGTTTCAAGGTAGGCCCAATAGGATGGGAAGCCGCCGCTCAGTGCTACAATGCAGAAATTTTAGACTTGCTGAAGATGTCGTAAATCACAGAAATACAGAATAGTTGAGGTGGTAAGGGACATCGTGAGATTGTCTAGAGAATTCCTTTTCTCTGCACACTTACAGCCAGTTTGACATGTTAGATGCACTGTATATGCACTGTCACAGGCAATGAGACTTATCTCATTCATCACAGCAAGATCTTCCCTGCAAAGCCCAGGGACTGTTGGATGCAGCTTTGGGTCTGGATGCTAATGGAAATCTCCCACCCATATGTCCTACTGTTGCCTTCAAAGTGCTTTGCAAGTTGTATTAATTTCAACTGATTCATCTATCTTTGATTATTCTTGGGGGGTTCCTTCTCTTACTTTTTTCCAAATCTCTACCATGGAGGCTTCTTCCTCCCTTTTTTTGTCAATTTGGGATTGTAACACTGATAATAATATTTGTCTCTCCTGATCTTGAATCAGATGGCTTTTCTTCAGGTGTAAGCATTTAATTGCTTGCAGTAACTACAAAGGACTCAGAGGCTTTGTGTTAGATGTCCAGTAAAGAAGTGAAATTTAACCAAAGAAAAAAACTGAACCACATTTTCTATATTCCTGACATCCAGTGAGTTAGGGCAACAGAAAGGTTTAACCTATTTCTTTAATCATATGGAGCTTGATCCAATTCTCTCTGAGGAACATCATAGTCTTTCCACTGACTTTCATATGTCTGGAGCACATACACAGTGTATGTAGTGTATCTCCACCACATCAAAAACTCATGGAAGGTTCTCCTAACCTTTAAAGAGTATATGGTACATTTTACGTGTGTATATATGTGTATATATATATATACACACACACATATATATAAAAGGAGTAAGATTTTACTGCCATGGCTAGGCATAAAAGTAATCATTAGGAAGTCTTACCTTGTACCTTGTGCCTACTCCAATACTGAAATGTACAGCAAAATCTGAATCTGGAGCAATGAAGGGAAGCCATTATTACTTTTTCTATGAAAATGCTAGTTTTATTAAAAGCAGAAGGTGAGCTGAAGGCACCAATCCTCTTTAAAATAACTTGGGTTTTAGCATCAATAATGGAAATATATACACTGTGGCTGGGATATGTCTAGCACCTCTCTCATCTTTTCTGACTGTCCATAAATAAAAAGTTTAAGGCCAATGAACATAATCAATGAATGATCTTAATATTCTGCTCTCAAATTGTTTCCATTTCACAGGAAGTTCAAGTTTCCTTCAGTAAATGGTTTATACTTTCCCATGCATTCTTACATTCTAGTAAAATCTATTTTATATGGATTAACGCTTAGTTTATTTATTGGGAAAGAACAGGAATGCCACAGAATAATCAAGAATGTGATATTTTTAAGGTTAAATTTCTTTAAAATAGTTAGCAAGTCCTTTTCCCCTGCCATTTTGAGTAGGGTATGTGCATCACTGCTTTCATTTTCTTGGGTAGATAGTACTAATTTCCTGAACAACAGCCTTACACAGGTTTAGACTATCTGAAATGCAAGTCTAAGATCAGAAGTGATGACAAACCTTTGCAACCGCAGAGTTCCCCGCTGCTTTCCATGGAGCTCTGGAAGGGGCAGCAAGGCCCTGTGCAAGGATCAGATCCCAGGACTGGATCCTCTATTGCTCCAGGCAGGGGGAATTTACCTGCCGGTATCCCAAACAGTAGAAGTTTGGCACATTTTCCTGCTCTTTGATAATGTCAAAACCTGGAACCTCAAGAACTGAAAAACATGGTGGGAAAAATAGGACATGTCAACTGGTCCTAATGATCTGGTTTACTACGTGTAAAGAAAAACATCACCTTTTTTTACAAAACCACATAGTTATTTTTCTGAGAACAAATTTTCTCAACAAATTAAACACCTTCTACTTTACAAGGAACACAAACCTCTGTTCATTGTAAATACAGTACATCCTGCTAAAATACTGAAGGAGATGAAAACCTAAGCATTCCTGCAGGAGTTAACTCTAAAAATTAAAGAGCTGGAATTTTCCACGTTCATTTTATTAAAATTTCTCCAGCATCTATAATGAGCCCTTTATCACTAATTGACTTCAAACACTTGCTGGCTTTTTGGTACTGGCTCTAGGAAAATCCTCCACTCACTCTTGCCATTTTCTTTCCACTAGTCTAGAGGAAGGTTTGTTAACAGTCCTTCCTCGCCTACTTTTATATTCATTCACCATGTATCACAAATATTTAATACTTTATCCTGGATTCTGGTTAAGTGCTCAGTACACAAACGCCAAGCCATAAGCCAGATGCTTGACAAGGCTGGAAGAGGAGACAAATTGCTCCCACCTAGGGGACCAGGGATTTAGAGCGGAGGTAGGATGGGTGGTGGAGCTGTTACCAACTGTCCCTGGGGTCCTGCCCTGGAGGAAGGATCTGCTGAATGGTCAGAGCTGGCAAAAGCCGCTGGGAGAGGCAGCTATGGAAAAGTGCTTAAATTCATGTATTGCACAGGTTCCCTGGCCATGGACTTGTTGTGGAGGAGACAGAAAGATGGAACTAGTTACCGGAAAGTCTTTAAAAAATGCAGCAGGTGGAATACTTATTTCATATGTGTGTGTGTGTGTGTGTGTGTGTGTGTGTGTGTGTGTGTATAACCCAACACTGTAGAAGCCTTCTGCCAACATCTTAAACAAGGGAATTCCCAGTAACAATCCATCTCTTTTTGCCCGGGATGTCTGGGAGACTGGAAAGTCTATTCAGCCTTCCACGTCAGCTGAATGCTGTCTCACTTCTGTCCCCAAGCAGGGAGGTGATCTTACCTGCACAAAGCATGTTTTGCTCCTGGAAAACACACCAGGGATGTGGGTGAGGAAAAGCCATGCTTGGCTTGCTCACCCTAAAACTGGGGAAGATGAGACTTTGGGGCAAAAAGAGGAGTATTCTTGGCATCTACTTCTGGGAATTTTCTTTAAAATTCCTCCCATTTTTTGTAACCTGGTCTAGGCCAAGAATAAGAAAGAAAGAAATGTGCTTCTTGGGAGTTTTTCAGTAATACCTAGCGATAAGTTGTCTCTGGCAGAGATTATTTCAGCAGGATCCAGAGAGGATTTAAAATCCAAACAGAGAGAGGAAAGAAGCCCAGCACTCCATTTGAACTGGTGGCAGAATTAAGTCAAGTGTCTCAGCAGCACCCGAGAGCTCTCACCAAATATCTCTAGGATGGCATTTTAACCTGGAATTATATTATGGCTGCTCCTTTTGAGAGCCTGCAGGGACATAAAGGGGCATAAGCTACACAGGCGCTTTGCTGTACTGTGTCTCCAAATCTCAAGAGTACACAATGAATGAGGAGAGAGCAGGGGAGGCATAACCAGTCCTCTCAGCAAATTGTTTGTTGATAAAAGATCTGTGGCAGTAGGTGCAGTCTTGACCCTGCTTCCAGGGTTTTGGCCATGAAGGTGAGCCAGCATGACAGCAGAATAAACTTGCTACGTACCCATAAGAGCTTGAGGAAATGTCTCCTGTTGTGGGATCCTCAGGGAAAGTGAAGTTATGGACGATCTCATAGCCTATGCCTAAAGACAGAGTGTGGCTTTGCAGAGCTTTCTGTCTTCATCTTTTCAGAATCTGGCTCCTATTTTCCTGTCCAGCCTGAGAAGACAGATAATGCATTTTGCAATTCCATCACCTGTGCTGTGAAAGACAGATGTGGGTGTGGTAGTACATGTGGATTTCTGCAGGTACAGCTGAAGTCATGCTGTTCCTTCTGACATTTTGCCCTCAGCACTGGCAGAACTCCTCCCAGCTACAGCTCATGTAATTGGAGGAATGGAAAACTGAGTCTCTAATTAAGAAAGCACTGAAAACACAGGTCTCTAGATCGGATGCTTATCAGGTAGATGCCAGACTCCCTCTACCAGCAGAATCATGTCGCTAATCTATTTGTAGAACTTGATTTATAAAGATTAATAAGACAGCCAAATTATGTCAACTTATGGCAAAACCCATGTATTTTTCTTTCAGTTCAGATTCCAAAAAGTTATTTTCTTTCTCATAAGGCTATTTTTGATGGCAGAACATATGTGTACCCTACCCAGCCCTGCATGGAATACCAGGACAGCTGAAAGCACTGTGATTATGTGACCCACCAAAAGGTCAAGCAAAGAAATATACAGTGCTCACCGATATTTATTAGCCATTTCTAAATGGCTGGACAGAGCCAGGGTATCACAGTAATTTCTCTTCTTTCTTAGCAGTTTGTGCAGAAATCCTTGTTTCCTATTCCATCTGTGTCTTCATATCTTTGTCAATGTTAGCTGGAAGATCCTGGTGTCACCTGCTAGTAAACCAAATTCTGTTAAAACTATACAAATATCTACCATGAATCTTGACAGTCTACATTCTCACTGTTTCTACCATTTCCTTAAACATGAAGCACTTAAGGTTGTGAGTAGCCACAGACCTAAGAGAAGTCCTAAGGCTGGACTTTAGGCCAAACTCAACACCCATCTGCATTATTTGCCCTCAGGAGTATTTCAGAGTTCTTTCTGAGATAATTTATTGGATTCTTTTAAGTGGGACAGTCCCTGGCTGTTTGCTCTGCTTTCGGGTATATTCAAGGTAATGGGCATCAGCCTTTGGTGCACCCTTCCTCTATGCTTTCCCCCCGGTGGTGAAACCACATGGCTGACAGCAGACAGAAAAGTCACCCACTGAAGAGGATAGGTGGGGAAACCTCTCTTAGGACATCTCCCTGACACCCAGCGCTAAGACACATAGACTGCTGAAGCCTCTATTCAGGTTTCCCATGTCCCATAAATCCAGATTAAATCAAAAGCAGTGTATATAGATATAAATACATGTATATATACATACATACATAAGTAATAAGAATTTGTAGTTCTTGGAAGCACAGTGGGCTATAGGCTTGTTTCAAGACTGGATAGCTTAGGTATAATGTTGATGTTGGCATGAGAGGAACTCTTCTAAAACAGCCTTCATCTGCCATTTTGGACCAAGGGAGATGTTACCAGAAAATCCATTTATAACAGACATTGGGAAGGGGAGGGACTCTAAGCTCTGTAATGTGTGTTAATTCCAAATCCCAGAGCACTCTCCAATAGTAAAGAAACAAGACCAGTGGTGGCACCTGTCCCTTTATTATTTTATCTGCATACGTACATTTCTTTTGCTAGTCAAAGTAGTAACTTTGCTAAATTCATTTGGTTCTGCTATCACATTCCTCTACCTGGTTAGACATTGCTCCTGAAAATGGCTCGGTCTTGGGCTCTCCATCCTCAGAAGGAAGAAAGAGAGGTTCTGCAATGCACCAGCAACCACAGACTAGAGCCAGTGCCTGATTCTGTTACTTGAAGAAGTTTAAAAGATAATGAATGTAAGTGTGTGCCCAAAACAGATTAATAAATGCCCAGGGCAAAGACAGGAGTGAAGGAGGCTCAACCAGAGCTGCAACTGACTACAAGAACCTGGGACCTTGCCACCTATCAGCAGAATAAGGGCTCAGAGATTGCAAAACTTCTGTTCTAGAAAGCTTATTTTAGTTACTGGTTTCACATGGCTCTTGTCACTGACGAGGCTTGAGAGCAAAGACAGTTATAGAGAAAACAACAAGATGCATTTTATATCATGGTCAAGTGTTTTTGTATTTTGATGAGTAACATTTTCTTCCCAAATCCAGGAATTAATTACTAAATAAATATACATTCTTAACTTCAGAGTCTAAGAACCACAAATTCCTCCAAACCAATGAAATCTGCTTGCCTGGAGACCTAAAACTTTCTATTTGAAAAACTGGATTTTACAGACCAAAACTTGAAAATTTTGTGTGCTCTTATTAATGTCATGTGTATCACACTGCAAATTTAAGCATGAACCTGTCTCTGAAAAGACTGAAGAAATTCTTGAAATAGTTCTCCATATTATGATAGTTTCCATATTCCTGCTTCCCCTCCTCCAGAAGATTGGCTAACAAACTCTGTATACAGCAGTCCTCAGAAAAATACAGTAGCTAACTATAAACCTCCAGGAGTTGAACAGTTTTAACATTTAAACTTCTCTGTATTATTAAAATTTCAACATGATTTTCATTCCAATTTCTTTCTCACTTTGATCTTCAATATCTGATCCCACTGAAGTGACTTTGAAAGATATCACATTGACATTTTTGACACATTGGCATGATAGAAGAAAGAGGAATGAAAGCCTATTGTCTTATGAAGGAAGAAGTATAAGTACTGATTTCATTTTATTTTTTTTATTGCAGCAAATAGCTAGAGGGGGATAGACAGAATTCATCAGCACTTGATTTAAATTGCTGTATCTTCATTTTCTACGTGAACCGGTACATGCTTATTCCTGAAGGTATGCAGACTGCATACTTATCACCAAAACCTTCAGAAATATGTGGGCGTAGTCAACATCTGTGATTGCTTTTGCTCAACATTCTGGGCTGTCGCAATCTTCTGAAAATAGAGGCAAAAGGAAACACCTTTCACTATGTATGCAAGTAAGGCAAGAAATGCACGGTTATAATAAAGTCAATTTGTGCTTGTCTCATCTTTTCCATTTTTAAAATCCTAAATAAATATTAACTGTTTAATCCTACCAGTGCTTCCTTGAAGGAAGTAGAAAGCTTTACCTCCATTGCACAGATGGGAAGACTGAGACAGAAATATAACATATCACAAAACATACCTCTAATTCAGAAGTCAGAAATCTGTATCACTTAATCCTGAATACTCAGCAGAGTGGTCAAAATGGATCAGTATATTTTAGGAATGCCATAATGACTTTTCATAGAGCTATACTAGCATTTTTCATGCACAGCAAATAGAACGGAATAGAAGCACATCAGGGCTCATTACCACATATATTCACACTTCTGAATATTAAATATATTATACACTGCTTCTGAAGTCCATATCAACTCTGGCTTATGCAGTCAGTTTGCAGTTCTGATTAAATCATCTTGCAGTCTCTTTTTATTTATGACTTGACATGGAAATATTCTTTGCTCCATTTGCGAGCTACCTGTGGAGCGCTACTTCAACTAGTTTGGCCTAGATGATACCTTATCCAACAAAGAACAAAGCCTTAGAACAAGGTTATGCCCAGCCCGAGGCTAGTCCTTATGTCTTACTTTTTTGAACATTATTGACATTGATACAGAAGCAAGAGGTAGATTATTTAGCCCTCTACACCCCTGTACGATATTGCTCAATATTCTTTGAGACGTGGACTTCTAAGAAACAAGGAGTTGGTTGTGTAGGACAGGTGAGTCCCTCGTGTGCCCTCCCACGGCATGCCCAAGCTCTTCTGTGGTTTGTACGTCTCCGGTGCCTCTGATCAGGGCACCGCTTGGAACTGGGTATGCTGAATAATTTACCCGTCAGGAGAGTACTGTCTGTTCCAACTGCTATACAACTAATTACGAACAGATGACATGCACAGGTGCTCAGCTACCAGCAGTAGAGGTCTTTTAAGTATGGGGAAGGATCTGTGAACTCAAAAATTCATAAAGGCCAGAGGGAGGGTTACAGTGTCTGTCTAGCCCAGTCTCCTGTATGTTACAAGCACAGAGTTTCTCCAAACATTATTTACATCTTGCTGTAAGTGCTGATAGAGCAAACGAAGGTGAAGCTAATCCTTTTGTTCCCCTGTCTTCATCTGGCCAAGATCCACCATCCCCGGAGGACTCAAGGAACAATTAACAGTGAGAGGTGCCCCTGGGTCTCCAGGAATCCTTCTGCTCCACTCAGAAATGGGCTAGAGCTGGGACTTTGCTTGGATCTCAGGGCAAGCTGAAGATACTGTCCCCACAGTTCCTGTAGCCTGAGTCTGTCCACAGCCAAATTCAGGCAACCACACTGACTACACACCCATGAACCACGCGTGGCTGAAATGCCACAGGCTGGCAATCCCTGGCTAACACCGTGACTTTGAAAGAGGTGGTACAGGACTAGCCTCAAACTCTCGTCACCTCTCTTCGCTGTCTCCTGGCCTCTTTCACCTTCCCCTAATGCTCATCCATTTCCCTACTGGCTTCAGTCCAGAGGCAGAAACACTGAACTTTGACAAACAACTGAATTAATTGATCGTTTACTTCTTGCCACATATTTTTCCTTAGAAATGAAACTAATATGCAGTATGGGAGGAAAGGTTTGTCTCCTACTTCAATTTCTGGGTGAAGTTTGGTAACTTTGAGTCAGATATGCTGAGACCCATCACATTTCCCCCCTACAAAGAGACAAAACCCCCAGGGGATTTGAAGTCTGGTGCTACAAATATGGCCAGTGTGAGACTTTGAAATTCTGTCAGCTTCATTTCAAGCAGTTAAGATCTACTCTTATTGTGGTTTGAAGGTAAACTTCATGGTGAACATCCTTAAATTAATTTGGATATGAGTTTAGACATACAGTTACACACACCTATTTTTAAGGACAAGGATATTGATCTTGGCAAGGCAATAAATTCCAGTAATATCTCTCTGCAGAATAAAGCCAAGACAATTCAAACCCGTTTATTTTTTGTCTTCACAACATTTTGCCAAAACCATCATTTTGTTGGCCACATAATTCTGATTTATATTCAACAAGAGTAGTAAAAAGCTTTTATAGAGGAGACAGCCAGAATGACATTTTCCTATAAATCACAGTGATTTTTACTGCCACAAGATCCCGCGGCTCGACTTCAAATACAACTGTGCTGTAAACTGCGTGGATGAAGCTGCATTCCTTCGGAATGAGAACCATGTTTCCCTTTCTCAGTGAGTGACTCCACATTCCTATCAGTCTCTAGCAGATAATAACAATATCCAAACAAAAGCAGTTTTCAGAGCTGGTAGAGCAGCTATGGGAAAACATGTTCAAAGTGGGTGTCACTCTATACCATATCATTCTTTTAAAAAATAAATAAATAAAAGGAGATAGGCAAGGTGCATACCGGACAGTAAGTTCTTTTTCTCATGGTTCTGTTGGTTGCAGTTTTGGGGAGTAAATTTTCCTGCTGGTAGAGTATGGAAGAATATAACCAGAACCAGAGCAATATTTAACTACTGACCTGGAACATAGTAGTCCTGAGCTTCTGTGTAAGCCTCAAGGCACTTTAATCAGGTAAAGGGAATTCGGAAATACTTATATTCAATTCTTAACCTAACAAAGGAAAATCCATGAAGGACTGTTGAAATTAAAATAGCACTAACCTGTTATATACTGTTAGGCATTTATTTCCCAAGAAAGGCTGACATTTCTGTTCCACAGTCCTTTCATTTTCTCTTTTGGGAACCATACCAAAGGCAGGTATATGAAGCAGGGTCAAGGATGCAGTATTCTGACGTGACTCTGGATTAGATTTAGGCAAAGGTCCATCCCCTAGGCTCAGGATATGCTCCTACTGTGCCAAAATCTCACTGAGAACTGTGATGAGCCTGCAGCCATATCCGAAACAGAACCTGAAAATTATTTTACTGCTGTCCATCACATAACCTTTTTTTCCTAACTCTATACACATCACCTGAACTCAAGTGACGGGTTCCTGCTCCTAGATGATCTCTTTCTCAAGACTTGGACTCACTTCTGAGGCCGTATGTTCAACCTGGCCATGACTCCATTCTGTGCCAGGATGAGACCCGGGTTCACATGTCCATCCCCCCACCTCACTTCCAGGTTGTGGAAGCCAAAGTGCCCACGCTGGAGGAGAGGCAGCAGGTTCACTCTCCCTCTGCACCAGGAGTCTAGGACCGCACGAATGGCATCCTCGCTCCAGAGCTGCAGGCAAATGCAGTTTTGTCACTGATCTCCCTCACTTGCTTCTTTCCCCCAAAGGCACAGCTTCTGGGACAGCTGCGTTCCTGGGATCTTTTGCTAACCAGTATGATCAAGTGAAAATATGAATCTAAAAGACATAAGGATAAGGAGGCAATGAATAAACACATTTTCTAGTGACAATTCAAAAGCCACTTACATAGTTGATGGTGTATGGATAGTGATTACTTATAATTTAAGTCTAGAGGATGGCAGTCCTGAATCTCTACAGCACACTCTTCATCCCAGACTCTCTCCAGCACACAGTGTCAGATGGAAATGGGAATTGTGTGGGAGTCCAAGCTCAGCATCCTCCGAAAACCTCTGTGTGAGTGGAAAAAGGTTCAGATTTGAACCTTTAGTTGTAAACAATTTTGGGGTGGGGAGGAAACGCACTTATACCTGCGTGCTAATAAAAATATAACAGCTGTAAACTGCTGGCATATGTAGAAAGTTGTTTTTCCACAGCTCTTTAAAAAAAAAGAGCCATTTTCCCTGTTCATGCAAAGATTATCATTGCTATATATAAGCAGATAGGAAGCTTTTTATGATTTGCAGCTCAATATGAAATAATATTCCCCTTTCCCTTTTCAAAGAATTTCTTTTCCGCTTCTATGACTATAAATGCACCAAAATCAGGAAAATCCTGCAGGGTAAACCACCCTTGTGGGGGCTAAGAAAAGAAACCTCTTTACTGTAGAGCTATGGACAGTGGGCTGGCAGCATGGCCAGATGAAAAAAGTGCAGCTGCCTTAGTCACCTGTGGGGCATACACTGAGCTTCTCCCCCAGCCCTTCTATTTCTAGTTTGCTTTGAAAAAATAGCAAGTTATAAAATATTAATTATGGTAGTCATGGACGAATGTGAAAAGGTTCAGGTTCAATTTGCGTAGACCTGGTGAAGAGCGGTCGCTTCTCACCTCTCAGACTAGCGTCGCACAGTTTTCAGTCAGTTTTTCTCCCTCAGGCTATTCAAGAGGCCAGATCAGTAGAAAATAACGCTCCTCTGCAGCTTAAAAAGACAACAACAAAATCAGTGGCCTAAATTGTATTGGGTTTACCTCCTCTTAGTAAAGCCAACCCTTCTTGAGGGTCCTTCTGTAATACAGAGGGCCAAATTAGGATGGCTTGAGACAGCATGACAGGGGTCAGTGCTGCGACAGAGCCTCATGGTGTACCCAGCCCCTTCCCTCACAGGTGAAATTTTGGGCTCCCTCAAGTCCTATTGATTTCAGAGACGTTTTCTGTCCTTGGCTCCCTTTTCCACAATGCCCATCGCAAGCTGCTTGTCCTTTCCTGCTGAGAGTTTGGGGTCTGCCCTCTCTCCTACAGCTTTTTGAAGGCACATCTTCTCCCTTCACATGGGCTGGGGAAAGGAAGTCCAGGCAGTGTGTGCCAAGCCACTTCAGCAGGTCAGGGACAGGTCTGGCCTGTCCAGCTACAGAACTCGGCATGCTCTCTGCTGCATAGAGTCAGCCAATGCAATTAGCAACCTACATAGTTGTTTTTTCTGACATTGAAACACTGAGAAGTAAAGAATGACTCTGAAATAAGCATGTTTTGGAGGCACAGCACCTAAAAAGTGGACAAATTTGGACTGCTTTTTTTTTGAAACAGTCATGATCATGATAGTGTTACTCCTGCTGATTGTTTCTTAACATCCTCAAGTAGTTCTGATTAAATAAGTCTTGCTCAAAGCAATTTTCTTTCCTTCTACCCTCTACTACCTGTGAAGACAGCAAAAGTCAGGCCAGCACTAGGATAATGAACACTGAGTTCTGGCAACAGAATAAAGGTCCTATTCCCCCGCAGACAGTCTGGAAGCAAAGCAATATTGTTTGGCTGTTGCTGTATCTCCCATTCTCAAGCTTAGTTGATGTAGAGCAAGACTTACATTTGGATCAGAGGTGCAGGTTAATGAAAAGAAAATTGAAAATGTATGTTTGCAGTACCACTGGTAGACAGAAATCTGAACTGGTTTTGTCATACAGGTCTGGGGGAAAAACAGTGTGAATATAAGAACTGAAAAAGAAACAGCAGTGTGGGAATAAAAGAAAATAATTACTCTAGACCTAGAATCAAAGCCTGTGGTACCCTACCTGGGACCTGGTTTGCATTATGGAAGTTCCAGAGGGTGACTTCATGAGCTGCTGTTCTACAGTGGGGAAGATGAAGACAGAAATAATATTCTGAGTTTGATATATATTACCGCGATCCAATTTTGGGGCCCCCAACACAAGAAAGACGTTGGCAAACTGGAGCAAGTTCAGTTGAGAGCCACCAAGATGCTTAAGGCAGGAGCACTTGTCCCTGAGGAGGGGCTGAGGGAGCTGGGATGGTTCAGTGTGGAAAAGGGGTGGCTTTGGGGGGGACGTAACAGCAGCCCCCAGCCAGTGCCCATGGGGAGGCCATCAAGAACATTGGGAGCCAGGCTCTTCACAGCTGTGCCTGGTGGGTGGAGGAGAGGCTCTGGCCATAAGCTGAAGGAGGAGAGGTTCAGACCTCTGGACTTTTCCCCACTGAGGGCAGTCAGGCACTGGAGCAGATGACCCAGACGCTGTGCAGTCTCCATCTTGGGCGGGAGTGGGGGGGTGGTGTTCAACCCCAACTGGGCTTGCTCAAAGCCTTCTGCAATCCAGTCTGACCCTGCTTTGAGCAGGAGGTTGGGATAGAGACCTCCTGAGTTCCCTTCCAACTTGAATTTTCCTATGATCCTATGATTTATTACATTTTTCCCAAACTATATGTTTGAGAGAGCAGATAAAAGTTTTGCCTAATCTTTTTAAACTCTATTTCCAGAAACAAATTTCACCTACCGCGTCCAGCAAATTCCTTCCTCTAACTGCTGAAATTTGCTGATAAATGTGTCATTTATTATGGTGATTTTTATGATTTGGCACCATTTTCACAAAAACCATTCAGAAGCCATTTCATATCAAAGCAGGCAATCATACACGGTCATTTCAAATGGAAACCACAGGTCATGATGAGCTGGACTATTCTCTGATTTTTGTGAATGAGAAACGAAAATTCAAATAGTCACCACCAAGTCTTCAGTCTCCACATCCAATTAAATGGCACTTCTGTTTTATTGATTATAGCTTACTTGACTGTATTAAAGAGTTTTAAACTAACTTTTCAAAGACTAGTGGACAATTTATCGCTAGAAATATGGGCAAGCACACTGATGCCAAGAAATGCTCCCAGAGTATTAAGCTGTTCTGAATAATATTTCAATACAATTGAAGCTGCTGTTTTCATGTCCCTGAAACAGCAAAGCCAGAAATATTTGCAAGCTGTTTTGACATTCTTGAACACACCATTAAGCAACAATAAAAGAGGTTGTCATAGCTGCTGTGTCATATGGAATGAGTTTGTCTCTCTTCAAACTGGTAGTGGCATTTTGCTAGTCAGAACATCAGGAAAAAAATGTTAAAATCAGAAAAAGAAAAAAAAAAGACTTACAAGACAGTAAGATCATCTTTTGGTTTATCTTAATTCAAGACTTATTCCCTTTTTCTTTCAATCATTTAATCAATCTTTGAAATAAAAAGCAGGGAAATTAAATCTAAACCAACCAAGATTAGTCATATTACTAAAAGAAAATTATTGTAGTTATTATTTCTCTGTCTTGTACAGCTTGTCAAGAGAAAGTTGGTAAAGCAAAGTTTGTTTTCAGTACTTTGCAACTGAGTTTGTGTCCTGTACATTACCTGCCTCTGTTTCTGGATCTCACCAAAAGCACCTCACGTGCATTGGCTGCTATGGCCTTAAATTACAAGTGCCTTGTGCCCCCCTCTCTTTACAGATTATGCATATCTAGAGATTCAATACTCAGAAATAAAATATAAACATATACCAGGAAGTGATTTTGATTAAATTATTGATGTAAAGTTGTTTAGCACTGGATTTCTCACTAGAATTTGCTAAATGGTAAATTGTAATAAATAAAAAGTTAATTCCAAGAAAAAGATTATGTCTGATACTGATAAGCAGTGCTATGGAAGCAGCTAAAAATATGCAACCTTAGCATCTTTAATTACACATATCTTCAAGACTAAGATTCTTATTTCACTGTCATGGTTTCTGTTATCATAATTCTATAACCAAAGTGTAATGAAACTGTTTTGCAGAAGTTACTATGCACTGAAGCCAATACCTTTCCAGAAGTAGGTTTCCCAGGAAAACAACATCTGCTATTCATAATATTCATGTAATAACATTAGAATTGTATCATCATCAGCACACCTATAAGTACAGCTGTTGCTAGAGAGACATCTGGCAGTCAGGGCAGAAAAAATGTACAAGATTTATCTTTTGGTTATATCAGAAGACAGGTTTTAATACATTAATTATAAAACAAGTGAGAAAAACCTAGCTTAGAGATCAATTTGAGGTACTAGGCTTTTAAAGTTCTTAGTTATGTATAATATATAATGTAAGCATTCTCAGAGTTGTACAAACACAGAAGAAACTGTCTCTGTCTTGCTCCTTCCAGCTTGTGGATGGATCAGAAGAAGCAGTGAGCAGAAACATCCTTTGAATTCAATTAGCGTATTCATGTGATGAGAATTCTCATAAAAATGCCCTCAAATGGGCATTGGCTCTGTCATCTATCACAATACTGAGAACAGACAAGCCTAGCATGAAATTCTTCAAAAGAATACACTCTCTTTGCTTTCATCCAACACTGAATAAGATCTACAGCATATACAGCATTGAGGATGAAATTATTGAACAGGCTGCATTTTGCCAAACCTGGGGAGAGAAGCAGGGACTGCAAAAATTGAGGGCATGGATCAGTGCTCTGTGTGAGAGGCAGATTTCTTTTCCTGGACTCTCACTGCAGTGATGTTACAGATCCTCTCTCCATTAGTCTTTCATGTTTTGGGCATTAAAGGTGTTAGAATATATGCAATAACCTAATATTTATCCTCATTTGATTTCCCTGTGTTTCTCCACTTTACTTTCTATTTTATTTCTGCACTTAACCCGCCACAACTGTTTAAGAATTTATTGCAGTGAATGAGAAATTCTTTCCCTGGTTACAACTTCAAAAATATGATCAAGCTGTAAGGAAGGCAGTGTCTGAGCACAGGGAGGAAAGGGCTGAGGAGATAAATGCCTATCATAGCTTGTTTCTAAAGACCACCATTGACTGCAATTGCATAGTTTACTTAGGCAATCTGTCCCAATGCTTCACAATCCTTCCTGTTAAAAGGTTTATACCAATGTTAAGCCAGAATCTTTCATGCTGTGATTTAGGCTGATCATTTCTTGCCCTATTCACTAGTGCTACTATCTTAGTCTTTGGAACTAACTTTTACATAGTTGGAAGACTGTTAACTTACCTCCATGCTCAGCCTTGTCTGTCTTCAGTTAAAGAATCCCAAATAAGTCATCCTATCATCATACATCTTTGTTTCTAGCCCCCTGATAGATTCTTGCTATTCGGAGCTTCCTCCAGTTATCTCTACGTTTCTTCAAAGGCAGTGCCCAACACTAGCCACTGTATGCCCCTTGCTTAAGAGTACCTGGATTATTACATTTTGGAGGCCACACCCTTGTTTGTACATCTCAGAATGAGGTTTGCCTTCTCCCAACATCATGACACTTTTGGGTCATGTTCACTTTGCACCTCTGTTCCTTTTTTAAAGATCAGCCACCTGTCCAGCTCTTCCTATTCTGGACTCATGCAATTGGTTGTTCCTGGTGATGATCTACACTGATTCAATTGAATTTCAGATCACCATTTTATGATTTCTCAAATTTTTCACAATTTCTTTGAATCTTTATCCTGTCCTCCAGCATTCCTGAAGTCTCTCCCAGCTGCTTATCTTTGGCAAGCTTAATACTACAGTTCTCTGCTCCTTCGCTCAAGTCATTTATTCCAGTATTGAAGATTTCACTCAACATATTGATACCTTGTCTTTGGGTTCCAACTCTGTCCTGTATGTGGGCATAACAGTTTCAGCAAGATTACGCCTTCCTAGTTTGCTTGTCATTAATGCAATTCAAATTGTCTCAGAGTTAACCTATGTTATCTTTTGCTTCACTCATCTAGAATGACTTCTTCATTGTAGAAGGAAATTTGATGAGCTTGATATGAACCTTCCTTGAAAAAACACATTGCTCATCCTCTTGTAATCTTCCAAATGCCTACAAATGGTTCCTTTAATTGTCCATTTGTTCTAGAACACTTTAGCTTAACTAGAATTTCCCAGATCTTTACTTTGCAAGATAACTGCTGTATTTGCTGTTTTCACATATCCAGTATTAAACTTGATATCCACAGATTCTCAAAGATAACTGCTAATTTTTTCTGAGCTTACTTCAGCAAGTGAGATGTGCACACAAACCAAAGCAGATGAGTAGCACTATCCAGGTCCACAGCCTAGGTCTGGCAATGAGGGAAGCAATAAGAGAAACACATCTCCCTCCTCCTATTAGTATACTAGCTTATTTATATTCTCACCCTCTTTAACAAACAGGTCTCTGCAAACCTGTTCCCCTAAAAGGAAAAGAGTAACCCTATGCTGGCTTCACTCTGCTATCCACATGATACAGCTTGAGATTGAATGACCGCCCCAAAATTCTCAGTTAGATCCACTAAAAAGCTGAGGTAGGAGGAAGGGTCTTCAAAAACTTTGGTTTTGCATTAACGCAGAGGTTAATGAATCTAGCACACTTTCAGCTACCAGAAAGTCTTCTTTCAACTGACAGAAGCAACTTGAAGGAAAATTAGATAAATGCTATAAGCAGGTGCCAAAATAGTTTTAAATGCAACTTGCAATGGACTTCCTGAAAGGGATTATTTAGCAGAAAAAGAGGCAGGATTTCATCCCTGCCTGTTTTTATGGTCCTACTCTAAAGGTTTCCATAAAAATACTATAATCTAGTTCTTCAGGCCTGAGAAAGGGTTTTATATCTGCACTGTCTGACTTTCAGAGGCCTTTTAAATATTTTGGCAATTGGAGCCATCATTACAGATTGGAAGTCTGTTGAAAAGATACCTTAGAGACTTTTGGCTTTACTTTGCATTCTTACAGAAAGAAACCATTCTGAAGAAAAAAGGGAAAGAAAATAAAAAGAACTTTACTGTCCTGCTGAGAGTCTCTTTACCTATTTTTCCCCAGATCAGGCATCCTATTGGAAAAGCATTGCAATGGATACCTGGACTCCAATGACATCTCTGGAGCAGCAAATGGATTTTGGCATTTTCTTGTCAAAGACTTGCTTTTTTCTTTTGCCACCTTCTGATAATATCTTTATAGAATGGTCCCCTGTTCTGAACAATTGGACACCCAAAGGTCCCTGAGGGGCTTTCTCACTGAATTCAGATCATTTTGCTGGGGAAAACAAGGGGTTGGTGCTAGGTTTATATGGAAGCTCCAGCAGATTGAAAAGTGGATTGATCCAGAAATCAACTCCATCAACTCCTTCCAGCTCCAGAGCTACCCTGGGGAGGTCTGTGCAGCCCTATACCACCATCACCTCCATCGGGAAAAGAGTAACTCCTTGATTTCTTACCTGAAATTGCTGCATAACTTGCCTCTAAATCACTAACAACCTTTTTTTGTCTTCATGTTCTGCCTAATTTGGTATCTGATATTACCCTGGGCCATCTGTCAGCATTACCTCTCACTCCCTTCCCCTCACTGATATCAGACTGCTTTCCCCTAGAGCAGAGGCTCTTGAAGTTTTGGAAGGCCACCAACTTGGACCTCAGCTAAGTATTGTATAATGACTAATCTGAAAAGCAATACAGTGCAGCAACTTTTAAAAAGTCTTCTGTGGTCAGAAGACTCAACATAAGAGTTGAGAAACTTCCAGTTTCCTAGGCCATGCTATGGGACTATCCTCAGGAGGAATAATATTGCCCACAAGTTGTATAACTGTTTTTATTTGTAGGATCTTAATTGCTTTATTTTGGTATCATTAGTATGAGAGCTGGAGGACCTCAGGGTGCCAAGGTTTTAAGTGATTTGCTTAGAATCACAGGAAGTCTAGAAAAGTCAGGATTTTCCCCTTAGTCTAATACTTGTGCTTCACACATGTGCCTCCTACCTGCTGTTATTTAATGCCCTAGAGAACAAGCCTGCCCCAAATCCGCTGATTTTGTTGGAATTTTTTTCTATTAATATCAACAGGTATTGGATAAGACTCAGAGTAGGAGTGGAGACAGGACTGCTATGAAGCAGAAAAAGTAGAAACTCAAAGAATTTAGGAAAGCAATATTTTTGAATGAAATATACCTGAAATGTCAGTTAGGAAAGAGAAAGGAAAACATGAAGACAGGTCACAAAGTTAATCAAAGAAATACAAAATTATTGAATCTTGAGAAGTAAAAAAAACTAATGAAGATATTTGTAGGCTTAATTACCTTAAAGTCCTTAATTAAGAAACGTGGTTACAGAGTATGAACTATACTCTCCACAGCTGGTGGGGAGAGAGGCTGATTTTCCCCAGATCAGCAAGTATGCTGGGCTTGCCATCTGTCAGGTAAGAAAGAACCTCAAAGCCCAATCCAGTCATCATTTGTAAATGTTTTGGGATGTTTTTGTTTTAATTCTATGACCTTCTTTTGGAAACTGGATTGAGTTTTACGAAATATGTAGATCTCTATTTTGCTGACTTTTATATGGAAAAGTCAGACAGCTGCATCCCAATATTTGGCATTTCCATCTCTTTCCCTCATCTACACTTCAGTGGTTTGGCTCACACAGAAGCGAGTCAGCCAGCCGAGGGACATGCTCGGTGGAGCCCTGTGCTGGAGTTAGTTTTCATGCTGACTCCAGGAAAGGACTTCCCAGCTGCACCCAAGTATTTGCACATAAGCAAAACAACTGATGAACTAGGTTAATTCTCCTTGCTGCCCTTCTTTTTGTCCTCCCTTATTTTTAACCTCTTTTTCATTACTTTCCTCCTCCTCCTTCCTCTAGGCTCAAGTATCTCATCTTTTTGTTTTCAAAAAAGCTTGTCTCTCCCTTTGATGCAGAGATCTCCTTGTTAATATGGGTGACCAAGATGTTAAGCTCCACAGGTTAGGGTAATTAATTCTGGATGTATTGGCTGAAGCACTCACACTGAAATTGGGAACAGGACCAGTACTGACTTCATTGGGAGCAGCGTTAAATCCACGGGACAGCTATAGAGGATTTCCATATCTAAAATTTTCCAGCAGCTTTGAAACTTAGAGTGAGATTTGGATAACCAAAACATTCACAGTAAGATATAATAATACTTTATCCATTCTTCCTCCATGAAGCTACTTGAATAGAAGTACTCTGAGAAAACTGTCTTTTTGGGTAAAGTTAAAAACTGAAAAGTACAAAGAACAAAATAGGTTGTGAAAAATCTTGGTTAATTTGGAAACCTACAATGTGAGGACCTTAAAACCACTGGTCTTTAAAGTAGAGTATTCTGGGTTTTGGAAATTATATGGGAAAAAATAGAAATTAATATAATTAAAAAGAAAAATATTTCCCCCAATAACTGCATGCTACAGAAGAAATTTCAAGCATGGTGTATTATTTTTGCTCTTGAGACTGTTAAAACTGGCAGTTGGTATAAAACAGGATACTTTAAAGCTAGTTCAATTTTAAGTCAACACAGCTTCATCAAAATCCTGCTACTTGAAAAGCAGGTTCTTTAACTTCACAGAAAGATTTTTCTCTTGTATGAAATCAAGCACTGGCATTTCAAAAAGCTATCAAAATATTCAAGCCATCACATACTTTGTGTGAGAAAAAAGCATATGTTTACTTGGAGGAAAAAAAAAAAACCACAATGGTTTTGGGCTTCAATGCAGAATCAAAAACTGAGCTGACAGAATAGAACTAAGACACTGATCAGGTAATTGCATAACATTATCAAATAAAAATTCCCTGAATAAAAGAATATTTATGGGAAATCCTGTCTCTTGTTCCTGGAATTCCTAGACAGCTGGACAGCCAGGGCATTACCACCTCTGGGGCAGTGAAAATCCTTAGATGGATCTAGTTTTGGAACACTGTGTATTTTTAAAGAAAGCCATGCACCATCAGTGTCCTAACCCATTCTGCTAGATTTGGGGAGATGGAGACAGGTTACCAAGGTTTCTGCCCTAAAACCTAGCCCAAATTTACCACTCCAGCCCTTGCTCTTCATCATATTATAGCAAAGCCAAGCAAAATCAGATGCCTTTCTTTTTGATGGCATTTTAATGCAGAAAAATCACCTAAAGTACATGAGATAAGAGAGTACACTTTGAAGTAGATTTGTGACACCTATCTCAATCTAAGGAGGGCTTTTATTCAATAAATTATATGAACCTTACATACAAACCTTATATTGCATTGAGTGTATATAAGGACTAGAAACCTATATCCTCCAGTATCTTCTCTTTGTCTCCAAGTGCAAGTTCACTTCATTCCAGTGATGAAACAAGGTGTCTTTACTAAACAAAAAGCATCTTTTCAGTATAGTGAACTGCTGAAATCTGGACAAGCATTTTCAGGCTTTGCCTGCACTACTTTCTTCCCCGACTGCCTTGTCTCCTCTAATTGTTTCTTTAACATATTCAAAGCTTTCTTTCTAGGTGCTAAAGACCAAGAAAACCAAGAAGGACTATATTCAGCAAAATCTAATAGCAAGAAAAATTTCACCAAGGGGATCAAGTGGTGTTATAGCAGGTTAACACTTCAGCTAGTGGGTTGCTCATATTAAGCTGTGGATCTTTGAAGCCTGGTGGACCTTATCAACTTTCCACCCATACCATAGTACAGAAACATCTGGATGGAAGAGCACTGAGCTTACTCACTATGAAAACACACAGATGAACACTCACCTTCTTTCTCATGTCCATGGCTGAAAGTTGAGCTGAAGTGTGAAACAAATTAAGCAAGCCACTGGTTTTGAACCACTCTGGGGAGCTGTTTTTCACTCCTTCTGCAAGAAAAACTCCTTACTGGTTGACGATGTTTCTCCATTCAAATTTAACATGTTCATAAATATTTTAATACTTTGCTTTCAAAGTTTTTAGTACCTTGTATTAAAAAACACGAGTACACAAGAGAATCCATGAGAGGAGCTTCTCCCCCTTCCTTTTTTATAAGTCTTAATTTGAATGTTCCTGAATAATCACTGTATCAGAGAGAGTACAGAATTTTCACTGCTACTCAGCTCCTTCAGCTGCCTCCCACTCCTTTGATCCCTGGTCTCTCTTCTGACACTGCTAGTCGTGATATCATTTATTGTAATGGTATCTGTGATATCATTACTTGTTCCATGGATACTGAACTAGAGGTTTTTCTACATTACAAAATAATATATTCCTTCATAATCATTATAATCAGCTAAGCAAGACCATCAGACATGACCAAAAGTCAGTTTTGAATTACATCTGCTAATCATACGTAAAACAGTTAATGCCTATATTTTTCTGTTAAATATTAACAACCTAAAAATGACTACACATTTTTCTTCCAAATTGCTGCTCCATTAAGCCTTTTTACAACTAATCTGTTTAATTGCCAGTAGAATCCTTATTTACTAAAGAAGACATTTAAGTTATTAATTGGTTTATTAACTTTTAACACAAAACTTACATAATCTAGGCTACAACTTTTTATACAGCCTGGTACTACCCTTCCACTTACTCACTGGAACTAGTGCTATCTTTTCAGTAAATGTTTTAGAGCCTAGTTTGACCGCTTTGCACAAACGTGTTTTTGAGAAAAAGTATTGTCTTCTTAAAATGCTGCCAGTTTCTTTCTGTTCACAAGAAAGGTTTTAAAGGTTTAATTTAGACTTTACATTAAAAACTATCACTCTTACATGTATATTAAATGTCCTGAATTACATTAACAGGAGATGTACTCAAATTACTCAAATGAAAATATCTTAAGTCACAAAAACTGAGTCAGAGTACAAAAGCAAGAAATCATGTTATACAGGGAAGATGGCATATAGTTTCGTCCAAAAGAGGAAAAGAAAAGAGATCATCTACTTAACAAAGAACTCACATTTGTTTAAAACAAGCTGATATTGCTGACATAATATTTCAATGAACAATATTTGGATGGTGCAGTACACACATTTTTTTGTCTTATGCTATGAAACCTGGAGTGATGAATACATCAGTTTAGGAATGTATTGCAGAAAATATTTAGCATGACCATAGATACTATAACTTCTGCTTTCAACTTCCACTAATATCCATACGTCCTTATGATGAAATAAGCTTGTAGATTTTATTTATGTTCAAAGCTGTCAGAATCAGGGATTGTGTCTTTTCCTATATCTGTATTTTAACTACCACATAGTATTCTAGGAATCTACAATAATATATATTACAAAAAATTATTTAGTTATTAATTAATAATTATTATATGTACCATATCAGTGAATTACTTCTGCCAAGCACCAGGTTTTAAAATTTGCTTTAATGAACTTGCAAAGATCCAAGTATTAACCTCCAGTTTTGTCATGACTATTTTTGGAGATAAGTTTTGAATGCCATAACAACTGATTAAAAAGTTGCATTATTAATATAATATATTTCTCTTTTTCTGCCTGTATTTCTATAGCTTCTCTTTTCCTTTCTCCTGGTTTGTCCCTGACCTCCTTTTATTTCTGTTTCCAGTTTATAAAATTTTTCCTCTCTTCTTGGCAAGAGGAACAACCTTGTGGCCTAGAGACTTTAAAACATACTTCTGTAGCCATGGATTTCACATACCTAGCCTGCTGTCTGCACAGCATTTCAACTGAAAAGCTATACCGAAGCAAATATTTCTGGAAATTTTTATGAACTAAAAGAACTTTACAGCCATTTATAATTGCCTGGCATTGGTACTGAAGGATGAACGGGTGTCAGTAGGCAGGACACACCAACAGCCTTTGCCAGTCTTGTTAACACCTATATGAGCTGCTGCATAGATTAAAGAGCAGAGCAATCCAACGAAAGGAAATGGATCAGTGCACAGCTCTGCTTTGCTTTACTATCCTCCCTTCCTCTCTCCCCTTTGGTTTTTTTTCAGACTGCCACACAGGAAAATCTAGTTGTGCACAGACGTTGAGCATCCTGGAAGAAGGTGCTCTTCCTTTCATTAAACAAGCAAGTGAACAGCTATTTGTTGATCAAATGTTTCAGTCTTCCTCACTAGGCAGAGGTTTCTTAACTCCTGGTCAGCTGTGTTCACAGCATGCTTCTGCTACACGGTAGTAGCACCCAGTAGTAGCAGCTACACCAGCTCCACACAAAGACTTCACATATTGACACCTGAGTGTCAGTTGTGAATGTACCCTGTTCTCTGCGGCATCCAAGTACAGTTCCCTCCTGTCATCACCTCTCACTTTTCACCCTTGCAGCCGTTGTAATATTTTGGCTTTTATCTAGTTTTATGTTTTTTGAAGAACCATCATTCACCTAAGTCAATGGATATTAAGGACAAGCAGTATCATCCATTAGTGGATCTGAAGTTCCGCACTTTTCTAATAGTAAGGAAATATACATTCAGATTGATGACTGCATCCCTATGGATTGAGTTCTGAACAACTATTTCATTGTGGCAGTGGGACAGTACAGAAAGCAGTCGCTGACAATCTGATTTGATATGTAGGGTATGATTTTCCATTCTTGGATCTTGTGACACCATCTACACACTAGAGTCCGTAATTTCTTCCAGCAAAACTGCCACAGATGTCCAGTACAGTAGTTGTCATGGGTCTAAGATCTTCAACCCAATCTCACCTATTACAGGTGTATGAAGTCATCAAATTACTGTCTTGCTAATATTTATTTGAAGATTTACTCCTTTTCTTTGCTTGCAATCTAGATTTAGTGATAATCTGGGCATTAAACAGCCAATCACCGAAATTCACAATGAGACTCCTGTTCTGCAGTTTTTGAAGTGTCATCTGCACAGCACCATAAAAGTTTTAGTTGGTTTGTGTTTTGCAGGACTAGTCAAGAGACCTTTTCAATGTGGCAGAAGGATATGATTATAGTGCAGATGCCCATGAAAACAAACATATATGACTACTAACGCAGGGTGCTCCAGCTTTCTGTAAATTTTCTTGTCAACACTTCACAGGAACATTCAAAAATCATGAAGCAGGAGGTAATGTGAATGTCAGTAATGAAATAATTTACCACGCTATCATCAGGAATGCTTTTCAATCTACTTCTTCAGCTGTGTGGACTCTCAGGAGATAATGGCTGGTAGCACATCCAGGGCATTGCAAAATTTACATCTGTATGCAGTAATAATCTAGAAAATTTCACATTCATATTTGCTTGGCATTTGCTTTTATTTATAGGTATCTGTTAACAAACTCATTAAGCAAATGGGATGATGTTCAATTTCAGAAGTGTTATAACATTCTCCTCTGCAAAAAATTTTGAGGTTGTAGTATTCCAAAACAGACAGTTTTGTGTGCCTAGCCCTTACCCTGTTAGGATATCAATTTCTTTCAAGGCTAGAAGAGGTTGTTAAATTCTCATGAGAGAATTATGTGCCAGATCAGGTGCCTACCACCCCTCCAGTCTTTTCACCTTGGTAAATTCCCTGCAGGACTCTCTACAGCTTTGGCAGAAGGAGCAATTTGAAGTTAGAAACACTGCCCTGGTGCTTCTTGTCACACCACCTCTACAACTGAACTTATAAAATAACCAGCTGTGTTGAAATTTTTCCCTGCTAGCTATACCATCCTCTTTGCAACTGCTCCCCAGCCGCACAAGCTGTAATGGTGTATGGTACATACTATAAGGTTGAGCCCTATCCAGCAATGGAGCGTCCCTTTCCTATGGAGCAGGACCACTTCTTTTCCAGGTCCTCCTGCATCCCTCCCCAATTCTCTTCTTTGAAGAGACAACTAAAAAGTAGTCCCAAATTTTACCCATAGACTTCTGTGTCTTCTGTCCATTTCTTGAATTCAGTAACATTTACAGAGCAAGTGAATATCATGCTAACCTCAGTGAATGTTTGCACTGAGTTTATTTTCAATTTAGAAGCATATGTATCAGCAACCACATGTGTCCCAAGAAGAAAGCATGTGAAAAAGAAAAGTTCTTTGAATTCACATCCAGCTTCCATTTCCACAAAAGGCAACACAAAGGGAGTCTGTCCTGGAAGCTTTTTAGAGGGACCAAAGAAGGGAAAATGGGAAAAGGGAATTAACTGTGTTAAAGCACTCTCTATAAACAAGCCCCTGACTTTGGTTTAGAAAAAAATGGCTTGCTGGTCTGAATAGACTTTTTCTGCTCTATGGATTTCAGTAGGAAAACCTGGATAGAATTTAGAGAAACAGAGAAAAAAGCCTGAACGGATCGTTTACAAGGAATATTGAAAGTATTAAATTATTTGAGCTTGGCTAAACAATGACACAATAACATTTTCAGTCCGCAAGTATTTTTAAACTGTATTTTTAAATGCTGTTTTTACAATGAGGCAGCTTATAAGTGAAGTGAATATGTGGACCACTCCTTTTAATACAGTATCTCCCTGGCAACCAGACCAGCAAAAACAGAAAAAGAGATTAGATGACCAATCATTTCTTCCATCTCTCATGTCTTTGATTTCTTTGCTGGATGGCTGATAAAGTGCTTGGACTCCGTGATTCCTCTGGGTGGGTGAAGCTCAATTCAGTATGTTTCCTTTGGCAAGAATCAGTACATGCAGTTAGATGGTATGCTATGCTGATATCATATGGCCATCTAAAGGAGAAAAAAATCTCTTTGGAGTGCCAGCAGTAAAGGCTTGGCTATCACAACAAGACCAAAATTTCAGTATTTCCTTATGAGTATTTTTAAGTCTTAACTTACGGAAACAGCACAGAGATTTTGGGAAGATCAGACAATTGGTCCAGGAACTATGGATGGGAATGGTTCCCTGGAAGGACATCCAGCTTGCCAGCCCAAAATGTGTTGCCTATGAACAATGCAAGAACTCAGGACAGATGATGGAGAAAATGCAGATGTATTACTGACTGAGTGTTGTGGTTTAACCCCAGCTGGCAACGAAGCACCACAGAGCCGCTCGCTCACCCCACCCATGGTGGGATGGGGGAGAGAAGTGGAAGAGTAAAAGTGAGAAAAATTGTGGGTTGAGACAAAGACAGTTTAACAGGTAAAGCAAAAGCCGCACACAAGCAAAGCAAACCAAGGAATTCATTCCCCACTTCCCATGGGCAGGCAGGTGTTCAGCCATCTCCAGGAAAGCCGGGCTCCATCACGCCTAACGGTGACTTGGGAAGACAAACGCCATCACTCCAAACATCCCCCACTTCCTTCTTCCCCCAGCTTTATGTGCTGAGCATGACGTCCTATGGTCTGGAATATCCCTGTGGTCAGTTGGGGTCAGCTGTCCCAGCTGTGTCCCCTCCCAATTCTTGTGCACCCCCAGCCTGCTCGCTGGTGGGGTGGGGTGAGGAGCAGAAAAGGCCTTGGGTCTGGGTAAGCACTGCTCAGCAGTAACTAAAACATCCCTGTGTTATCAACACTGTTTTCAGCACAAACCCAGAACACAGTCCCCTACTAGCTACTATGAAGAAAATTAATTCTATCCCAGCCAAAACCAGCACACTGAAATAAATGATAGATGTTCACAATCATATATCTGAACTGAAATGCATGGTCTTCAGAATTATTCCAGCTAGAAGAAGGAACACCTCATGCTAGGTATATCCCTGATAGAACCCTCTTTGTGTGTACTCAATGTCCCTGCCCTTCTCACTCTGAGACATGACGGCTGTTATGCATTCTTAAGACCCCCAGAGCAGCTGCTACACAATGGGTCAGAGCTTGTTATGGAGTATTCCTCTGGAGGGAACGTATTACTCTTGTACTTCTCTGTCTTTACTGGCTAGTCATTTGCTCTATGAGCAAAAGCTACTTTTACCCTTAAAAACCTTAAACGATAAGAATTACTTCTGAAACTGCCTCTATACCTGTGGCACGAAGCAACAATAGAGATTATAAAAAGCGCTCAAGCTAAAAGGGTCCAATTTAATTGTACTTCATTTGTTTTCCTTGCCTTGCATTCTCAGTAGCTTACAGTTTCTAATTCAGATCTCTCCCAGTTCAAAACCTCTGGAACTGCTCGTTCCCAGGATACCCTGTAAGTTTTTGTTTATTCTCCCAAGCTTTTTTTTTTTCAGTTATGTCCGCAAAAGAATATGACAAAAGCGTATTGGAAAATGAAATGAAAACTATAAAATATGTTTTCACTACTTATGGCCAGATTATTCAGCACTTGGCAGAGACCAATGAGGATATGGGAAACAGGCACAAAGGACAGCCCTAAATCATGCCATTTGGTAACAACACTTACTTGGAAACGTCAGGAACTGTCAATTAGCTGAATTAGGACCTCATTAGCCATACCCCTTTCAATCAGATATGCCCGAAGAACGGCTATTCTTTAGAGAATAAAAAAAGATGGGGAAACCCCACTCTGCTGAACTAACTTTCTGATTGCAGAACACCCATTTTATCACCATTAGGTTCTTCAAATTGCCAGCCTCTTCTTCCAGCCCTTACTCACGCAGGTATTCTTATTCTCAAAAGCAATCTGAGAGGCAACCATTTAATAGGCGTTTCATCCAGGAAGAGCCAAAAAACCTCATATGTTCCACATGACCTGTCCATGTATCTCTTACTGAAGCTCTTGAAACAGAAATTAGGTGATACGTTCCTCAAGGATCTTATTGGCCCCCTGCACCAAAATGAGTTCACTCAGTGAATAAAGAAAAGCCAATTTCCCCAATTCTGTTTATCCATTATCATCTCATGCAGTAACACAAACCCAACTTAGATCCTCAGTAATGTCAGTCTGGTAATTTCAGATACAAAGCATAATTATACATTTAGGGTTAATAAACTTTAAAATGAAATTAAATAAATAAAGACTATCTCATTTCTTTTGAGAGCAAATATTAATGACCCTTTTCTGGCACAAGTCTTATTGCTTTGCTTCCCAACATAGTAGAAATCAGTACTACAGAACGTGAGTACATGTTACTGAGTATACATACCTACTGCCATCCTGAACAGGAGCAGGCATCCATACCAAATCCCACGGCATGCAACACCTACCCTCAGATTCCTTATATAAAAACATCATTTTGGTGGGCCGCAGCATAGCCCTTATGTTACTTTAAGGACTTTGTTCAGTCATCCCACCGGCCCCAAAATAATAGTTATGTTTTATGGCCCTAAGGGTACAAAGAATCCCAGAGGGTGCAAAGTTAAAAGCTAGTTTGTGTGTACAGAGCATCTGCTCTAAAGAATGACAGCCCTAAGCAGTGTGGACATGAGCAGTTCCTACCCTACTATTTGTACTATTTGTAACAGTATGGACACCAAGTTCCTGCTTCTTGGCTCTCTTTTCTAAAAATCTCGGCCTGCACGAAACCACAGCAAATGCTTCCACCTGCACTCTTCTGACTACAAAGGGCAAATTTTCTTGCTGCACACCATAGCATTTTGACATTAGAACCAATTATAAATGAGTAAATAATAATCGAATCTTTCTCAAAAAACTACAGTTCCTCTTATGTTCCCCAAAATAACAAAGCCTTATGTAGTAACTTCACCTGGTGACTTGTGCTGTAAGTATTCCTAGCAGGCTCTACAGCTGAAACAGGTCTGGAAGAAAGAAACTGATGGAACTTTTTTGGTGGAACATGCAGATTGGAATAAACCAGAACATTTTGTGAATTTCTTTTGAGCGCATAGAATTGTCTGAGTCAAAGGTAATGATGCAAGTCCCCATCCCCACATAATTCATTCTGACATTTTCTAAATGACGTTTCAATTTTAAATGAAATGTTATTTCATTCCAAAGTTTTCTTCAATTGTATGTAAAAATATTTTTTAAAAAACCCTCTAAAATATTTTGCTTCCAACACATTTTTTTCCAAATTTCTAATTTGCCAAAACTGTTCTTTTTTGGATGACACAGGAGGCACATCTCAAAAAAAAAAAAAATCCAAATCACTGTCACTTGCACGACTCTTAAGTATTGCAAAACTGACAGTATCATTGCATAGGCTCAAATGAATTGCAAAACACCACACAAAACACTGTATGAAATAAAAAATAGTAGAATTCTTCTATAGGCAAAAGGATAATTCATTTTTAATCTCAACTCAAAAATGCAACTATTATTAAGTCTGGGGGATTGATTCTGATAATATTGCCATTAAAAAATAATTACACCTTAAATCCTACTTAAAATAATGACACAGTTAACACTTTTAATCATTGAACAAACCAGCTGCTTTCCTGGAATATCCATCTTTCAGCTGAAGCAGAATGTCTTTTGAAGAGAGAAGTCATTAGGTTCAGTGCATGCACTAGTGGGGAAAATTCACTGACCTGGTTTACTCGGCAAGAGCATACATGACCACATTGATCTCCAATGGCCAGCAATATCTTCATCATCCCTATCGTGGTAAATGCAACAGGATTACCAGTAAACTGTCTCAGCATGAACAGATCTTTTCAGAAACAGATTGTCTTACTTGTGGTGAACTGCTGTTGCTCCTTTGATAATTTTCACACAGACTAGTTTTTTTTGGTTCAGGACCATTTTCCTTCTCAGAATCTTTCCAGTGGGGTAGTCAGGGTATCTTCTGGATATTGATGCTATCCACTTGATCCTGCTGAAAAGGATATACATCAAAATATAGAACCTCCTCTATGAACACAGTTCTGCTGCCTGATGGGAACGGGCATACTACTATGAATAAGAAACACTGAGTCTTGATCCAAAGCTGCCAGGACCATTCATGAATTTGCATATATCTTCATAGGAAGCAATCTTGTCCTCTTTTCTCAATAGCTTGATGAGAAATAAACCAGTTCATTAACACTGACATCAGAAGTAATGTCACCAGCATCTGCATCTGAGTCTCCTATTTGTAGTTCAGGTACCATTTTCAAGATTAATCACACCATTCATCAATATTAAAGCCCTAAATGTTGAGGATGAACTCAAAAGCCCAGTTAAATGTTCGTGTCTGGATTAGCTCTTCTTGTAGCATGTATGGAAGTCAAAGAGGCAGAAGGCTAAAACCTCATGAAGTCAAACAGCAACTTCAGAACTCCACAGTACTTATAGAATAGTCATATAAGGAGAGACAAATGTAGGAGGATCCACCTGAACCTTGGACAGATCTCTTCCGAACCACAGTGACTGTGGTATATACCTCAAAGCATGCTGTACTCAGGGAGTGTTGATTTGAATGGCTCAGGCTAGATGGGAATGACCATCAGGATGACCCTAAATATTAGTTTAGGTACCCAGCCACCCAAGTGAGCAACACAATTCACACTTCACAAACCTTCTTCTAGCATCTCTACCAGCTCAGACAGATAGGACGGTTTCAGTTACAGCCATTTCATCTATGGCTAAAGAACCTCTTGTGCTGCTACTATATGTTGAGGGAGGAACCAATGCGGTTTGTTACTAAGTCTGATGGCTGGCTATTGATATGTCAATGTGTATGGAAAGCTGATAATATCACTGATAGTATCAATTTACTGGGGTGTTTATATAATTTTTGTTTGTTCCATATTTAGGTCATGTGCAACATTAACAGCCCCAAAAGATGTTAGGAAGTTATAGCTGTCATCTAGGCTGAGAAGGGCTACCTAAAAATCGACAACTACAATATTTTCAAGAAAAATATCGCGACTTGTGAGGTAGACTACCAGAGAGGGCATAAATTTATGAGACAGTGCAGGGCAAGGGATGAATCATCCACCTTATACCTGTATTGGTAAAAAACGGTAGGACAAAAGAGCAGAAAGAGAGAGAAGGATGTGGTATTTATGACAATTTTACTCTCTAAAAATTGCATCACTTGCCATACACAAAGAATGGAAGAGAATTCTGTGGAGTTGCTTGTTGTGAAGCAGTGGCCTTTACAGGAGGCTGGACAGGAGGCTGGCTGGCTTTAAACAGAGGGATGTTGCCATGAATGCTTGAATTTTTGTAATGTTTGATACGTGCCTAGACACCTCTGTATAGGAGTGTCGTGGTTTAACCCCAGCCAGCAACTAAGCACCACGCAGCCGCTCACTCACTCCCCCCCCATCCAGTGGGATGGGGGAGAAAATCAGGAAAAGAAGTAAAACTCCTGGGTTGAGATAAGAACAATTTAATAGAACAGAAAAGAAGAAACTAATAATGATAATCATAACACTAATAAAATGACAACAGTAGTAATAAAAGGATTGAAATGTACAAATGATGCGCAGGGCAGTTGCTCACCACCCGCCGACCGACACCCAGCCAGTCCCCGAGCGGCGAATCCCCGCCCCCCACCTACCAGTTCCTAAACTAGATGGGACGTCCCCTGGTATGGAATACACTGTCGGCCAGTTTGGGTCAGGGGCCCTGGCTGGGCATGAGAAGCTGAAAAATCCTTGACTCTAGTCTAAACACTACTGAGCAACAACTGAAAACATCAGTGTTATCAACATTCTTCACATACTGAACTCAAAACATAGCACTGTACCAGCTACTAGGAAGACAGTTAACTACATCCCAGCTGAAACCAGGACAAGGAGTAGGATCAACAACCAGAAACTCTCTAACAGTTAAGCCAGTTTTATTTGTAACCTCTGCTTCCCATCTTTTAGATAGAGCTTCCTTTGGTGTTTTGGTGGTAAAACATACATAACTCATCTGGTGGTACGGAAGTAAACAGGATGGGTAAAAGTGACAGATTGGGGTTATTAGCTCTATGGAGGTAAAGATCTGAATAAAGATCATGTCCAGACAACCATGCCAGGGATTTAGCCCAGGGCAGACTTATGGAAATCCAGAATACGAAATCTTTGAATGCAAAGGCTGATATTGGCCCACGTGGGAGCTCAAACCAGCTGCTGCTGACTTTGGGTATATGTTCTCTGCAGTAAGTACAAAGCTGCATCCCTTCCAGAAAGAAAAGGTACCTGAAAAGCACTTTGTGTCTTGACAATGCTCAAGTGCAGCATGAGACAAATTACCTGTCTTCCTTAAGCAATCACAGCAATTAGAAGCTGAATTTTAAAGCTAAAATTAGAGAACACTTCAGTGTTTGTTCTCCTCCACAGACCCTAGTAAGCCTTTTATATACCTATACAGGTTATGTCCCTAATGGTCAGAAATTTCAGATTACTGACTTGTTTTCCTCTTACTGGGTACCGTGCAACACTTTCCTTGCCTGCCACCCTGGTGTAGGAAAGCCCTTAAGTACATTCTTAATCATGGGACTCTGCTGCTGGACTCTGTTCCTGAACTTACACCTCTCGACACTGTTCTCCAACTGTGTCTCCCTGCAGAGTGAAGTGTGGAGGTTAATTTCTTTACATATTAGGAAGGGTTACTCTTTGCAACAGCTAGAGCCAAGGTGGTGACCCAAATATTAACTCACTTAAATACAGTTCGTTAATAAAAGCAAACCCAGAGAAACTAAAATATTTATTTGTACCTACTAATTTTATACCATGAATAAATGCTATTCATTGCCAGCTGAGCCAGCATGAAACCCCTCCACCTGATCATTATTTTACTCTGTGAGGAGTAACAAAGTGTACTTTCATATGATAAGAAAAGTATGTCACCCTTGAAGAAATTGTAAAACAAGTACAGACAAAAAGATTCACAGTTAGGAAGATGAAGCAGCGTCCTAGAACTGGTAGTTCCTATGGACTCCAAATTATGCATGCTTTGGAGGGACTGAAATGTCCAGGAAAAGGTATTTGGCCCTATTGTACTAAACTGCAGCATCGCCTTGTTTTCATAACTGGTATTTTATAAACAAACAGGGCCATAATAAATTAATTAAATGCATGTAAACCAGTTATTTTTTTCCAAATTAAGTATGCTGGTAAATATTCATTTCTTTGATTCTCTCTGCAGTTTTATGCAGTGAAACCTTTTTTATAGACCAGAAGATATTTAAGAGTGGTGTGAAGTAACTTCAGTGAAAGGGAAGGTAACTTTCAGTGGCTGTGAATGATTATTGGCACTGAAAACCTCATCAGATTCACATACAGAGGGGCAGGCAAAACCAGATCTTGTATGTGCCCCTCTGGCTTACAGCCCTGCTTCTGGGAACACTACAGGAACAGCCTTGCTTCTCTTTAGCAAGTCTTAACGCCTAGCCAAGAGCATTGGTCATTCTGTTCACAAGCAAGGTAGTGTAAAAAGTGGCTTTGCACTGCCTGCTTAAATCAGAGGCAAGAGGCAAACAAGCAAGGAAAAAAAAAAAAAGAAAAAGGAGACAAGGAAAGTGAAATGACCTGTAAGGCCGTGGATGACTGAAACAACCTCAAACCCATATCCAAGCTGTTAATAAGGTTTGAACATTCCAATGTTCCTCTTGGCTGGTCCTGGTGTTTGTGAGTGAGAAAACGAAAGGGCCAATATGTGACCGGAGATTACGTGTTTCTGTGGTGGTGAAGTTTGCTTCCCCCCGAATGACAGGCTTCTCCAGAAACTCCGCTGTTGCCACTCAGCATCAAGAAAGGAATGGTGACTTTTGTCCAAAACAAAACTTGTATTTGGTGATTTGTTTTTGTGCTGAGTATTGCTTTGGCATAGAGCTACAGCAGCCTTGTAAATTCATGAGTAGCACTTGTGTCATGTCGTAAGCTTAAAAGGCATCTTGTTTTCACTAGTCTGTCTACAACTTTTGTTGATTTTTCAAATATTTTCTCTTTGACAAGCCACAACAGAATCCAGCGCACATTATCTGCCCCAGACAACCAGGAATAGAGAATATCTGTATCCTAGCAAGACCCAAGAAGGCCTGCCTTGGGCAGAAGGCAATTCCTGACAAGTAAAACCCGTTAACAGATTTAGTCTCCCTTATGCTTGGCCTAAATCCGTCCTGCACACACTAAAATAACCGCACAGCACTGAACACTGCAGTTACTTCTCCGAAGCATTCCCGAGGCCTGACATGTCGGTTCTGCATCTCCCAGGCCATGCGAGCACTGGGGCGTCGTTAGGGTTTCAACTCATCAGGCCTCCCCGTACAACTTCTGTTCCCCACCAGCCGATACACTCGCACCCCTCTGGTAGGGAACAGTGCCTGTGACTTGAAACCGAGGAGTTTACTGAGGAGCACACGCCACCCCCACAACCCCTTCTCTTCACGGGGTCCACCTGCAGCCTCCCGAACGCCCGCAGAGCTGAAGAGGCCGCACGCCGGGGCCAGAAGCGGTGTAGCCCGGAGAGGTGCTTGCGTTTGGGGCGGCCGGTCTCGGACGCCAAGCACTGCCCAACCGTACCGGCGGTGCCAGAGACCACGGCGTTGTCCCTCAACAGCAGAGAGGCAGCGTCGCGTTTCCCCACGGCTTATGACCGGCAGCGTAGCTCCAGCGGGGGACGCCTGCAGGCAAACAGGGCGGGTTGGGGCGGCCGTGGCGACGGGTTGAGGGCGGCAGGCCCCGGCCGGGGAGCCCCTCGCCTCAGGCGCTCGGCCGGCCCGACGCCCGGAAAGGGGCCGGCTCTGCCCTCGGGGCTCCGGGCCCCTCTCGACGTACCGCCTCCGGGGAGAGCGCTCCCGCCCGTGCCGCCCGGAGGCGGGCTGCGCGGCGTCGTGAGGGCCCGGCGGGGCCGGGGCAG
>NW_010972991.1:9140107-9140346 GCF_000737465.1 Haliaeetus leucocephalus | reverse complement strand
CGAGCCGCCGCGCTGCGCCCCGGGGGTGCCCGCCGTGCTGGACGGCTGCTCCTGCTGCCTGGTGTGCGCCCGGCAGCGCGGCGAGAGCTGCTCCCCGCTGCTGCCCTGCGACGAGAGCAGCGGCCTCTACTGCGACCGCGGCCCCGAGGACGGCGGCGGGGCCGCCGGCATCTGCATGGGTAGGTGGCGGGCGGGCACCCCCCCGGGGGGGGGACGCCGGGGCCGGGAGGCCGGCGGGG
>NW_010972991.1:8929270-8929775 GCF_000737465.1 Haliaeetus leucocephalus | reverse complement strand
CGGCCGGCATGGAGGGCGGGGGCGGCCCACCGGCAGGGCGCGGGCTCGCCGGGCCGCGCGACGCTCCCCCTCAGCAGCACGCCCGCCGGGCCCCGCCAACGCTCTCCCCCTCAGCAGCGGCCGCCATTTTGTCAGTAACCTTTGACCCCTGGCGGTTGAAAGGTCACAGCCCGTTTAGCGGCGCTTGCTTCCTTGAAGGTTGGAAAGTCCGTTGGAATCTTGTTTTTCAGAAGGGCGGTGTGCCGATGTCAGAGGAAGCCATAGGCCAAAACAACAAAAAAAAAACAAAACCAAAATAATCCAACCGACGTTTATGGGGGTGCGCGCATGTCCTCGCGCGCATGCGCCCTGCGGGCTCAGGCAGGCGCGCGGGGCAGGGGGGCCGCCGTTGGCGCATGCGCACGCGCTGCCCAGGGCGGGGGCGCGGCCGGTGCCCGCCCCGCGGGGGGAGGAGCCCCGTCCCCGTGGGGCCGGGGGCGGCTGCGGCGCGGGGGCGGCTGGGGGG
>NW_010972991.1:8914022-8929260 GCF_000737465.1 Haliaeetus leucocephalus | reverse complement strand
TGGGGCAGGGGAGCGGCTGCTAAACCTAGCGGGGGAGCGGGGGGAAGGGGGGAAAGGAGGCTCCCGTGGGGTCTCCCGCTGCCTGCACTGGGACTCGTAGCGCTCCAGCGACTGAGGAGCGCTGACCCCCGCTGGAGGGGCCAAACTAAGGTCACCTGAACGCACCCGGGGGCCTGGCTCACGGGAGCGCACTGAAACACTTCAGTCTTCACTTTTGAGCCGAAAAAGGATTTAAGACGGCAACGACGCTGCTGGAAAACATGGCACAGAGCCACACCGTGAGACTGGGTCCGATGGCCTCTTCCCTCCCACCCCGCGTGTGCTGCGCAGCGGCTTCAGTTACAGCGTCAGGAGGACACAATCTGAAGTTTCTTCACCACTGAGATTTGTTCTTTTATAAGCAAGTTTTGATCCACCTATTTTATATTAAAATAAATGCTGGCATGAGAGAAGGTAATGGAGCTAGCCCTTTCAGCATCAGCAGTTCTTGAAATTTAGAAAGCAGCGGCTCGTTTCCAATGTCTGACAGAACAAGAAGCACCGTGAACACGCAGAGTGATTACACACACAAAAATAATTTAGATAAACCTGACTCATTACCTCGGTATTATGATACAGCTCTATTCACATAATACTTAAATTCTTGCTTGTTTCACAAACAAAACCCCATGTAAATATACACTCTTGTATCGCAGACTACAAGACTATTAACTGTCTTTGTGTATGTTGGCCAAGGCACCTTCTGTGATGCAATCGAAGTTATTTCCAAGGCTTTCACATTCACATTACCATTGATCTCTCCGAGAGGGAACCTTCTGGTGCTATCAAAAGGACCACAGCTGTTGAAACCAGACAGTGAACAAGGCAATTCTTCCTGGCAGAGCGCCACCCTTAGAACCCAGCTGAGTCTCCACACAACTGGGTCACACACCACACTTGTACAATGCAGACATGGGGAGCACTGGGAACTGATCTTGCATCAGTGGGCAAGAATAAGCAGAGTTCAGGAAGTAGGTTTTATTCAGCTTTTTATCTGTAACAGAATTCCAAGGATACACACATCCACCTGAAGAGTTACATTTGATTTATAGTTTCTTTCCTCTCCCTGCTAACCCTACATTTGGCATGCTAGCAGTTCCAAGGTTTTTCATACCTTACATCTGAGTCTGATGCAGCAAATGCTTTTTGTATAAAAACTCTACAATTGTTAAGTTTAAAAAAAAAAAATATCTGAAAAATGCCTAATATTAAACTCCGGTTCACTGACATGCAAACAATCCTTTTTAATGATTACAAAATTTCAATTTCAGGCACTCCACTTTATGACAATATCATAGAAAAATCCTGTTTCATTGCTCTACACAGAGTAATATTCCACCTTAAGTTTTCAAGACACAATTTCTATGTCCAGTTATTTGCCATAACAAAGTTTAAAAAAAAAAATCGTATTACAAATTTTATAAGCTCTCTTTAAAAAGCAAAGGTAGTCTTCTGTAAAACATTAATTCTACATCAGCTACATTCTAATGGCAGTTCATAGGAAGGTCATAACGCAATGTCCAACTATTCTCTCATATCTTCACACTTGACTGCAATTTGGTTTTTTTGTAATATTTAAAAAGGCAACTCTGCCAAGTGTTAAAGTGTCAAGAGCTCGTGCCAGTATTACTCACAGACATGACTACAAAAAGAACCACCTTCCAAAATTAAGACTAGTGTAGTCTCCGTCAGGAATAATCTGTTCATGAGCTTGTCAAAGTCTGCAGTATTCAAAATGTCAACACTGCCATGAAATCTTAAAGAATGCTCACTAATGGGCAAAAGACTAAGCATTCCATTTTGCTGTTGAAATCAATTCAAGTGATTCAATTAATATCAAGGAGGTTTTAATTTTTAATTTCAGACTTCAGTTTACGGATAGACAGGTAAAGTATATTCAAGAAGTAGCTTGACTCCTGGCATAACTACAGACACAGAGGAAAAATAAGGTGGGCAAAGGAAGGTGGGCATCAGTTGATGACACTATAGTTTCTTAGAAGAGGCAAGCACCCTCACATTCTACTTAGCTGAGCAGAAAACAGAACTCGTTCAAGAAGCTTAGCTGCTTAATCTCAAGAACATTGTATAATACCAGTTGACAACTCCTTTCCCCAGAAGGCAGCAACAAGCAACATTCACTGTTACTCCATTCAGTACTCCAGTTCTTAAAACAATACTTGTTATGAGATGGGTCTTCTAGAATTATAAACTTTAACACCATTCTGCATTGAGGACCGAGCGTATTTTGTCAGAAGAGCACCAACTGTCTGCTTCTCTGCACATAAATCTCTATAGAGGAAATAAAGCAGATGACATTGGCATTAGAGAGATTCTCATACAAAATGAATCCATGAAATAGTTATAAATATAGCAATAAACTGGATTAGGGTATTGGAAGGAAAAATAAACCCCAACAAACTACTACCGTTAACTGTCACATAATGCTTTAAATTACCTAAAGTTTAGAATTTGGCTTGACATTTCAGCAACAGGCAAAACTATATTATTTACTTCAGAAACAAGGATTTTGGTTTTTAGCAGGACTGGTTGGTTTTTATTATTACTCCTCTCAAATGGGTTTTCAATCCAGCAAAACAGTTAGCTTTGAACTACTTAATTATATTATGGTAAATTTAGAGCCACCCATAAAGGTTTGATACAGTTACTTCTGGGTTACCATCTGTATCTGCTCACATGTATCATGGCTGCGCCTTCCACATAGCACTGTAGTGTAAGGGTTAACCACCAAAAGAACAAAGGACACGGTATAGGAAGCACTATGGCTCTATAGTTCTTGTGTTATAAATATGGAGGCTGATAATAAATGTCAGGAAGTTCATCCTTTAAGTCTGCCTCGATCAAATAAGACAGAGTTATCGCCCACTTAACTTTAGTAGGAGCAGCTTTTTACACAAGTTTAAATCCAACGAATGTAGCTACAGTTCCCAGTTCTATTCATATAGAGTTTGTATTCATTTAAAATGGAAAGTATAATATTTGAGGCAATCATAGCTGCTAAGAAGTCAGCTCTGCAAAATGGGGAGAATATAACACTAATTGTATCTTAATAAAAAGAAATATATCCTTACTGTATATAAGGGGTAATATCCTCTTCTGTCCACTTTTCCCGTATGCTGAATAAGCTGTTGAATCTTTCCTGATTGTCTTCAGGTAAGTCTTCTACTTTTAGCAGAAAGATGGTCTCTGGTCTTGAGCTTTTATCCACAAGAGCCAAGCCCTGTACATCAGCACCAGAGAGAAAACGTTAAGTAAAGACAAAACAATTAAACTTCCTTCTTTCTGGCAATAATCCATACAAGTTGCCCTTTGCACCTCCGAAGCCTTCTAAAACAACACTACTAGAGGCAAAGTGAAAAAGTATCATAAAGGCGCTGTATTACAGGCAGTATTTATCACTTCCTTTATGACAAGGAGGGAGGGGAAATCCATTAAGTCCCAACATCTCTCTACATCCTTTGAGCAAAACGATTTTCATAGTGCTTGCTACTCTACTGCCTGTCACTACAGCCTGCTCGACTTCTGCTTCTGTTCTAGTTACAAGTATTAACTGTACAGCTGCAACTTTTCTTCAAACAGTGAAACATGCCAGACTTAGAGAAACCTGAATTGTCAGGATTCCAGACTACCGGTGCTCACAGAGGACATCATACGTACTTTAACTCGAAAGGTGACAGAAATAACACAATCAATCTCCAGTAATCGATAAAATCTACGTATGACACAAGTCAGTTAGCCTACTCATGGAAGGATCTGTACTGCTTTATGGTTTTTACCTTAAGCTGATCAAGCCTTGTTGTCATTCCCTCAGGGACGCTTTGTTGCCAGACTTCGTGAAACTCTGATAGATTGAATTTAACTGCATTTTGCAAAAGCATTTGTGCTATAGCTCTGCATATTTTATCTTCATGCATTTCAAAGTAAACCTCCCCTGCTGAGAAACAAAAACCAGTGTATATTAGGTTCTTGCTTTTTGATAAAAAACAGAGAACAGCCTCTTATTTCCATTCTGTTCTACAGTCTTCTACAAACCAAGTATCCTGTTTTTTCTTTTCCTCAGGGAGTAACCTGACCTGGTATTACTTTGCATAAATGATGGTACTTCTCATTTGCAAGAGCAGATTAAGCAGAAAATTATGTGTGTGTGCAGCACTGCCCGAGCCACAATATTCATTCATATCAATTGATATATATATCCTTCCCCCAATATCTCCTTTTCCCCTTTCCACAGTAACACTGTTTTTCCTACAGCTTTCATTCCTGTTTCTGAACAGCTTGTATATAGCGTTTGCTGTCTGTGGTTCAACAATTAACCCAAAACATTCACTTCCGTAATCATCCTTATAATATTAGATGATTAAGGGAATAAGGAGAATTTATTTTCATTCTCACTACCTTGACTAAAATTCTCTGAGCAATGTGAGGCATAAACACGTCCTTCCACTTTTTCAGTCATCTGGACTTCCTGCAACTCAATCCTGTTCTTTGTGTAACCTGCCTAAATATACCAAGACAACAATCTATGTCACTCCAACTACTTTCCTGTGTCCTTTAAGGTTGAGTGCAACTCCTACTTCAGCCAAAGGTGAGATGAAAGCAACTGTGAAGAAGAATTCAGATTAAGGCACTGAAATACTATGTCTATATGTTAGATGGCCAACGGAGATTTAATCAATACAATCAATGGATCTTGTGGTGCACTTCAAGGGACCAAAGACAGATGTCTACTTCAGGCAAGCTGAATTCAGGGAGATCTACATGCCACTGACTATTCACAATAGCACAATTAATTGCTTAAACATGTGGTATCTGAGACCTCCCAGAATATCTAAAGAGAGATTCCATCTAAATTTTACAAGTGATCTGTCTTTAGTCACAAAATTATGGCTTGTAGAAACCTAGTAAGTCACTTTGGGTACCTCTGATAGTTCCTGATTTTTCCCTAGTATCTTGTACAGTTTAATAGTCCTTTTTCCTATGAAACTTTCTCCAAGAATTTCACTGATTTTTAGCTCACTGTTTGCTCCCTCCTTTTACCGGCATATTAGCAAATGCATTTGTTTGGGCCACCTGCACAAAATCTGCATTTACTCATGAATAACTCTTTCCTTTATGCAAAATTAAAATATGTATGCTTTCCCAGACTTACCATCATCGATGTATTTCCTTCCATAGCTTAAAAGAGTATGTTCTATCATCTCCCTGGGGGGAAAAAAAAAAAAAAAGGAAAAAAAATTAGAAATCAAGTCTTAAAACTGTTCATTAGGACATTACAGAAACAGTTACCAAGAAGATGAAGGAACAGGTAGAGGAAAAAAAAAATGAAGGAGAATGGAGGATGGGAGACATCTTCATGGCTGAAATGAACAAATTGATAAGAACTTAGAACTAAGTTAAAAGAGGACAAAAGGAGACAAAAAGGACAGATGGGAGTTAATTCAGCACGTCACCCCCGAAAGTCTCTTCCACTTTCTGGTTATAACTAGTAAAGACTAAAAGGTGTAAGGAGAACAAGGAAAAGAGATTCTTGTGATGTCACTTCTTTCCAATGAGAAGCAACACAACTCACAAATTTGGCAGTTATTTATCCCTTACTGAACAGGAGGCATTTTTCTAAAACTATGGCATAAGATTACCACCTAAGTACAGACACTAACACTAAAGCAAGATTTCTTTTTGAGCCAAAAGCCAAATAAATGGAAAATGCTACATATTGTAAACTTAAGACTTTGTTTGAATGGCAATCTTAAATTATTTCATTACTCCAAATGGCAGTACAACCAACTCTTACAATCTGAATTCAGTATTATACCAGAAAACATACAACCATCTCAGACATTACACAAGAGCTAAATTGAACATTTTTGGCTAGCTATAGCTTCAGAACAAGTATTTCAAGATGGCCAGCAATTTACAGCTTAAGTACATGCTACTTCCACCATTTACAATTCAGCAGTAATATTTCTACTACCGAATCAATGGAAATATTACCAACATACACTAAAATCAGTTTACTAACCTGTCTGCCTAAACTACTAATGCCCTTGTGTATTTTAGAGCCACAGTAACTAGAATCTAGAGTTACAAGACTATAATTCTAATAAATAATTAATAATGTTTGTAATTAGTAATAGGTAATAATAATTGTAGACAATTTTAAGTACTAAAAGTAATTGCTTACCTGGGCTCTAAAGATCCAAGTTCCTCAAGGCAGGTACGTAAAGGAACCTTACTTAAAGACCAGGACTCTGAGTCTATTAGCTGAGTCACATGATTCAAGAGTTTCATCTCATAGTCAAATTCTAGAATTCTCCAAAATCCTGCCAAATGAAAAAACACAAAACAACGTTAGAAGGAAAACATTGACGCCTTATTTCTGTTCCCCTGAAGATACATTACAGGAGTCTGGACATTTAAGTCACACCTTCACAAAGTACAGCGACAGCATTCTGTGCTTTTCAGGATTAAAACAGAGAAAAAGAACAGAATAGTAAGAGCAAATGTAAAGGAGAAAGAAATAAAATAATCTCAATTATTCATAACTGTTTATGTAGATTAAGTGACACAGATACAAAGACATTACAAATCCCATCCCAAGATGAATCGGACCTGGAAAAACTAATAATTAATTCAGGCACAGAGGTGCATGAACAGAACTGATTGCACTGGGCCTGCAAAGTGGCAGTTCAGGTCCAGCCAAGTTCACAGAAATCCAGATGTGACAAAGCACGGATCTGGTACAATGATGCTGTGCAGCAGTAAATAACAAGGAAAGTCATCTGTGAGATCCACCTATCTAATGGGACGGTATAGAGTAGATGGATCAGCAGTCTTCCCAGTGGTGCTCAGTGATGGGACAGGAGGCAACAAGCACAAGTTGCAAAAAGGGAAATCCCAGCTGGGTATCAGGAGAATTTTTTTCTCCTTGCAGATAGTCAAACACTGGAACAGCCTGGACAGAGGTTGTGCAATCTCCACCCTTGGAAATGCTCAGAACTCAACCAGCCAAGGCCCTGAGCAGCCAGCTCCAAGTTGGCCCTGTTCTAAAGCAGGGGTTTGGACCTAACAACCTCCAGAGCTCAGTTCTGCCCTATGTTATTCTATGACTCTAGGACTGCTATCACCTCGCACCCAGGTGAGGGTTTGGGCTTTGCCAAGTATATGATGAGTAGGACCTGTCCCAAGGTGACACACTTGTTCCAGCCTTGCCTGACACAGTAGGGAGACTTCCAAGATAAACCCTGTCTGGGAGGAACAAAAGACTATGAAAGGCCTGGAGTTACTTAAGGATCAGCTATTTTTGCCTCTAGAACTGCAGAAAGCAGTACCCACTCATCCATGAAAAGGGCAACCAGCCAAAAAATATTCATGCTATAGGTAGGATACTCTGATGCCAGTGTTTGTAGCAGCAAAGAAGGAATTACCCTGGGAAGAGCCAGACTGCTCAATGCCTGCTCAGTTTTATCCTTTTGATCAGCTTCATAGCAGCGGAGGAACTATGGAAGCAGATCTTAGTACTTTCAATTAACTTGCACCTTGAAAGATGAGGATGTGGAATGGGCCTTAGAAAAAGGAGACACAGATACTTTGGGGATAAAAGCAGGGTTATTTCCTTATAGGCAATAATATTAGTTAGAGACAAATACCTTCGATTTTGCAGGCATCTATAACCTGCAATTGGTGCAGTATTTCTTCTTCACTTGCTTGAATCAGACTTAACAAATCTTCTGTTGTATACTGCAACAAGGAAAGAAGGAAATAAAACAGGTTATCCTTACTCCTCCTTTGCTTCAGCAAGCATGCTAAATGCCTTAATAAGATATAATGAAAGAAAAACTTAGAAGATTGATGGTTTTTTCCCCAGACTCTGAATTTGCTAATGTTTACCACATTCTCTGAAACCTTTCCTGTAACTTACAACATTTTCTCAAAGGGTTATTGAATATAAAAACCAGTCTAACCACAGGGAAGTCTTTGTGCCATGCATAAGTAATATACCTGTATTCCCAGGACGTCAAACTAGTGTAAGTAGGCATCGTAAGTAAAGCATCACAGCAAGAATGAAAAGTGAATGTGTTCTGTCTTCCCTAAACCACATATTTTAATCTGTAAGATTCAAAGAAAAGGCAAAACAAAAATCACTTATCACTTTTGGATAGAAGTCAGAACTCCAACTTAGTACCTCCACTGAGTGAAAGTCTCCTCCAGCATGACCTCAACAGTTAGTGTTGTGTTTTGGTGTCTGCTAACCGATTAGCAGACATGTAGCACAGAGCCAGCCACAGTACATACAGCTCCTTGCAGAACAGTTACTTGCTGAGATGGAAGGGTGCTGTGGATACTCTGGTAAAGATTTAGGAGACATAGGAGGAACAGAAGGTATCATGAGGACCGAAGTAAAGGGAAGGAACGCCAGACAAACCCATAGGAAACAGGGCTTCATTAATTCCTTTATTGACCTTGCAGCCCTTTTTAATTGCCTTACAGCCTTTTTAATCAACTCAAATATTAAAGTTTTGTTGATTATAGTGTAAGAATATTTCCTATCAGAAAAGAAAAAAATTGGATTAAGTACTTGAGATCTGTTAGACTACAGGAACACAAATGGAACAAACCAACACTAAGTTTGGAACATCCACATGTTAAAGAAGCATTTAATAAATACAGAAAGGTCTCCGCTTCCTGCTGTGCCATTCCTATTAGACAGTATGTTGAAACATCATCAGGCCAAGCAGCACTGAACTCACATCAGTATTTCAGCAAGGGATGACCACAGTATATAGTACTTAAAAAAAACACTGCTAGCAATTGAGACCAAAAATATTCCCAGATCAATATGAAAGTGTGTTTGTGACTTAGATACTGCCATTCAGATAACACCTTGCACAGGAGTCCTTGGCATTTCTTCCCCCTCTGAGGCCTGGCTAGCACTCCAACAGCTTTTTTTTTTTTTTTTTTTTTTAAGAAATTACTGCTCTCAGCTCTGATGCTTTTGTCAGCTGCATCACCCTTGCAAACATAAAATGGAATGGGTTGACTTGCACCATGTCCACACCAGCAATTTCTAGATAATCTATTCAATATGTTTTTTATCCTTAACACTGATGCATGCGATCATTTCAGTATGCCTTGTCATTTCACTGTAAAATCCAGGATTTTAATTTGGTGCATCCTGAACAAGCTGTGTACTAGCCCATTTATAAGTTTTCCTGTAGTTTGTTAATTCACATCACTATGCAACAGCCTTCCTTATAGTGCTATAGTTTCTTATGGCTCTTTTGCTGTGGTTCTCTGCATATGATACAGTACTGAAAACTGTAAGAAGCTTACAGTAAACCACCAAAAGAGAGTAACTTGTTTTCAAACAGCTTAAAGGTGGCTTATTAGTTGCCAGCACACAATAAATATTAAGTGTAAGCAAACAACACAGTGGAAATCTTTACTACACATGCATTGTTTGAGAATCCAATGAGAATTACTCCCACAGGAAAGACAGCTTTCCCATGGAGAGCTTTCAGATTCATTTAAAGTTCCACCAGTGGCAAGATAAAATTTGTATACATTTAGATCAGATATATCTAGTTGCTCTCCAGTAAGCTAATATAGGAAATATAGTCTCCTTCAAAACAAACAGAGAAGATCAGTCCTCAAACTAGGCACTAATGTTTGGCAAGACATTGACATATTTCTATAATATTCGTTCAATATTGTCAATAAATATTATTGCATGTGACATTTTTTGCATTGCTAGCATTTGTCAATGCTTATAATTTCTGGACAATTTAAGCCCTTTTCCCTTTGCCATCCCTTACTTTGCTGCATGTACTTCTATGCCTAGACCAGAGTAGGTGGAAAAAGGCAATGCTGGAGGAAAGATTCTGAAACTGATCAGAGATTAGTGTGTTAATCACCCATAAAGAGAGAGGCAGCATTTCTCTCCAAGGGAGAAAAGTAATATCCAAGCACACACAAATGATTTGTTGGTATCAGCTTCAGCCAAGCCTTAGTGTAAAATACTTTGGAGCAACCATTTCTGTTTTTTAAAGTCAAAAGGAAAACCAACCAAACTAACAAAACCCCCGGATTTTTATCAGCCTTTTATCTGAGATCATATGCTGCACAGTCCAAATATCTCCATTACTCTTTAGATCCTAAATTGGATTTCCTGGAAACATAAAAGGGCGGGAGGACAGGATTTTATTTGTGCTTTCCCTTCTTGTAGTGTCAGTCTTATTCTCTGTCTCATATCATCCTTGTCATTCTCTGCAACTCCCTGTTTCTCCTTGTCATCATAAATTACTGATTGGCAAGTGACTTGCACATGGGTGTCCTCTGACCTCATATTTTGCTCATACATGACATGTCATACTTGACAGCCCCAAAGGAGGAAAGGCTGCATTATACCTTAGTAGACATATAGCTCTCAAAACTTAGAAAAGGTTCTCAAGACTGTCTTCAAGAAACTTCCCATATAAAAAGTGAAATCCCCAGTCTCTTTCGGTGCCCCTCCTTTTCCTCTTTTTACTAAAAAAAGATGCTTATCTGCTACTCAGTGGAAGTGCTAATAATTACCAACTTGTTTAGAACAGTAGGCTTAAAAAATCGACTCAAAGCAGCACTGTGAAACATGGGAGGAAAGGCATTTTTCTAGTTAAGAATGTATCTTCACTTTAATTTGCCCATTACCAATTACAAGAAAGTAGCTTACGTAGCTGATTTACCTTTGAAAATGTCAAAGTCTGATCTTTCCGACTATCTGGCCCTTCATATGGATCTTCCATTAAAAGCTTCCTCAGTTTCTTCAGTTTTGGTCGACATCTCCTTAATTCCCAATAGTTATTAGAGAAGCCAGCAATCTACAAGAACAAGCAGTGACTCTTAAAACATTTTAATATAGCATTTGGATTCAAAGCAGCTTACCAAAATTATCAGCAACATGTGTTAACCTGGTCACTGAGAACAAGAGTTTATTAATAGGGTAATTACTTTAAAGATGAAACAATCATTGTAATATTTTCAATAAAAAAAGTTCACCACAGGCAATGAAGAATAAAAATCCACTACTGGTTGATAAAAATATGTTCATAGTGCATATGACAAAGGGAACAGCTCACCTCCACATGCAAATGATAGAATATCACCATGGGATATATTCCTGCACAATTCTTGTCAACATTTCTTTTCCTCTTAATACTAAATTATATTACTGCCATAAAACCCCTCCTATATTATGAGGGGGTTTCCATCTTCCTCACTTCTTCCCATGCTTGGGATCTACTTCATGGTCTTTTTACACCTTAGTGAATCATCATAAACAGACATTAATGAGACAGAGCTACATTTGCACACAACTAAAAAGACATCTCTGTTCCTTACTCTGATTCAACACACAAATTAAAAGCATGCAACAGGAAGCTCAGGTGTAATTGATTCAACAGGACTAATCTAATAAAACTTTACTTTCAGAGCAATCCTGAGGTGTTTCACAGGGTACAGCCTGGGTTTACTAGAAGATTCTCTGAAGAGGACAGAGTATTGGAGGCCTTTCAGCATTGTTTCTGCTATCTACCAAACCAACAAAAGCGGGTACAGAATGGCAGAGGCAGAACAGGCACCTGGTTCATGACTCCTGACCCAACCACTAGCCCCCTTGTAAAAAAGCCTCCACGAAAAAGCATCCAGATAGTACTTTCCAATACCCTAAATGCTTTACTAGGCTACTTGTTTTTTTTTTAAAGGTCATCCATTAAAAACACCCCAAAACTTTAAAATAATGTTCCATTTAAATCAACTATAAACAAACCACCTATATGTAGAAGTCCTATCCAAATTCTAAGACAAAGAAAGCTCTCAGTTTTTAATCTAACTATTCCATAGCTTGCTTGGCACAAAATTCAGGTAAATACTAATTTCCTGATAAACTTCTAAGCTTTTCTTTCCCTCCATGTCAAATAGCATTTACCTAAGTGTTAGATTTTTTTTTCCTGCCAAGTTCTTTTCTGAGCAATTTGGTAATGCTGCACAGGAAAGAAAATAAATAATTCTAATTTATAATCCAAAGCTCGTAACTGGAGCTGGTCTGCGTGAGGTGAATAAAACATCAGATGCTTTGGCTGTGAGTATTAGCCTTGCAAGTGGCACAAAAAGCAGCACCAAGACTACAGAAGAGCAGTGAAGCCCCAAAATACTAAGTCAACATAGTATCTTTTGCTATGTTTCATAATTTGCAGTGCCAATACACTAGGTACAGTTTTTGAAAACACTAAGAAAGCTCTTAGAAATACAACTCAAAAAATAATTCATAAGCAAATCACATTTATATTATATTGGCATGCATGACTTCAGAGAACTAGTGAGATCATTAAACATAACAAGAAAAAGAATATGGGAGAATATTACTTTCTCATTAATCTACTTTAGTTTGAATTAACTTTTTCTATTAGCTGAACTGCTGACCTCACAAAAGAAATTATGTTGTTTTGATTTATTATGTTCATCTCAGGACAAGCAGGATTACTCCTCAGTGATGTCATTATATCCATTACAGCAAATAATGACCTAGTAATAATATTTGCCTAACTATTTTTAGTAGAATTCTATTAACTATGCTTCAGAAGAGCAGTGAACAATGAATTCTTTAAACTGAGAACTCTATAATCATTCACTCCAACAAATCTTTCCAGATGGTAGTTGAAAGAGAGGCCACCTTTGAATATATTTCTGTATTTAAAAAAATAATATTCAGGCATGACATGGTATAATCTGCCTTTTGGGGAAAGCACTCCTAAGAATCAATTTGAAAAAAGCTTATTTTAAAAACAGCTGCTATAAGAAATCAGATTTTCTCTGAAAGCTTTTAATACCTACCGCAAGTAATTACTATCCACTGAAAATAAACCAAAATTTTAACTTCTTAGAAACAATAATTATCATACATTATGGATAAAGTTCAGTTGCCTAAAGAAGGGCCCCAGAGCCATTTTGGACACCCTAAGGTATAGCCTGCCCCCTGTGTATAAAGCGTATTTATAAAGACATGCTCCTGGGGCTGTTCAATATACAAAGAACCTACAGGAGACTCATGTCCTTCTGCAGTGGCAGCTCGTAGCTAGACCAATACCACAAGGCATCTAAAATGGCATTAGAAGCCTATGTTTAGGCAACTGAATACCAGCTGGGTTTCACATGTGCATCTTGGATAAAATACAAGAAATTATAGAGAATAAGAATGTAGAGAATTAAAGCAAACAAACAAAACCCAGAAAGACATACCTGTGAATGAATAACATTACAAGATGCTTGATCTGCTTTCAGCTGTTCTGGAGTTTTGCAACCAGGAATAAACAGCAGCATATTTGAGGTATCTGCTATTTTCATGTCATAAGTTTTATCTTTGCTGCACAACACTGCTTGTTCATCCTTTTCACCACGGATTACTAGGCTGGAAAAAAAATAGCACCAAAATAAAGATGCATTTTTACCTCTATTTCAGGATGAACACCTATTAAACTTGTCTGATATTTTTTCACATTTATACATTGGTAAAGAAGTTACAAACTGCAGTTCTATTTGGTAGCAGCAGTCACAGTAAACCAAAATATAAAGACGTAATTGTCAATTAATCTAAATATCTTAACACTATGGTTTTTTCCTCTCCTCTTTTGAGTTTTTGCACTCTGAAAGACGAGCATTCAAGGTTTTCTGCAGATCACGGTCAAACCACTTCACCTGCCTATTCAGATGACCCCCCTAAAACACTGATGAAATGATGCTTAAAGCCTGAACTAGTTCACTAATCTTAGAAATTAGATTACAACTACAGTTGTTTTTTAATAAGGACTGAAACTAGCCCATTGTGAGACAAGAAAGCAAACAGAAATTGTGTCTGTTGTGCAGTGCCCTTCAGATAATTCTCTCTCAAAAGCATATACATTTTCTTGCAAGTAATTCCACACAGGAAATAAGAACATCTTCTAGAACATTTCATACAAAGAATCAATGCAAACCCCCTCTTCAGCTCACATACTTGATTAAATAGAGATTCTTAGTGAGGATGTGATAATACTGAAGCAGGACCACAACAAGGGAACATTCAGTTCCTCCCAGGCTACACTAAATTAAGTGCTCTTGTTCGATTTAATGAAACTGCTCATCTTGCTTCTAAAAGCCTGCATGCATGAACAGAGCTCAGCTGTGCCACAAGCAGTCCTCAGCAGGAGTCAGGCCTCCAACCAATGACACCTTACCAATGTTGCACTGAGTGTGACCAGGCTTAATAACATACATCTCTGAGGACTATTTTCTTTAGAGGGAATTCTAATATTGTATCATTTTAAACATTTTTATTATGTTATGTCCCTGGCATTGGAGCCAAGGAAGAAATTTTAGAACAGTACCAAAAACGTATCTAGAATCTGTTCTTGGTCCAGAGTTAGATGTCACATAACCATCCCACCAAATGCCTATGCTAATATTGTACGTCCTTCGCTGTTCCGCTTGTCTAACTTGTAGGCACCCTGACGTCCACCTGATGTCAGGAGTTCCAGTAAGAAAAACTCAAGAGGCCAGAGGGATTCTTTTACAGACATAATCTCCTTTCCCAAACACAAATTTTTAGGCATCTATCTTTATATGCCCGGCAAGAAACTCTCCTCAGTTTCTGCTAGAAATCTCATGAGAAGCAATTTTTCCATACGTAAAAAGTTAAAAAAATGCCAGAACAGTCCTCAATACAACAGCCTACAGAAGTGGGAAACCTTAGCAATAAAGTTGCTACTCTGATCAGATTGAGTAGGCAGGGAACAGGAACTGAGCCTTGTTACTGACTCACACCGTAACAACACATGAACCATCCCCTATCCCATCTTTTGTTTTTTAATGCGCACAACAGTTATTTCACTGAAACAATCTAAACGTGTTGTAACTACCCATCATAAAGTGCTGGTTATGTTCGCTTTGTCCAGCTTATTTTAGGCGGTGGCAGCTTTTAATTTCCAATGTAACTGAGCCAGGTTTAAGGGACAGTTACGCCTTCACCCTCTCAGAAGAATTAAAGTCTGGGAAAAGCGCCGTTTAAGAGCCACGCCAGCTAACGAACGCTAAAGATGAGACCCATCCGACTCTCCCACTCACGGCGAGGCGGAGATGCGAGGGTGGGACAACTCCAGCCTTCCACCGCCGG